>NC_045605.1:103649751-103958311 GCF_009762305.2 Zalophus californianus | reverse complement strand
GGAGGAATCAGATCTCTTTAGAGCTTAGATTTGGAAGAGCCAAATGAGATGTAGACATCTCATTCGACATCCTCGGTTAGGAGATAACTACTCACAGAGAAAAGAAGTGACTTGCCAAGGCCACAATGCCACTTGGAGATAAAATCTGGGTCAAGAGGCAGGATGCCTGGTTCCTGGTTCTATGTTCTTTCTAGAGCTTCCTCCCATGGTGGGTATTGTTACAGAAGCCCTGGGCCAAGACATGCTCTCTGCCTGTGCCCTCTCCTCCCGTCAGCCCCACCACACGCCACGCCTCATGGGCCACCACAAGCGCAGTGCCGGGCCTTCTGCCCTGCAGCAGCACAGACCTGGCCCCGAGCTGGCTCCTGTGGTGGCCCGGGTGAGCCTAGCACTCCCTTCCAAGGAGGCGCGAGGAGCAGGGCTGACCAACAAGAGAGCTGCCAGAAGCCAGCAGAAAAGCCAGCACCAGAGCCACTGTCAGCTTCATCCCTGGGTGGGTGGTGGCAGTTTCTCCAGGCTTCACAGGGCAGCTGCAAGAGGACACTGAACTGGTAGTGTAGACTCAGACTGAGTTAAACTCTTAGAGCTTCCCTGGGGCTCCTCGAAGACGAGCAGGTGAAGGGGCCTTCCCTGAGAGACTCTGGCAGCCGAGTCCTATTCCCGTTTCTATGAAGAGCCTGAGTGTGTGTGTGTGTGTCTACATGTGTGTGTCTTGGTATGTCTGTGCGTGAATCTGTGTCTACATGTGTGTTTGCATGTGTCTGTGCATATCTGTATGTCTGAGTATGTGCGCCTGTGTGCATGTATACTCCTGTGGGAAGGGGACTGCTCACAGGTGCTAAGTAAGCAGGTGCGCTCCAGGAAGATCGATGTGATGGGGTGCCCTGTAATTAGAGGGTGAGCACTGGGGGTGGGGGGAGATTGGTCAGAGGTGGTAACCGCAGCCACCCATGTGCTCATGTACTGGTCCAAGATTTCTGTTTTTTTCTCAGCCTCATGCCTAAGCTCTGAAGCTGAGATCCCCAGTGAATCAGACCTTCCGAGCCAAGTCACTCTCCCATGCGGATGGGAGAACATAGTACAGCTCATCAGAGGCTGAGGTCCCAAGTTCCGGGAAAACAAAAAATGGTGGGAAATCAAGACTGGGGACAACACACCTTCCTGGGCCTGACTGCCAAGAGCCCTGTGGTTCTGGGGAAGGTGGCAGGGATCAGTCAGTGTGACCCTGCTGAGGGACCTCTGGGCCAGTGGCTGCCACCAGGGTTGATTTCTGTGTGAGTGCAGTGCTCTTGAGCAAGGTTTCATTGGAGTGGCCAAGCTCAAGGGGCTCAGCCTGCTCCCCGTCCCCTACACTTAAGAGGGGTTGGCACAGATGCTGCTCTCCTGCTTCTCTAAACAGCCCGCTCCTGGGTTCCGTGGTCCAGGACGCATGGCTGGGACAAAGGGAGTTCATGCCTCATGTTGGTTCAGAGTCCAGGGGCAGCAGGGCCCAGTTTTCTCTCCATCTCTCCTTGTCTCTGTTCTGCTTTCTTGCCATTGCCTGGTTGTCCCACAATGTCCCCTGTTCTGCCACGATGAGCCTGCAGCTCCTTCACATCTGGCAGTTTTGTGTCCAAAGAGAAGAAGTGCTTTCCCAGGAGCTGAAACAAAATGCCACAAGTGAGTCCCATTGACTTTATCGTGCATAGTGCCAACTGACAATATGATGTTTGGATTGGCCAGACCTGGGCCAGGTGCCCCTACCCCCCACTGGAAGCCAGTGCTGGAGCCCATTCCAGGAGACCCATTCCGACCGAGAGTGGGGGTGGGGGCAGAGAGTGCAGATCCCCACAAGGAAACAAAAATGGCGGGACATGTCTCAGTGCAACAGCATCTCTGGATGGCCTCCTGCCTCATGTCTCAACCCACTCTGATCCTGTGCCTGTATTCTTTGATTTACCCCACAGAATTCATTGAGAACTTTCCTTGGGCCCGCTCCAGGAGGGGGTCCTAAGGATACAGAGATGAATGAAGCAGACCTGATTTCTAGTTTGATACAACTTATGTTTCCTGGGATCACCTCTCATCTGGGCAACCCCCTTTTCCAGAACCTATAGAAGTACTTAATCCCCCTTTTCATCAAACCCAAATACCTCTACCTGGCCTTCAGACCACCCTAAACCATGGACGCCACAAGTGGCCACACTGCGCACTCCCTTCCGCCCCTCAGGTGATCCACTCTCCTCACTGCCACCGCTTGCCGTGACCGTGCTTATCCCACTCGCCCGCCCCAAATGTCCTCACTCCTTGTCGCTGTCACCAACGATCTGGTTCCAGTAACTCTGCCAATATGGCCCACCGTAGTGAGTAGGAGCCTGGGTTTCAGAGCCCGTACACACTGTGTGACCTTGACACGTTATCCAACTTTTCCAGGCCTCAGTTTCCTCACCTCTAAAATAGAGATTATACCAGAATCCCCCTCAGAGGAGCAAGTGTGATGATATGGTGTGTTACGGACTGAACTGTGTCCCCTCAAAAAGAGATGAAGTCCTGGGGCGCCTGGATGTCTCAGTCGGCTAAGCATCAAACTCTTGATCTCGGCTTAGGTCTTGATCTCACAGTCGTGAGTTCAAGCTCTGCTTAAAAAAAAAAAAAAAAAAAGGAGATGGAGTCTTAATCTCCCGGTACCTCAGAATGTGACCTTATTTCAGTGATAGGGTCTTTGTAGGGGTAATCAATAATGACCTTTGTAGAGGTCATTAGGACATTAAGATGGGTCTTAATCCATATTCCTGGGGTCCTTGAAAAGGAGAAAAAGTTGGACACACACACACATACACACACACACGGGGAACCTCATGTGAACTGAAGGCAGATATTGCAATGAAGCAGCACAAGCCAGGATTCTCAGCAAGCTACCAGAAGGCAGGAAAGAGGCATAAAGCAGATTCCCCCTCACAGCCCTGCTGACCCCCTGATTTCAGACTTCTGGCCTCCAGAATGAGGAGATAGGACATTTCCATTGTTCAAGCCACCCAAGTAGTAGTACTTTGTTATGGCAGCCCTGAAGCACCAGTCTTGGTAATGATTTTTTAGATCTGACTCCAAACCAAAGGCAACCAAAGCAAAAATAAACAGGTGGGACCACATCAAACTAAAAAGTTCTGCATAGCAGAGGAAATCGGTAACAAAATGAACGGCAACCTACTGAATGGGAGAAAATATTTGCGAATCCCATAGCTGATGAGAGATTTCATATCTAGGATGTAAAATGAACTCCTACAGCTCAATAGCAAAAACACAAAACAATTCAATTTAAAAATGGGCAGAAGCCCTGAACAGACATTTCTTTTTCCTGAAGAAGACATACAGGTGATGGGATTTCACTTAATTCTCACTGTGAGAGCTCTCTTCTTACATGCATCCTACAGATAAAGCCCACAGATATTGCTTGGGGGGGTAAGGAACCATTCCTATATCCTTCACCCAATCCGCTGTGCAGGTCAGAACCAGTATACACACATGCTGCTCCCCACCTCACCTACCTGACACACTCCAGTGAGTCCTTCAAGCTTCCACTCAAGTAACCTCCCCAAAGCATGCCTTGATTTACCCACGTAGGTTGAGGGCGATAGGACACAGGGGGTAGAACTGGCCAGCCTCACCTTTGTGTCTCCACTGAAACCTACAACTTGCCCAGGGCCTTGCACAAGCCATTTGACCTTGAACAAGTGACTAACGTTTTCAGTCTCACTTTCCAAAAGCTTAAGAGGAAGATGAAAATAATACCAGCCCCCATCTTGGAGAACAGATGTGATTGAAGAACACAACCAAGGCCAAGCACCGTGCACCATGCCTCACACACAGTAGGTGCTTTATTATCCATACTCCTACACTATTCCCCAGGAAGACTTAGGTGGGGCTGGATGACAAATCCCACATCCTTGGCCCCGACAGAGTGAGTTTACTGGATGAATTACTGCCATGTTGTGTTCTCTCCCTGAGTCACTCTTCTTGATCTATTGCAGCAAAGCATGAGACACAGCTGGTGAAGGGCCAGTGGCACCCAGTCCTGAGGACAGGAGCTCCACAGGGAGTGTGCTTCCCACCGGAGCTCCTAAGGGCTGGGCCTGAGTGGGGACACAGTCCTGTTCCCTCAAGGGCCACCATCTTCACCTGGACCCACTTCATTGCCACCTTTCCTTGGCTCCTCTCAATAAAAACACTGCAATTGCTTTCTTGGCTAGGCTCTGCCCTGCTGGGATCTCCTACAGAGGTGGACCCAGTGAGGGCTGGGTGCTATGGGTGGAAGAGGGTGGCATGGTGGCTGAAATAATCAGGGGTACTGGGGTAAGAGGGAGAGGATTGGGAGCCACACAAGTTGTCCATCCAGGGACGATGGTAGGCACCTAGATCAAGCCAAGTGGCTATGAAGTTGGGTCCTTTGAAAGTGTTGGCCTTCACATCCACTTTTCCAGGCTGAATAAATTGCAATTGAGGCAAGTACCAAAGGAAGGTGTGACTATCCTAAAAGTTCCCCATTGCAAGAAAATGAGTTTACTTCCTCTTTACGGCATGTAAGGCAGATTTCTTTGGTTGAGAATGTTCAAAATAATTGGGCAGGAGTGGGGATTTGGCTGGGTTGGCCAAGTAAATTATTGGCTACTTGGTTGGGGGCAACTGAGTTTGTACTTCTCAGTGACAAATACAAAAACCTCAGGCCTAGAGTAACTCAGCTTTCTATGGTTCTGGGTGCTGCTATCCGGCTCTGTAGATATCTAAGGGAACCTCAGAATTAAGCTCCAAGCAGCTCAGACAGGACAATAACTTGAGATCTGGGGAGAGATGGGAAACCTTTGTAATACAGGTTATGACCAACCTCCCTTCTCATGCCTGGTCTTCCTTCTTTCCTAAACCTTCTGGAGAAATGTTTGCATCGTGGAAGCCCAGAGGAAGCAGAGCCTGCCAGGGCTCTTGCCCAAGCTGAGTTTACCCAACATTCACCATTGCTCAGCAGACCAAAGCTGCAGGGGGGGGTGCTGGTGGCTCACGGTTCATTGCAGCACAGACACTGAGGCCTGTGCTGTGAAGAAGCCCAGATGGAACCAGAAAGAAGCTGTACCTTGGTCTACCTGAGGGAGACAGGTGAAGTCTCATGGGACAGGCAACTAGCTGGGGCCCAACAAGAGGAAGAGTACCAGGTAGGCAAGCGGGTGGGGTTAGGGGTAAGGTTGGCTGGGCGGGTCCTACTGAAGCAAGAGAATCTACACGAACCTGTGTCATTCACCCTCACCGTGACCACGTGGTGAAGATCATTCCCAGTGCTATATCCAGGAACATGATAGGATAGGTTATTTGCACCATTCCACTCATGCGGAGGGCAGGAGAGAAGATGTTGAATAATAGCAACTCTTAAAGAGGAAAAAGTTGTTGATTTTGATTGACTTTTACCTTTATACCCATCCAACGTAGACTTTTTCTTTTATAGTTCATACTTGTTGTGTCAAGTGTAAGAAATTTGTACCAAATACAAACACTATGATTTTGTCCCGTTTTCTTCTGGGAGTTGTACATTTAGGCCTATGATCTATCATGAATTAAATCTGATATATGATGTGAGGAAGGGTTGCAGATTTTTTTTAACATATCCAATTGCTCCAGGACAATTTGTTGAATATCTTTCCCCACACTGAATTGCCTTTCCACTTTTGTCGAAAACCAAGTGATTATATGTATGTAGTTCTGTTTCTGGACTCCGTATAGTTCCACTGATTTGTCTATCCTTACACCAATACCATACCATTCTTAACGTTGTAACTGTAGAGTGAGTCTTGAAGGTATGTACGTAGCCCCTCCAAATTTGTTCTTCTTTTTCAAAGTTGTTTCGGCTATTGTAGGTCCTTTGAAGTTAAATATACATTTCAAAACCACATTTTTCATAGACTTCTGCCAAAAAAAATCCTATTTGGGCTTTCAAATTGCATTGCATTAAATCTATAGATCAAATTGGAAGAAATTGACATCTTAAAAAAATTGCTTCCAATCCACGAACGCTATGTATGTCCCATTTAGGTCTCCATTAACTGCTCTCAGAAATGTTTTATGTTTTAATGGATAGGTCTTTCACATCTCTTGTCAAATTTACTCCTAAGATTTTGATAATTTCTGACATTATCATAAAATGCAATGTTTCTTAATATTGATTTCTGATTGTGCAAGGTAAGTATATAGAAGTAGATGTGATTAAGTGATTTAGTGAATGTTTTGAACATTATCATTAATTTTATTGTTTTTATATTACAAAAACAATATTTGCAAAAATACTACATAGTTTAGAAAAAAATGTTTGACAATGGATTCACTGTACTTATTTTGTAATTTGTTTTTTCCCTTTCAAATATCTAAGATACCTTTTCATGTTGATTTATACAGACTTTTTTGTTATGTTAATCACCATACATTACACCTTGAGTTTTTGATGTAGTGCTCCATGATTCATTGTTTGCGTATAACACCCAGTGCTCCATTCAGTACGTGCCCTCTTCAATACCCATCACCGGGCTAACCCATCCCCCCCACCCGCCTCCCCTCTAGAACCCTCAGTTTGTTTCTTAGAGTCCATAGTCTCTCATGGTTCGTCTCCCCCTCCGATTTCGCCCCTTCATTCTTCCCCTCCTGCTATCCTTTTTTTTTAACATATAATGTATTATTGTTTCAGAGGTACAGATCTGTGATTCAACAGTCTTGCACAATTCACAGCGCTCACCATAGCACATACCCTCCCCAATGTCTTATCACCCAGCCACCCCATCCCTCCCACCCCCCACCACTCCAGCAACCCTGTTTCCTGAGATTAAGAATTCCTCATATCAGTGAGGTCATATACTTGTCTGTCTCTGATTGACTTGTTTCGCTCAGCATAATACCCTCCAGTTCCATCCACGTCATTGCAAATAGCAAGATTTCATTCCTTTTGATGGCTGCATAATATTCCATTATACAGAGACTTCTGTGTGATATTTCATTCTGTTTATTGCACTTTGCTTATCTGAGCTTCCACTGGATGGGCATATGAACTGTTTCCAATTAAAATGTTAAACTTAAAAAAAAAGAAATACATGTGATTTTTTTTATATTAATTTTGTATCCGACAACCATGCTAAACTCACATACTCATCCCGGTAGACACTACCAGATTTTGCACAAGTTGTCTCTGAATATAGTTGTAATCCTTCCTCTCTCCTGCCTTTTTTCTGTCCTATTGCACTGGCTAGAACCTCCAGTAAAATGTTCAGAAGTAATGAGTGGACATCTTTGCATTGGACCTATTAGTAAGACAGTCACCATGATGTTTGCTGGAGTTTTTTGTTGTTGTTGTAGATGTGGTTTATCAAACCAAGGAAATTCCTTTTAGATTCTAATTTGCATGTTATAATTCATTCACTCATTTATTTTTTGAGATACTTAAATTTAAGTCATATTATTGGCCATACCTTCAGCTTAATGGGAGAGGCAGAGTTGAATATGAGACCAAAAAAAATTCTAATTTGCTTAGAGCTTTTATCACAAATTAGCGTTGAATTGTCAAATGCACTTTCTGCATCTATTAATCACACAGTCTTCCTCCTGTATTAATATGGCAAATTACATTAGTTGACTTTCACATGTTAAACCTACTTTGCATTCTTGGGATAAACCCTATTTGGTTAAGATGTATTATCCTCTTTATAGAACTTGTTGGATTTAACTTACTATAATTTTAAGAATTTGTGTGTTGAGATTTTTGAGGGATAGGTATCTAATTTTCCCTTCTTCCAGTGTCTTCGTATGGTTTTGGGATCAGGGCAATGTTGGCCTCACTGATGGAGCGGAAAATATTCTTTCCTCTTTAATTTCCTGAAAGAGGTTATGTAGAACTGGTGTTAATGTCTTTCCTGAATACGTGGTTGCATTTACCACTAAAGTAATCTAGGTCTAGAGTAGTCTTTGTGAGATTCAATTTCTTTCATAAGTAGAGCTATTTAGGTTTTCTATTTCTTCTTGATTGAACTAAAATAATTTGGATCTTCCAAAGAATTTGTGTTCATCTAAATTGTCCAATTCATTATAAGTTGCTCATAGTATTCTTTCTGTTGTTTTAATAACTACAGAATCTATAATGGTTGTACCTCTCATTCCTGACACTGGCCATTTGTTTCTTTTGCTGCCGATCGATCCAGTTAGAGGTTTATGATTTTTTTTTTTTTTGAGCTTCTCAAAGACTCAGCTTTTTTGGTTTAGTTAAATTTTCCCTATTATTTTTCTCTCTCCAATGTCATAGATTTCTGCTCTACCTTCATTATTTCCCTTCTTCTGCTTATACTTTTATTCGCTCTTCTTTTTCTAATTTCTTAAAGTGGAAGCGGAAGTCACTGATTCAACACCTTTCATCTAACACAGATATTTAGTACTATAAATGCCCCTCTACACACTGCTCTACACACTGCTTTAGTTGCATCACAAGATACAAGGTCAACACACAAAAATCAATTGTATTTCTATATATCAGCAATGAATAACTGGGAACCAAAATTAGAAAAACAATACCATTTATAGTAACTCCAAGAAAATGAAATACTTAGCTATAAGTCCAACAAAACTTGTACAGGATCTGTATGCTGAGACTATGAAACGCTGATGGCAGAAGCCATAGATGCAAATAAATGGAGAGACAAGTCAGATGACGGTTTAGAAGACTCACCATCATATGTGAGTTCTCCCCAAACTTATCTACAGATTTAATGTAATTCCAATCAAAATCCCAGCAACATTTTTGTATAAATAAGCTCATCCTGAAATTTAGATGGAGAGGCAAAATTGATGGAAAAGTGAATATAATTCTGAAAAGGAAGAATAAAACTAGAGGAATCATACAAACGGATTTTTAAGATGGATACAAGCTACAGTAACTTTGACGATGTGGTATTGGTAACAGGAGAGACTCACAGACCAATGGAAGAGAATACAAAGTCCAGACATAGACCCATACAAATAGGGCTAACTGATTCTTGACAAAGATGCAAAAGAAATTCAGTGGAAAACAAACAACAGTCTTTTCAACAAAATGGTCCTGGAACAACTGGACATATTGCCCCCCAAAACCAAATAAGCCAAAAACAGAAACCTCACACTTTAAAAAAACTAACTCCAAGTAGATCATAAAGCTAAATGTAGTATTTGTAAAACTATAAAACACTTAGAAGAAAACATAAGAGGAAAGCTTTGAGAACTGGGGCTAGACAAAGATGACTAAGACGTGGTACCAAAAAAGTACAGTCCATAAAAGAAAAAAAATTGATCAATTCTAGGTAAAGACGCCCTCGCCAATGGGCTCCACACAACAGTTTCTAGTCCAAGAGCATATGGAACCAATTTGAATTGTGCACCATATTTGAATGAAGCATCAAATTTTTTTTTAATGGGTGGATTCCTCTCAACTTCAGTCTGTTGTGCATGTTCACTATGTCCTCATTTTTCAAGCACTCTTGAACTTAGCCTGTATTTTTGTCCTAAAGCAGGGGTCAGCAAACTTTCTGTAAAGGGGCACAGTATCTTCAGCTTTGTGGGCCATAAGGCCTCTGTTACAACTACTTAACTCTGCCCTCAGCGGAGCAGCCGGAGAAAACAGGTATTTGTTACAAAACAAAAACTGACTGCGGTTTCATTTGGCCCACGAGGCCATAGTTCGCCAACCCGTTCTCGGGGTGGGGCAGCAGATGAGAAGGAGGTGGCCACTGCAGCTAAGGGACAGCACCAGAGCCACTAAGTTCTTGACACTAAGCATTCAATGAGCAGCTGCCTGGATTTGTTGGAGAAACATCTCAACTGCTTGCCAGCACTGGACCCAACGTGGTTTCAGGAGACATCTTTCTAATCAGAGCTCCTGCTTTAGCTGTGTTGCACACCTCGTCAGGTCCTTTGACCATCCGCGTGCCTAGGGCGGAGCCCGTGGGGCTGAGGGACTGTCCTAGGTGGCACAGCTGTGTCAAGAGCCCGGTCCTCCTGACCTCAACCCCATGTCTTTCCCACGGAACAAGCTCCCCTTTACAAACAGGGGGCTCTCCAGAAAATCAGAAAGTAGCTTCACCTGCCCCATTGTGCCAGTAACTGACCTGTGTCTTAGCATTGCCCAAGGACAGGATCAGAATCACCCACCGCATCAGCATCTTGACGTGGGACCCGGGTGACCTAGAAGTACACCCCAGGAAAAGGCAAAGTCCCTTGGGGCCCCCCGCCCATCAGTGGCCTGAGACATGTGGCTGCAGGGCCAGGGTCCAGGGCATTCTGCCAAGGCCCCCCATCTCCACAAGACCCACAGCAGGCTTGAAGGAACAGACTTTATTAATCTAGCTCTCGAACACTAGAGGCTAAAATTCTGCTGAATTATAACAATCTATTTACAGAGTGCTGTCTGCAGGCCAGGTGGGGCTGGGCTGGTTCTCCCCCAACCGCCCACCGAGTGCAGCCTCCAAACAGGCCTGGGCCACATTCTACCTGCAGCACACAGAGGACATTTATATACACATGGCAAAGCCCCAGAGACAGAACACCAGGCAGGATGGCACCAGACCACCAGAGGGGCGGACAGACACACACAGGGGCGGAGACTGCCGAGAAGGCCTGGGGGCCTCAGTACTTCTTCAGGCTGTAGGCCAGGCTGCTGGGGATCCTGGCGCCCAGCAGGGGCGGCGAGTTCCAGACAGCAGAGCTGGTGCGCTTGTGGTAGCGGGGCTTGCTCTTCTTGAAGATGTCCTCCAAGTCCAGTGGGAGAATGGTTCCAAAGAGCTCGAGCAGGTTCGGGGGGTGGTAGTACTGGTGGATGATGGCCTGGCTTAGCTGAGTGCCTGTGGGGGACACGGAGGGTCAGGTCACTGCCTTGGGGCGCCTCATGAGCCCCCCCCATCCCCCATCCCCTCATCACCCTCTCCACCCCAGCACGCCCCCACCTCTGCCACACGACCTCCTGTCTCAGAGCCCTCTTCCCTAAAAATGCTCTTCCTGCCTGTTCCCACTGCCATCCTCCGGCAGCTCTGCCTGAACACGGGTCCTCAGGCGCTCACATAAGCCGGGCCCCGCGTGGGGCCCTCACTGCCTGACCTCATTACCCCCACAACCACCAAGGAGGCAGCTCCTTTATTCTCCCCACTTTATAACGGGGAGATTTGCCCAGAGGCACACGGCTAGTGAGTGGGGAGCTGGGGTCTGGAGACCAGTCTAGCTCCAGAACGTTAAGCACACACCGCCGTCCCTGACTGCTATGCTCGGCTGCTTCTCTCCCCAGCCCCCACCCCTGGTCCCGTGGCGCAGGGTGCTTACCAACGGGGCCCCCGGGACACAGCTGTGGGTGGCACACAACCCTGTCAACAAGGCTTTAGGAGGACCCTGGGGGGTCAGGAGGTGGAAAATGTGCCCGCCGCTTACAAACACTAACTCACTTCATCCTAAATAACCCCCCTCAGCTGGCATCACCCCCATTTCACAGATGAGAAAACTGAGCCAGTTTAAGTAAGCTGGCGAAGGTCAACCACCATTAGGTGGCTCTGTCGGCCATCTGGCTCCTCAGCCATGCTCACCCCCCTGCCTGCTGCCACCTCCCAAATGACCTGAAGTCAGAAGTTAGGGAGACCAAATCAGATTCTGGCTAACATGGAGTTCAAATGAGGTGATACCGAAGCAAGTTGTCTTCTCTAGAAAGCTGATCCCCGACGGGGCTCTGGGCCCTTCTCGCTGGAGAGTGAGACTGCATCCCACCCTGACCCCCAGCTCAGCACACTCTATAAAAAGTGCCCACTGTATGCACGGGCCCCGCCCCTTTCCCAGTAGGCCCTGCGCCCTGGTCGGCGGTGGCCTGATCACCCTCACCCACACTCCTGTTTAGACACTGGGGCTTGTAAACTCTGGGGTCAAATCCTGCTCAAGTGCCCCTGCCCTGGGGCTTCCCCAGCTGCCTTCAGCTCTTGGGGCGCTGCCTAAAATCTGTTACCCCTCTTGGCGCTATTCCTACCCTAAGCTGCTTATTGGGGTCCAACTCTCAGCTGGCCCATCGGGTGGGGCTCCAAGGAGGGGCCTAGAGCCCAAGCTAGAACACCCAGCACCATGCCTGCCTGCAGCCAGCCATCATTTAACTCATTTGTTGAGAACAGAGGTGCCCAACACTGTTGATCTGGTCCTCAGATGAGCCCACTGGCCATAGAGTGCCCACCCCTCCCTGGGCACATCCCAAGGCCCAACGCAGGCTTGTTGGGCCAATGCTTCAGTCTGCCAGCCCGTGGGTACAACAGCCTCCTGACACCCACAGCTGCCGAGCCACTACCTCCAGGGTCCTAGATGTCACAAGTGAGGACCCAGGTCTCCCGGGGAACTTTGGGCCCTGCTCACCTCTGGCCCAGGTGGGGATGGGCTTCCGGGGATGGGCCTCATCATCGGTGGAGTCATCACTATTCAGATCCATCCCGTAGTTATCTGGGTTGATCTTGGGGGGGGCCCTGTGGCCCTGTGGCGTCATCTGATAGGAGGTACAAGCTGGAGACTGGAGAAGACAAACGTGGCCGTCAGCTCCCCCTCCCCCCGCATTCCTGCATCTCTCACCGCTGAGGAGTGCTGGGGCTCTAGTCAGCACCCCTCACTTCATGGGGAATAAAAACGGTTCAGGGGTTCGCTTTTTAATTTAAAAAAGTCACACCACATACATGACTGTGTCTTCCTTTTTCAAGTTGAAGTGTTTTGCAAACGTTCTGTCTGGTCAGTGTGTCCCCTTTCCAACAGCCCAGGATACTCCCCTGGGAACCCCATGATTGGTACTTTTTTTTAACCATCTGTTATAGATGAACATTTGGTTCATTTCATTATCATAAACTGTACCGCAACGAAAACATACATTTTGTTTATAAGAATATCAAGCTGTTACCAGGGCTTGTTTTTTTGTTTTGTTTTGTTTTTATTTGACAGAGAGAGACAGCGAGAGAGAGAAGAGAAGCAGGGGGAGTGGGAGAGAGAGAAGCAGGCTTCCCGCGGAGCAGGGAGCCTGATGTGGGACTCGATCCCAGGACCCTCGGATCATCTGAGCCGAAGGCAGACGCTTAACGACTGAGCCACCCAGGCGCTCACCAGGGCTTGTTAAAGAAATTCTGGTTCAAGGGGCGCCTGGGTGGCTCAGTCAGTTGAGTGTCTGACTCTTGATTTCAGCTTAAGTCATTATCTCAGGTTCCTGAAATAGAGCCTCGCGTTGGGCTCCGCGCTCAGCACACAGTGTGCCTGAGATGCTCTCTCCCTCTCCCTCCCCACCTGCTCACACTGTAAACAAATAAATAAAATCTTAAAAAAAAAAAATTCTGGTACAAGTAACTGGTACACAGCCGTCAAATAGGAGATTTACAAGTGCTGAAACACACAGATGTCTACAACATACTAAATGAAAGGGGAAAAAAAAGGAGGAAAAAATTCAAATGGCCAAATTGGTATATGTTATAGACTAAATGTTTGTGCCCCCCACACCCCCCAAATTCTTCTGTTAAATCCTCCCCCCTAGTGTGATGGTATTGAGAAGTGGGGCCTTTGGAGGTGATTAGGTCACAAGAGTGGAGGCCACATGAGTGAGATCAGTGCCTTTGGAACACAGTCCCCAGAGAGCCCCCTCCCCCCAGCCATGGGAGGACATGGGGAGAGGACCGCCGTCTGTGAGCCAGGGAGAGGACGCTCACCGGCCGCTGAATCTGCTGGCGCCTTGGCCTTGGACGTCCGGCCTCCAGAACTGTTGCTGAAGCCACCCAGTGTGGCAGTTTGTGGCAGGAGCCCGAGCAGACTGACAGTATGTACAGCAGTGCTCACTGAAAACTCTGCGCATGTGCATGTGAGTGTGAGAGAGAATGAGTGTATGTATGTGTGTGTGTGTGTGTGTGTGCGCGTTGAGAATGAGTGCGTGTACATGTGTGCGAGTGTGTGCGTGAGAGAGAATGAATGTGTGAGAGAATGAGCGCGTGTACATGTGTGCGAGTGTGTGCGTGAGAATGTGTGTGTGAGAGAATGAACGTGTGTATATGTGTGCGAGTGTGCATGAGAATGAATGTGAGAGAATGAGCGTGTGTATGTGTGTGCATGTGAGAATGAGTGTGTACATGTGTGCGAGTGTGTGCGTGAGAGAATGAGTGTGTGCGTGAGAATGAGTGCGTGTATATGTGTGCGAGAGTGTTTGTGAATGTGTGTGAGAATGAGTGTATATGTGTGTGAGTGTTCGTGAGAGAATGAATATGTGTGAGAGAGAATGAGTGTGTGTGTGTATGTGTGCGAGTGCGTGCGTGAATGTGTGTATGTGAGTGTATGTGCGAGTGTGCGGGAGAATGAGTGCGTGTGTGCGTGTGAGAGAATGAGTGTATGTGTGCGTGAGAGAGAGAATGAGTGTGTGTATATGTGTGCGTGTGTAGAGAAGGTTTATGTGTGCAAACTATAGAAAGACACCAGACTTCGAGTTTTCCTGTAAGGGTGCCTTTCTTTCACTTTATACTCTTTAAAAAAAGTTTAGTTTCTTCTTTTTTTAACAACGAATTCTACTTTTAAGAGTAAGAAAACATACATACCAAAAATGGTAAAAACAGTTGGGCCAACTGTATGCTTCCTCTTTCTTGTGGTCCTAGTACACAGTCCGCGCCTCCAGCCACTGGGAAGGGACGAACCAGAGCCGGCCGGGGGTGGGGGGTGGGGGGGGCTCACCTGCGCGTCCGCGGTCGCAGTCAGGCCTTTGCTGGCCGCCGCCGCCTCCCTGGCTCTCCTCTGCTGCTCCTCCTGCAGCCGCTCCTCCGCCAGGCGCTGCTGCTCCTCCTGGGGCCCGGCGGCGGCGGGGCGTTAGAGACCGTGCGTGTGGGCCCCCCCCGCCCGGCTCGGGCCACCCCCACGCAGCGAGGCAGCGAGGCAGAGGCAGCGCCTGCAGCCCGCAGGGGAGCCCCGGCCCGCTCCCCGCTACCTTCTTCTTCTTCTCCTCCAGTTCCCGCTGCAGCCGCTCCTTGTGTAGCCGCAGGGCCTTCTCCCGCTCCCGCTCCCGCTCCTGCTGCTCCCTGAGGACCCGGCAAGGGCCTGTCAGGGCAGGAAGCCGCGCCCTGGCCCAGTCCCCGACCAGAGAAGAGCCCGTCCTCTCGCACACCCCCAGGTGAGGGGGGAGCCGCCTCCCTTCCCCACGGCCCCAGGGAAGCGGCGGCACGACGCCAGGATGCCAGGCTGGGGCGCGGGGGCCCCTCACCTCTCAGCCCGGAGCCGCTCCTGCTCCTCCTCCTTCTTCTTCTGCAGCAGCTCTTGGTGCCGCCGCTCGTCCTCGTCCTGGTGAACAGACAGCAAAAGGTCGGGGGCCTCCAGCCAGCCCTGGGCTGGCGACGTGAGAGGCGCCGGTCCGGGAAGAAGCGAGGACAGCCCGGCCAGACAAGCCTGCTCCCCTCCCAGCGGGGACACCCCGGGGCAAAGCTCCACGAGAATCCCCACCACCACTGCTCTTCATTCAGCGGCACAGCCAGGACTTAAGGGTTGCCGCTGAAGCCAGACTCCCCGGCTGTGTGACCCCGGCCCGGTGGCTTAAGCTCTCCGGCCCCGCTTTCCTCACTGATAAAGCGGGAACAACAGGTATAATACCTACAAGCTCCCCAAGCTGCGGAGTCCATACGGCGGACAGACTGCGAGCGGCGCCGGGCGCACGGCAAATACTAACTACACTTCGGTTACTAGGGTTTACAACCCCCTAGTGACAGATCTGTGTTCCCTACCGTCCTCAGCCTGACGGTCCCCAGGAAGAAGCAAACCCCTCCTCTTCGAGGTGACATGTTCAGTCCTCCCACCAACCCTATCAAGCAGATACCCCTGTTCCCTGAAGGCACGGATGCCCCGCCGAGTCGGGTGACCCGCCCAGGGTCGCACGGCTGCCAAGCAGCAGAGCCGAGACTGGAAGTCAGGCTCCAGAGTCTATACACTTAACCCTCGAACTGTCCACAGGACACGGGAGGCCAGTCACTGTCACCATCCACGTCTCCAAGGCATTTGTTGAACCTCTTCCGGGCTTGAAGCCACAAGAGCCACCAAGACCGACCCAACAGAGTGGGGTGTGCGCAGTGGCACGGCCCGGCCTTCCCCACCCTTCCCGAGGCCCACCTGTCCTCGTACCTGTTGGAGCCGCCTGAGCCGCCGGGCCTCCTCTTCCTGCTTCCGGCGCGCCTCCACCTCCTCCATCTTCCTGGCTGCTGCCTTTTTCTTGGCTTTCTCCTCAGCCAGCCGCTCCTCCTTGGCCTGCAGAGCACACCCCTCCTCACTCAGCCCTGCAGAATGGGCCCAGAACTCTGCACCCCCTGCCCCTGCAAACCCGGCTTGTTCCCCATGGCCCGGGGAGGAGAGGGGGGCACCCAGAAGCCGTGGGCCCCCGAGTCTGACCTGCCTGGGGCCCACCAGGGTACAACCCACCAGCCCGAGGCTCGCACCTTCTCAGTCTTCTCGTCGATCTGAGCAAACTTCTGCTCGATCTGCTTCTTCTTCTCCTCCTTCATCTGCTCCACCCGCTCCCGGGCCTGCAGCACCTTGCGGAGGCGCTCCTCACGCTTCCTGCGGGCACAGGGCAGTCACGGGGAGCCGAGCCAGGGCCGGGCCGGGGCTGGGCGGGGGCCAGGAGCCAGAGCACTTACAGCTTCACCTCCTCCAGCCGCCGCCGCTTGTCTTCTTCTACCTTCTGCCTGCGGAGCAGCTCGGCCTCCTCCTTCCGCCGCAGGTTCTCTAGGCGCTGCCGCTCCTTCTCCTGGGGCGGGGCGGGGCGGGAGGGGGTGGGGGGGGTGAGCAAAGCCCTGGTGCAGCAGGGGGGGGGGGGAGCCCCCCGGGGCCCCGGCCGGACTGCTTGAGAGGCAGAGTCATCCCCAAACATGCCTCCCTCCCCAGATTGAGGCCTGGGGCTGCAGTCCTTCTGGGGAGTCGGGGACCATAAGGCCTCCCAAGTGCCCTTGACTGAACCCTGCCAAGTCCCAGCAGCACAAAAATCAGGCTCAAAATTAGATATATGTTCTGATTAGAACTATGTTAAAGTGCACTTGGGAAGAGATGGAAGGATGAGACCGGGAAGGGAGAGACAGCTGTAGAAGTTGGGGTTAATGTTCTACACAGGGGGTGGTGGGTACATAAGTGTTCATCTATTCGTACCATGCTCTGTTTATACTATGTGTGTGTACACACACACACACACACACACACACACACACACACACACTCTTTTGTGTTTCTCAATATTTAAAAAAAATGAAATATGGCCAAATGCTAACACAGATTACCACAAGCTGGGGAGATATATTAAGGATGGCATATTTTCCAAACTCCCTGTGATACAGGTACATAACGATTTTTACAACTTTTTTAAAGTACTAGTTGGTTGTTCAGCAGATCAATGCTGGGCCCCTCCTTCTCCGCATGCCCAGAAAAGCCCCAGAGGCACAGCAGTGGGCAACCAGAGGGCATAGGTGGGGGCTCCGAGCCCTCCCTGGCCAAGGACAAGACCTGTACTTGCCCCCTGATGGCCAAGGGCATGGACCAGAGCCGCTCCCCCCCCAACCCCCTCTCCTGGCTCCCATCAGACTCTCACCTCTGGGCTCGGCCAGCCATAGGCCCCTCTCCCTGCATGAGTGACTGTCCATCTGCCTTTGGCCTCTGACCTTGACTGCAGATTTCCCACCTAGAAATCTGGCCCCAAGGTAATACAACCCTTAAAGATGGAGAGAAGGGTTTCTCCTGGTTGAGGGTAGACACGCTCCACGCAGCCTCTCCCACTGAATGTGCCTATAAAACCCAACTGGCACGGAGCAGCTATGTGAAGCCTATGTGAGCACGCAGAGGGGGAAGATCAGGCTTTGAAGCATCACTGAACTGCAGGAAGTTTACCATTATTTTTCCTCTAGTCTAAACTCAGTGAGGTCTGAAACCCCAAAGGGACCTGTGGGGTGCAGACAGACTCTGGGAAAGGCCCTCTCGTTCCGACTCAGGGGGTGGAAAGGGGACGTCTAATGCTCCGAGTATGCAGAATCCCGGTTCTGGTTTGTCCTTTCCTTCCTCCTCTCATGCCCCAGGCCACAAGGAACCCTGTGGCGGTGCGAACAGCGGCAGTTACAGGAACCTGCAGAGTCAAACCCTGAGGGAGGAGAAGCTCCCCCTCCACACAGCAGAGCTGCGATCCCAGAAGGTTGTGACAAGGCTTCTGGTCTTCTCTGTGTACCCCACACCGGGTGACCCTGGATGCGGCCATGGAAGCACACAGCAGAGCAGGGTAACTGAAGCCCCAGCTTCCCGGCTGGAGGACGGAGAGGGGGAACCCCAGAGAGGGGAAATGTATACAGGACGGAGGGAGAAAACACCGTAGGGTTGTCTGTGAACGCCAAGGTGCAGCGCGGGCTGCAGATGCACAGATCGGACCCTAAATATGACACCACAAACTTCGGAGAATTAAACTCACAGACCACCTGCCAGATCCTATCCTGACCACCGACCAGCACACCCAGGACAGATCCAAAGAGCACGGCAGAGGCTTTGAAATCTGAACATCGGAACCACACCCCACAGCAGGCAGGGTGGCACCTGCAGCCTGAACCAAAGCCGGTGGGTCGCTGGCAGAGCAAAATACCAACATTCTCTGTAAGATTTAAACACGCAGCCCCCTAACATGATATTCAAAATGGCAAGGATATGATCCACAGTTCCTGAGCACACAAAGAAGACTGAGGAAAGTCTCAGCTCCCAGGTGAAGGCAATCAGCAGCCACCCACACCAAGATGACAGATGTTGTTAGACTTATCTGACAAAGATGTCACAGCCGCTATTATAGAAATGTTTCGACAGTTAATCACGTTAAGACACTTGGCAAAAAAGAAAATCTCAGCAAACAGGAGATCTAGAAAAAAGCAAATTGGAAATTTTAGAGCTCAAAATATAGTAACAGAGATAAAAAATTCAGTGCCGAGGTCCAAAAGCAGAATGGGAAAGACAGGCAGATGTCAGTAAACATGAAGGTAAGTCAATAAAATGTATCCGATCCAAACAGACAGAAAAAGCGACTGAAGAGAAACGAACAGAGCCCGAAGGACCAAGAGACACGCAGGAAGGGCCACTGCTGGCAGGGGGTCGTCACCACCCACGATGGAGAGGAAAGAACGCAATACTGAAACAGAATTTCTTAGCAACAGTGGCTGCAAACACTCCACGTTTGCTACAAGGTGTAACTCTGCAGGTTCAAGAGGGTCACCCAAGCAGAAGTCGACTCCCACCCCCTGCTCTTCGGCGAGGAAAGCACCTGGGAGGCAAAGCTCCCGTGGCACCTGGAGCACCCACCACCCTTTCTTCCTGCCCCAAGTGCCGACCAGACTCCTGCTTCCCATAGGGCTCAGCAAAACCGGTGTCAGTCCCGAAGTTTGAGTGCTAAAATTTCCCAACCCAGGTCGGGGAAACTATCCTGAGCATTGTGAATTTCATAGAAGAAAGCAACAGTTGCCCTGGTCATAGAATCCATGTGCGCCCTCTGCCCCCAAGCCCTCTGCCCCCAAGCCTCCGAGGTGGGCTGGGTTGTCCCTGCTCCCCAGGGGCTGCCATCGGGGCCAAGGCAGCAGGTGAGAAAACCAAAAGCTTGTTGGGCTCCTTCTGCCTCCAGGGGCCTCAACCGAGCCGTCTCTCTGCCTTTTACTAAAAACCACTTCATACCAAGCCCTGTGCTGGGTGCTTGGAACACAGGACTCTGGCTCATCCATTTCTAGGAAGCGACCTCCATCTCCTTTTGTGGCCAAAGGAAACTCAGCCAAAGGTTAGGCAACTAGTCCAAGGCCCTGAGGTCCCTGTGACCCACCTAGGCCCCCTGTCTCCTAACCGAGAACTGGCCCCCCACCCCCAGATGCCCGGTGAGGGACCTGGGCTCCCCAGAGCAGGAAAGGGCAGCTCTCTGGACCTCTCGGTCACCCCCACGAGGCCTGTCAGGTTCCAGGCCGTCCGTGTGGGCCATGGGAGTTCTCTGTAGGAAGAGCAAGTCCAAGTCCGGCTCACTGCCGTGGGCCCAGGTGCCTAGCAGGGGCCTGGCACACAAGTAGGTGTGGAAGGCCACACAGCCTGCTTGCCTGCACAATGGAAGGCATGCCATCGCCTCGTTCAACCGAAGGGGACCAGCCTCCTTGCAGGAGAGGCAAGTTCAGGGCCGACCCCGTCTAGCTGCTGAGAAGCCCCGTGACCCGCCAAGCCCCAGGCCCTCAGCTAGAGGCAGAAGCCCTCCTAGTAGGAGGCCCTTCAAAGCGCCAGTGGGAACAAAGGAGACCCCAGGAAGCCGAGACCCCAGACTGAGCCGATCCCGGCTATCTGGGGCTCCTTCCTCAGGGCCCAAGGCCCGGCTCAGCTCTGAGGTACCTGAGAAGAGAACAGCTTCGGCGGCCTTCCCTTCAGAGGCCGCTCTTGACGGTTCCACTGCTACGCCCACAAGACCCAGCCTTCAGCCCTGCTCCCCCCACTGCTCTGCCCCTCACGGCAGTAGCTCCCGTCTGCCACCCGCTCGAGCTCAGTGGTCTGGGGATCAGAGACAACGTCTCTGTTCTCTTCGCAGCCCCCGCCCCCCTACCCCCCGGACCCTGAGTGGGAGGAGCCCGGTGCTGGGGAGCGGGGAGGGAGGTGTTGTGGGGAAATTCAAGCTGTGGCCCCATAAACAGCCACAGGTCGCGCCCCCTCTGCCTCCTCGGCCTTCAGGGAGGCTCTGAGATCAACGCTCGTCCTCCGGGGAGCAGAGGCAAGGGCAGAGAGGGCAGGCCCTGCAGGGGGAGGACACCCGGAAGGGCTGGGCGTCTCCAGGCGGTCACCCAGCGCCTCAGGCTCCCCCACCCCCTTGGCCGCACCCCTCCACTTCCCATGTTAGTGCTTCTACAGGCGCTGGTGGGTTTGCAGGAGCAGGGCTAAGCAGGTGAGTGCTAGGGGCAGCTAGGTTACCGGGGCAGGAAAAGGCTTTACTTACAACGAAGCTGCACTGTGGGGGAGAGGAGACAAGGAAAGAGCCAGGAGTTAATGCCAGGCTGGGGGACGCCCTGAAAGCAGGCCACCCTCCTGGCCATGCCAGCATCAGCTTGGGGCCCCGCAGCCTCTCACCAGCAGCTCCCCCCGCCACGTCCTCCCATCTTACCAGCCCCCATCCCCAGCGAGCACAGCGTCCACGTGTGTCCCTCACCCTAACTACTCAAGGCCCCGGAGGGGGTGTGGGGAGCGTGGGGGTGGACAGTCACGGCAACAGCCGGCTACGCCGTTTCCACTGCTTCCCGGCTCAGCGCCCGAGGCCCACGCGTCGCGCTGAGCTGGCCGAGCCTCTACGCCGCAGTGCGGAGCCCAAGGAGCCAGGACCGTCCTCAAATGAGGAGGCAGCCCGTGGCCATAGAGGATGGAGCTGGCCCTTGAGTAGGGCCAGGTCCCAGCTGCCTTGGCCCAGGTCCACGCTACTCCCAGCAGCCAAGGGGACAGGCGGGACGGCTCTAGCCAAGCTCGGCCAGGGGTACGGGCTCCCTCACCTTAGGGTCCACGCGCAGGGGAGTGTTGCGTTTGATGAAGGATTTCATGACACTGCTGCGGGGCGCCGAGGTCGGGGTCATGAGCATCTGGTTCCTCTGCACGGTGTGCAGGAAGGTGCGGAGGGGACGCACCACCTGTGGACGAGGGCCATGGTAAGGACTCAGGCACAGGGCAGGGCACCGAGGGAGGGCAGGTGCCCACTCACCTTGCTGGCCGGACAGGGCGGGGAGGGGGTCTTGCTCCTGGGGGCTTGCAGCTCCTCATCCTCCAGCTGCTGCCCCTCGTCCAGCTCACTCACTGCCTGCTTGTAGCTGCGCTTCCTCCTGCCGCAGCATGGCAAAAGTCGCGTCACGGGGCTGAGCCCAGGGCCCGCCGCAGGGCCCCTGCCCCACCCCATAAAAGGTCACCCTTTGCACAAAAGTGGGCCCAGCATAGGGCTCCAGACTAAAAAGCACTGGTGAGGTAGGGTCTCCCTGACCACCCCTCTGCTGCCCAGAGGAAGGGAAGTGACCTGTCCTAGGTCACAAAGCCAGACGGATGCAGAGGACGGGGTCCAGGATCTGGTCACCCACTCCCAGACCAGGTTTGTCTCAATAGCAGTGAACCAGCTCCTTCAGGCAGCCAGAGTACTAGGGCCCACCCCTGTCGAGAGGAAGCGGAGGCCCCCGACCCCATGCCCACCCTCCCCGAAAAAGGACTCAAGGTTCAGGCCCCTCTGGGCCCCTCACAATAGTTGCCTGCACAGCCCTGCCCAGATGCAAACCTGACACTCTGGGGTGGCTCCTTGGGGCCATCTGCTTGGTCGGTCTTGGGCCCTGTGAAGATGGCAATTTTGGTGAGACTGCAGGGACAGCTCGGAGGGGTCAGCCACCCCACCCCACCCTCACTCCCAGCAGCAGCTGTGGCGGGGGCAAGGCTCTCTTCCTGGCAGACCCCAGGCTGGTCAGTGGGAGAAGCCATCAGCCTCAGCACCGACTGGCCTTGAGAAATCTGGGGACATCCAGAGCCCAGCATGCTATGCCCAGCCTGTGGACCCCTCACCCCCCATGCCTGGCGCCTATGACAAGAACGGCAGGACAATCCTACTGAGGTGACCCCAACCATGGCTCGTCCACCTCTAACACTGAGACCCAGGGGGGTGGGTACCTTTCAGGAGCAGAAGCCCATGGAAACTGCAAACTCTAACAGACCCCTCACCCAGCTTCGAAACCCCACTCCTCCAGGCCTATCAGCTGGGGCTGGCATGACAGGAGGAGGGAAGGGCTCCCGTGCAGGGTCCCCACGTGGCGTGTGGGGTGAGGACATTTTGTTTCACTGCTCAGGGCAAGCACCAATCTCCCTCTCCCGTTTTAACACTCTCCAAAGGGACCTTGCAGCTCGCCCGTGGGCTACAGGGCTGGCGCGGCCCTTGTCCCTGACCCCCTTTGAGCCGGGGGGTGCCAGAGCCCATAGCTCGCCTGTCCTCTTCACTGCCCCCAGGAGAGGGGCTCAAGTCTCTGACCTGGCACATTCGCAGTCAATGCCCCAATTCAGGCCCCCCGCCCTCCCCCAGCTTCACACACCGACCAGCCATGGCCACTGACATGGTGCCCAGCAGCAGCTCCAGCCAAAAGCTGGGCGATGTACCCTACAGACCCAAAGGGCATCGACCACCCCTGGGTCTCATTTACCCTCTGGCCAACAGCCCAGGATATGGGCTTCCCTCTCCCCAGACAGGAAGTCAGGCCAAGGCCACCAAGGCCAGCACGGCCCTGGTCCCTGTCCACGGCAGGTCAGAAAGACTCACCTTGCTGCCCTTCAGAGGGTGTTTCCTGGCCACCAGCCACAGGCCGCGAGCCAGGTGTGCTAATGGCGATCTTGGTGGCACTGCGGGGCATGTTCTTGGGGACCTGGGGGGAGGAACCAAGGTGCTGGGGTCTCACCCGGGAGGGACTCCCAGGCCCTTGAGACCTCCTCTCCCTGGCCCGCTCGCCTTACCTCTGGCTCAGCCGC
The DNA here is from genome assembly GCF_009762305.2 of Zalophus californianus. Taxonomy (NCBI): domain Eukaryota; kingdom Metazoa; phylum Chordata; class Mammalia; order Carnivora; family Otariidae; genus Zalophus; species Zalophus californianus. The sequence continues at coordinate 103,934,779 of NC_045605.1, read as the reverse complement.
CTCCACAGGCTCAGCCTCCTCGCTGGGCTTCTGCTCAAGGCTGAAAGCGGACCAAGAGGCATGTGGGACGCGCTCAGCCGGCCTGAGTCCTCCTCACAGGAGCCCCTCCCCCACCCATCAGACGCCCTAGCCTGGGTCACAAACCCACAGTGCCAGGCAGGCCAGGACGGCAGCCAGAGCCAGGGGCCTGATTCGGGATGTCAGCCCCTTCCCAGCTGCACCCCAACCCCGCATGCCCCGATGAGCCACTGTCTCTTGTCTCTGGTGAGGCCGGCTCTCAATTCACCGAAGGGCCAGCAGGCCCTGTGGATTTGACAACCCATGGAGCCCATGCCCCAGGATAAGCCTTAGAAGAGTCACGGCCAGGCCAGGACTGACACCTGTGTTATCTGCTGCCTGGTTAGAATGGGGTGAGACTGCAGCAGTAGGCGGTCCCCAACCAGGAGGGAAAGCTTGGGTACAGGAAATGCTTCCAGGCCTGGGGCTCACCTGCACAGAATCCATGTGCCCTGCCCAGCCCTGGAAAGGTCCCCAAGTCCTGGAACTGAACTCACCCAACTTTCTGGGGCACCTCCACATTCAGGAACCTCTCCAGGTAACTGTGACCTGCGGGGACAACAATGAACGAATGATACCTCAGAAACTGGCCAGGTGCCGGTCCAAAAGGCCCAGGTGCTGGTTGGGACTTGGCCACTCTTCACTTGCAGCTGGACCCTCTCCACCTCAGAGACCCCTCCCTTCACTAGACCCGGGCCGTCTCGACCCCAGAGACCCCCTCCCTTCACTAGACCCAGGCCCTCTCCACCCCAGAGACCGCTCCCTTCACTGGGTGGAGAGGCCCTGAGTACATTCTCTCTGCTCCTAGCACCCACAGTAGAGCTGTTGGTTTTATGTCTCCCACTACTCCCTAGCTGGCAACCTGCCCATCCGAGGGCACATCTTGGCTCCTTCACCAGGCTGGGAGTGTCTTGGGAATGTCTGATTCCAGGCCCCCAACATGCAGCATGGGGCCCAACACAAAGCAGCTTATTCATTCAACAATTATTCTTTGAGGCCCTACTATGTACCAGGCCCTGACCCAGGCCCTGGGGACCCAATGGTGAGCAAAACAGACAAAGCCACAATCCGGTCTATATAAGCGTCAAATAATCCTGTGAAAGACATGTGGTATGTGCAAGGACAGGAGAGAGCAGAGGATTTTGAAAGACTATAAGGGGGATGGGAACTGAGCTGGTCTAGAGGCTGAAACGTGAAGGAAAAGAAGGTCACAAAGGGGCAGGGTTGGCAGGGAGAAGGATGTCCAGGCCAGTGGTTCCCAAAGCATACTCTCAGACTCCTGGAAGTCAAGTGCACAAGACCCTTTCAGGTGGGATCTGTGGAGTCCTGTTTCCACGGCAACACAAAAACATAATTTTCCCTTTTCGCTGTGCTGGGATTTGCCCTGAAAGTTCAAAAGCAACGCTAGGTGAGACGGCTGGAGGCTGAGCGCCAGACAGAGGTCGTGAAGCCAACTGTACACCACACTCAGCACAGAAATGTCCAGTTTCACTTAAGAATGTCCTCGATGAAGGAGTAAAAACTACAAATTTTATCAAATCTAAATTTAAGTACCTATCTTCCAAATCCTCTGTATGGTAGGGTGGAAAGTTTGCGCAGCGCCCTCTGCTGCACACCCTTGTCTCCGGAAAGCGCCCATGTTTGAGTACCCAGCTCAACTAGCCACTCTTTTTCATGGAACTATTTTTAATTGAAAAGGCAACTGGCAAACCATGGCTATTCAATCTTGGATAGCTGACAGACATTTTCTTAAAAAATGAAGTGAGTCTGTCACTTAATATAAAACAATAAATAACATTTGTTGCCAATAGTTAAAAAAAAGAGGCCCCCCCCAAAAAAGGCCAAAAATAGAATTCTGAAAAATATGTACACACTACCATGAGCTTCATAGCTTCCCAATACCTAAAGATTTTTCCGATGAGATCAGAAGACAAATGTGCTCCCTTTAAAAAAACATGATGAAGGGCGCCTGGGTGGCTCAGTTGGTTAAGCGACTGCCTTCGGCTCAGGCCATGATTGATCCTGGAGTCCCGGGATCGAGTCCCGCATCGGGTTCCCTGCTCAGCAGGGAGTCTGCTTCTCCCTCTGACCTTCTCCCCTCTCATGCTCTCTATCTCATTCTCTCTCTCAAATAAATAAATAAACTCTTTAAAAAAAAAACAAAAACAAAAAACAGACTGATGAAGGGTGTCGACATTTGGAAGAGGCACGTAACTCAGTAACACAGTACTTTCCAAATGATCAACGCACGAGGCTACAAAATCACACATGGCTAAAAGTTCCGTTCACAGTGAAAGACAGACCAAGGTGGGATCAAGGATGGTTTCCGATTCCACACTGCACTGAGCCTCTAAGAAGCCACACACAGATTATCTGAAAAAAAAAAAAAAAAAAAAGAGTGTGCGCAATTATCTGGAAAGTCTTTTAAAGTACTCCTCTCTTTTCCAACTACATATCTGTGTGAGGCCAACTTTTCTTCATGTGCTTTAACCCAAACAACACAAGGCAACAGATGGAGTACAGAATCCAGCTGCCTTCCTTAGAGTCACACATTCAAAAGATCTGCAAGATGTAGAAGTGTGCCAGTCTCCTCATTACAGTTTTGTTTTGGAAAAGAGTTGTTTATTTTATTCAATAAGAAAAAAAACAACTAACGTTACTAGGTGATGGGCTTGTTTTTTTTATATCAAAGTATTAAATAATATTCTTAATCTTTAGTATCACAATAATTAATATGACTACAGAGAATAAAATATTAAATAAAATGAAACATTTTAAATCCCTCAGTTTTAGTTTCTAATACAGTAACTATCAATGGACAGAACCCTCATAAGCTGAAGCTCTTTGGGGTCCTCCATAATTTTTAAGACTGGAAGCAGGTGCTTAGACCGAAAGTTGAGAGCTGCTGGTCTAGGCAGAAGGAACAGCCCCTGCGAAGGCCATGAGGCAGGAAAGGGCAGGCTTTTCTGAGGTGAAGCTGAGAGGCAGCCGGAGTGAGGCCAGGCAGTGCCCATGGGCAAAGGGAAGGTGGGAAGAACAAAGGGCTGGAGCAGCAAACTGTGAGGGACAGAGAGAAGAGCAGCAGGACACTGCTTCCGGGGGTGTAGCGGGGCCTGGGGCAGAGCCCGCTTGCTGTCATGGGTGGGGCCTGCTCCCACCTGCCGGGGGCCAGTAGCCAAAATGGCTCCCCTTGTCTCGCATCCCAGCTCAGTCAGTGCTCACCGAGGGAGCAGAGGGATGAGGAGAGGCCACGTGACAGCACAACTCTTCCACCAGCACAAGGACTCCTCTGGAATGGTAAGGGCCATCTCCATGCCATTCAGGCCTCAGGCCTGGTGTGGTGGCAGGGAGATGGTGACAGTCCTGGCAGAGGGACGGATGGGCTGTTCCCCAATGCAGAGGTGGCTGGGGGACCCCAAGGAGGAGTCTGGCCCAAAGAGCAGACTCCAAACACCCCAAACACCCCAAGGCAGCCTCCGCCTAACCACATCAGAGCCCACTTGCCCGCCAACTGCTGTACCATTTCTTTGCCCAATGGCTCCCTCTGGCCAACGTGCGCCAGGCCAGGAGCGCAGGGGATGAATGCCCCCCGCCCGGCAGCCCCTTGCCTCAGTGCTCCACCTGACTTCCAGGGCCCCCCCCCCCCCGCGAAGCACCAGGCCCCTTCACTGGCAGGCCTTCCCTGTCTCACTTCCCCACGACCCCACTGCAGGTGTGTCCTGCACCTCCAAAATTAACAAGTTGCACTCAAATCCTGACATCAAGGCTGCTTCTGGGGAAACCCAAACTAAGACACCCTCCCCCCCAACTCCAAGTTGCCTGGCCAGCCAAGCCCCAGAGCCTGGGTGTCAGAAAGGCCTCCAGGAAGGCCCTCTCCCTCACTGTTCCATACCCTTGCAGCCCAGTTCAGTTCAGGGTAAGCCTGGCCACACCCAGACTGAGCTTCAGGAACACAGGCCTTGGGTCTTATGGTTTAAGACTGACTGGGCTGGTACCCTACCCTAGCATTAAGATGGGGTCCACACTCAAGGCAGGTGTTATCACCATTTAACGGATGGGAAAACTGAGGTCCTGAGAAGGGTGTGCCTAAGGTCACCGAGGCTCCATGTTTTACTGTCTCCCTCCTTTCCCTCTTCCTTCCACCTCAAGGTGGACGAGCCCTGCGCTCAGAGCGAGACAGACTTGTCTGGAGTCTCTCCCCTACCCTCCCTCTGGAGCTCCAGGCTCACCTGCTCCATCAGACCCCTTCCAAGGATCAGAGTCAAGCCTGAGGTAACCACCGAGGCAAGTCAGACACATCTCAGCCATTCTGAGAATCCAAAAATGGACAGTGTGCCGGACGCCCGGACTGCATGTCCTTAGGCCCCATGACCCGGAGCAAGTCCTGCCCAAGTCCTTCCCCAGGTGGGGAAGAGACCTGGCAAGGTGAGGTGCCTTTACCTGCCGGACCGAACCCCATTCCGGGGCTCTCCACAAGGCCTCCTCAGCAAGCAGCCCACCATCCCAGAAAGGCTGAAACATGGGGCTCAAGACCGTTTCCCAATTTTATAGATTTGGTGGCCACCATAAGCTTCAGGTTCCTCCTCCATAAAATAGGGGAATTCTAACAGGCTAACAGTGTTGGTGCAAGGGCCAAATGAGAACCTACTGTTTCATACATCTGGAAGCGCCAGGCAGACGCTGACCCCAATTTTAAGACACATTCACTTAAAACCTGGCCCTTCTTCTCCATCAGCCCACTGCCTCGCCATCCCCTGGCTGGACCCTGGCAGCAGCCTCTTTCCTGGTCTCCCTGCCTACTTCCTTTTGGCCATTTTTCACACAGTGCCAGAGACCTTTCAATAACCATCAAGGGACCACACCCTCCGCATCAGTGGGGTCAAGCCCAAGCCCCCTGTGTGGCATATGAGCCCAAGATACCCCATTACTTGCCATGTTATTCCTCTGGGTCTTCATTCAGGCTGTTCCCTCTGTTAGGGATACCTTTCCCTACATTTTTTCCCACGTGCCTAAAGCCCGGGCATCCTTCAAAACCCTCCCATCTCCGACCCCACCTCCTCCAGGCAGCCACCCCTGATTTTTACAGCTACCTATCCTCCTCTGTAGCTCATAACAGCTGCTCCCACCGAAACAAAGGTCCCCTGAGCTGGCACAAGATGATGATAAAAATGGCTAACGTGAGAGGCGCCTGAGTGGTGCAGTCGATCAAGGTTAAGCCAACTCTTGGTTTCGGCTCAGGTCATGATCTCAGGATTGTGGGATGTGCCCCACGTTGGGCTCCATACTCAGCACAGAATCCGCTGAAGACGCTCTCTCCTTCTCTCTCAGCCCCTCCCCCCTGCGCACACTCTCCCTCTCAAATAAATAAATAAATCGTAAAATAAAAACATGGCTAATGTTAACAGGTGAGGCCCACGAAGAAGTTTCTGTAACCTGCTCCAGGTCACAGGGCAGGTAAATGGCTGAGTTCTCTGTCCCTCCAGAATGAGCCTACTGCGGTGAGCATCCCCATCTCTTCCCCTCAGTATCTCCAGACCAGCAGTTGCGCTACCAGGAGGCGGCCTACAAACGTGGTCAATCTACGTGAGCCTCTGTGGGAAGAAAGTGGAACACACTGGCCCTGGGTAAAAGATCTGGGTTTGAGCCTCAGCAAGGCCATTACTCACAGGGACACTGTGGCCAACCTCCCTGGACCTCAGTTTCCTCATTTGTAAAATAAGAGGGTTGGACTAGATTTGCGCTCTCTAGTACGGTATACACACGTTTAAATCTAAATTAAGTAAAATGTGATAAAACTAAATATTCAGTTGCCCAACTAGCCACTTTCTGAGGGCTCAACAGCCACACGGGTCTAGCAGTGGCTATGGTAGGGCACAGCACAGACCGGGAACATTTACACTGCTGCGGAAAGTTCTAGGGACAGCTCCTTGCTCGATGGTTCCCCAGAGCTCCTCTGGCTGAGCCAGGCGCCAAGGACCCTCCACGGTGCCCCCACCTGCTGCTGAGCCCCACCCCCGACTCACAGATGATGTGGGCAGAGGCAGCTGGCTCTTCAGGGGCTTTCTTGCCAATCCTTCTGCTTGATCTGCGGACAGGTTTCTCCTGTTTGGCCACCAGGGAGTACTTCTGGGCCAGCGAGGGCTGGTGGCCAGGGGACGACGGCGCAATCAGGCTGCGCCGCACCGACTGCCGGTTCACGCGGGTACCCGTGGGCGTGGAGCAGTTATCCGGCAGGATGGGAGCCAGGACCCGCTCCTGCCACGGGGAGGCCGGAGAGCCCGACAGGTCCTGCGGGCCTGGGGAAGCCTGCGCGATCCTGAGCTTGGAGGCCGACCGGCTTGCTCCGACCCCTCGGCTCTTGGGGTCCTGGGGTGTGGCCATCAGGGAGCTCACGGTAACAGATTCCAGTCTCCCAGCCTCTGGCTTCTTGGGGGTTGATTCCTCCTCTGATATCGAGATGCTGTGGGAGGTGGGAGCTGTGGCTGGAGGGAACAGAGCCGGAGAGGGAGCCTGGGCGGACTCGAGCCGGCCGAGGTGCTGCTCGGCACTCTGGCGCTCGCTGATGCTGATCTCCACCACGGGCACCAGCTGGCCCTCGGCCAGACTGTTTTCAGGCTTTGTGGTCACTGCTGTGGGAGACTCAGGGCTGGACGAAGGGGCAGCGAACGCCACGGTGGCTGCTGCGGCTGCGGCCGCAGCGCGCGTCACCCGCCGCAGGACAGAGCCGTTCTCCCCCACCACCGTGGCCAGCTTCTCCACCTTGTCCTTGCTGCGCAGGTGCCGGGAGCTCAGCTGGCTGCTCCGCGTTTTTCTGCGGGACAACCTGCTGAAGGCAGTGGAGCAGAAGCTGAGACAACCCAACAAGGCAAGGGGCACCCCAAAATCGAGCAGGGCACCAATCTTCCCAGGAGCCACTAGCTTGCATGGAGGATGAATCAGAGGCCTTGGAGGTGGAAGACCAAGGCTCTAGTCCAGGCTTGGCCAACCCCCAGCCGGGACCCCTGGCTGCTCCTCTCTGAGCCTCAGGCTCCTTACCTATAAACTGGGATAACGCCAGACCTCACAGAACTGTTGGGAAGATTAAATTCATACAAGCCTCCCGCTGACTGAGATCACACTGTACCAAGCATCTTGCTGGAGGCTCTATTCACGCTGTCGCTTAATCCAGAAGATGGCCCTGAGAGGCAGGGACCATCCTCCTCACCTTAGAGCAAACTGAGGCTCAAAGGTGGAAAATTAACCCACGGACACCCAGCCGAGAAGGGGCAGAGCTAGGGTGTGAGCTAGGGACTACCTGACCCCAAGACCCAGCCTCTTTACCCCAGTACTCTGCAGCCCACGGTCATTTTCATGGGCACTATCAAATGCAGCAACAGGGGGAGGCCTGGTCCATACCTCTGCTTCCTTTCACCCAAGCAGTAGGTTGGGTTCTCTTTCTTCTCCCACGTCTGGAAATCCTTCCCATTCTCCAAGGCCCAGAACACACACACACACACACACACACACACGTTGGGTTCTCTTTCTTCTCCCACGTCTGGAAATCCTTCCCATTCTCCAAGGCCCAGAACACACACACACACACACACACACACACACACACACACACACACACACACACGTTGGGTTCTCTTTCTTCTCCCACGTCTGGAAATCCTTCCCATTCTCCAAGGCCCAGAACACACACACACACACACACACACACACACACACACACACACACACACACACACACACACACACACACACACACACACGTGCACGACACATGCACACTCTGCACTCCATGGTCTTGGGGTCTTGGGTCATACTTTATTTCCCTAGGACATCTTACCCCTCAGCACGGCCCACATGGTACCCACCACTACTCCTGCTAAGCCTCTGCTCCCCATGAACACCTGAGAATCAACATCTCCTGGCGGGCACCAAGCCTCCACAGAGCCCACCTGCCCCTCCTCCCACCTTTTCCGGATGGGGTCTCTGTTTTCATCCTGAACATAAGAAACCCGTCTCTTCTTCCGTCGGTTCTTCTGAGAAGGTGTTTTGGGCATCAGCTCAGGCTCCTTGCTGAATTCTCTGTTTGGTACAAGGAGAGTGATGTTCGAAGCTGCCCCCTGAACCGCCAGCCCACTCCCCCGACCCAGCTGGCCCCACCCCTTTCCTGGCAGTGACAGGGCAAGCTGGGGTGACCTGCACCAAGCTCTTGTAGGCCATGTGCAAGGCCCCTGCCAGGCATTCAAGGCTTCCTCCCAGAGACACAGAGCAGAGCAAGGCTACCAGGCAAGCCTCTGCAGCCCCATCCTGAGGGTCAGCTCAGCACCACCTCCCCTTCTTCCCATTATCCTAGGGCAGCCCCCAGCACAGCAGGCACTCTGGAGGAACCCCCCGGCAGCCTGTCTTGTGGGTCAGGTAGGGATGTAGGCTGCTATGCCCCCAAGGCACCTCCTGCCAACATGCTCCCCGCCTTTACCTGGTGAACATGCGCTCGGCCTCCTCCTCGATCTCTTCGAGCCACACCAAGTCTTTATTGTCCACATTGCAGATAAACTCCATGAGCTTCTGGTCACACAGCTCCAGCAGGTGAATGGGCCCTGGGGCTGTCGACCCCATGGTGGCTCTGTCTGGTGAAAGCAGACGAGAGGCAGAAGGGTTCAGGGTTAGGGGCTGGGACTTTCTCCAGGGGAAGAGCCTGCTAGGGCACAGTGCCCATCCCCAGCCACAACCACCCAGTACCTGAATCAGAGCCCCTTCCTGCTCACAGCCACCCCCACAGGTGCAAAATCCCAAATGCCAATCCACTAACCTCATTTTTAGAAAAAGAAGGGCCCACCCTTCTTGCTCTTCAAATGCCTTCCCAATCGACCCCCCTACCCACAGCCCACTGTCCCCTTAAGTCCACACTTCCCAGCCAATTCTGGTAGCAACAGTCCTTACGAATGGCCTTTTCTGGGGCTTAAAATGACAAGACATGGCCAACCGCTTTCCTAGATCAGCACAGGACCCCTCTCTACCTGCCCAATCACAGGCCTGTGGGCTCTCCTCTTACTACCTGTGGGTAAGCAAGGGCTAGACACACCCACCCTGCGCTATACACAAGTTGACCCCTGGCATCAGGCCAAAGAACATCAGCTCCAACTGCTTCTTCAAAAGGCCAGTGAACAGAGAGTTCTGCATTCCAAAGGAGTTGGTAAGAAAGTAGGGGTTCAGAGACATGCTCCTCTCCGAAGAGCCCCCTGCCACCTTCTCCCTTAAACTGAAATGCCCTAGACGTGGAGGAGAGAGCATGAGAGGAGTGGATAAGCAGTGTCTTATTTTTAAGAAAATACAAAAAATACAAAACCAATGTCTCTTAATTTCTAAAATAACCCAGCAACTCACGTATCCTCCTTAAGGCTCAGTTATAAAATCATCATCAAAGCCCCAGGCCAGGAAGTGTTCATTAGGGTCACAGCAGGAACTCAGTAAATACCCCTACAGGGGAATGAATGAGTGATGGACATCAGCCATCATAACAGACTGCATGTCTCATGCCATCGCAGTGACCCACCACCCTGATCTACACCCCTAAAATCAAGAACCATGCAGAGCTCAGCCTCCCACCAAAGATGGAAGCTCCTGGTTGGGGGCGCCTGGGTGGCACAGTCAGTTAAGCAGCCAGCTCTTGGTTTCGGCTTGGGTCATGAGCTGAGGGTCACAGAATCGAGCCCCACGTCAGGCTCTGCGCTCAGCTGGGAATCTGCTTGAGTTTCTCTCTCCCTCTGCCCCTCCCCCCGCCGTGCACGCTCTCGCTCTCTCTAAAGTAAATAAATCTAAAAAAAAAGATGGAAGCTCCTGGAAGGAGGGGCTAAGTCACTGATCCCTCGACACCTTATAGAGCTTAACACCAGGTCCTGTTGCACCTTCACAAGACTTCCTGAGGCCTAATTTCCAGGGCACACTAGCCTTGTTCCTCAAGCAAGATCTGCCCTCTATCTGGAAACTTCCTATTTGTACCTGGATCTCAGCAACTCAGGAAGGACCTGACCACCATCACGATCCCATCCATCGATTTCAATTCTCTGCATGGCACTTGGATAACTGTATATCTGTTTACTTACTGCCTGTCATTGCCCACTAAACATTTGCTCCCTCGGGGCAAGCCCTTGTCTGTCTTGCTTGCAGAGGAAAAAGCCCAGAGCCTGGCATAAAGGGAATACTTATTGACTGAATTAATTCATCTGTCAGTTCTACACCTAGAAATAAACATCCTACAGGTACTTCTCCCCCCCAGACACACACACAGAGACACCATTCTACACAGGTTAGGGCACGCCATACACACACGCCATACACACATCCCTCCTAGATGCCAGAAGCAGCACTAATCCGGGTAGGGCCAGTTGGGCAGGACGGCAGAAGCTTTGCGCAGAGACAGCTCTGAAGTCAGCCAATCACAGGCATGGCCTCTGCTGTCATCCCTCCCCGCAGACCCTCTGTCCCAGAGCTCAGCCCTGGCAAAGTGTGGGACCCCAGTTCCAGGCCAGGAAAGAGAAAATTGTTTAAGGAAGCCAAAACCAAAACAAAAAAGCTCTTCACTGAAAAGCTATAGCAAGCAACAGTTTACTATCTTTTTTTTTTTTTTCATTTTTAAATATTTGTTCAAAATACAGTTGGTGAGAGCTTCTTTCACAAAGTGCAAAAAAAAGTGTTTATTTACGCTTCTTCCCTGGAAAAGTTGTTGTTGTTGTTTTAGAGACCTCAGCTTGGCTATTTAAGGGTCACTGTAAGTTAGAACAGAGGTGACTCTGAGAGAGAAAGGAACAGTGTACCACAGAGGCTCCGGGAAAGAACAGCAAAAAAAAATCTCTTTTGCGGGTCTAAGAACCTGTGTGCACACACCCAGGGCACCCAACATCCCACCAAGGGAGAAGAGAGCTCACCTTCCTCTCCCAGTACCTCCCTCACACCACCCACCAGACCAGAGGCCCCACCGGCCTCCTTTGCGATGCCTGTTTTTTGAGGTGTAGGAAGTGGGGCACTTAACCGTCTACCACACCTCAGTGAAGGACGGTCGCGATCATAAATAGCTGCTCTCGCTTACGGAGGCCTGCCTCGATGCTCAGGTGGAGCATCGTTCCATTTAACACTCACCAGGATCTCAAGGATACCCGTGTGCAAATGAGGTAACTGAGGCAAAGAGAAGTTAAGTCAAAGTCACCCAGCAAGTCAGGGGTGGGGCCTGGATTTAAACTGTGCTCGTAACCACAAGCTATGCCGCCGGCTCGATTTCAGTCTCTGAAAGGTGGGCGCCAAGTTTTGGCCCTGGGCACCCGCAGGGAAGGCCACGGCGGCGGGATGGAATTGAACCGCTGACTGAGAAAGTCCTTGAGGAGGGACAAAATGAGGGGCAGCACTGGCCTCCGGAAATGGTCAATTTAAAACGTTGCTAGCTGGGGGGGGGAGGTGTTGAGCAAGGGCTAACTGTACAGAAATGCCATCCGGCATAATCCCGGGTTGGTGTGCGCTTCATGAGCGTCCAGGTCAACAAAGGGCCTCCTAGCACAAAACAGGGTGCAAGGCACCCGACCTGGGGGGGCGGGGAGGATTATTATTCTTCCGGAATCTGCTGACCTAGGTGGAGGGTAAGGAGTCATCTCAGGCCCCAGGACCGAGGCAGGTCACCTCGCCACTTGGAAGAGGTGGCCCGTCCATTTCCAGGCCCCGGGGCGAAGCGGGGTGGTGTCACGCCCCGGGTCTGGAGTTGGCGGGAGGGTAAAGAATCGCCAACCACCCCCAGCCCCGCCGGCCGCCCCGCGCACTCACTCGACTGCACCACGTCTCCTAAATGCTGCTCCGATCCAAGTCCAGCGGCCTCCCTAGCAGAAACCCCCGGCCGGCCCAAACCCTCGGCTCCGGGTCTCCAGGGATCAAGGGTTCGGAGAAGCAATGGGGCGGTGCAGCGCGGCGAAACCTCCGAAATTTCAAAACTGAAGATTCGACCAATCCCCGGCGAGTTTGTCTGGACGCTACAAGACTCTAGACCAATCAGGTAAGAGAAAGCGCCAGCCCGGCCACCTATTAGCTACTTGGGTTGGCAATCTGCGGGACTAAGAGGAGGGGAAACTTTAACCTGCTCAGCTTCCGGGAGCGGCGGCAGGCCGCGGAGGGAGGAAGTCGCGCTGGGGGAGGGATGCGCGCGCAGGGCCTCTTACGCCGGAACTGCAAGCCCCAGCATGCACTGCGAGGCCCCGCAGGGCGGGGAGGTGTGCGGGGGTCCTCTGCGGGGCCAAACCTCAGAACCGTGCTTATGTCGGGAGCTTTACACTTTGCAGTTTCTTAGTCTAGCTGTCTTCTCGATACTGGATGACATCCATCTGCCCTCTCCCATTTTTTGAGAATTAAAAAGAAAATTCTTTGCAAATCGCGCCAGACTTTGTGTTTCTCCAGAGCCCTCTGTCATCTCTTGGGGGGCAGCAGCCTGGGTCCTACCTATCCTGGACCCCGAGTGTTTCTTTGGAACAGTGTTCTCAACCCCGGATACTTTTGCCCCACCCCCCCCCCATTTGGCAATATACAATTATGCTTTCTGGCGGGGGGTGGCGGCGAGGGTCGTGGTGCCATGGCATGTGCCGGGTAGAGGCTAGCCATGCTGTTAAATAGCCTGTAATGCATAGGACAGATACCCCACCCATTCCCCACAAAAAAAACTATCCAACCCCAAATAGCAATACCACCACCGTTGAGAAAGTGCTTTAGTCACTTTACTCTGTGAGTCAGGCTTGCCGTTACCTGTAAAAGAAAGCAATTAAATCTGGAAGAGGTATTCATAGACCAATGTTCATTGCTGCAGCATTATTCATAATAGCCAAGAGGTGGAGGCAATCTAAATGTTTATTAATTGCTGACTGGATAAAGAAAATGTGGTATAGGCATACACAGGAATATTATTCATCCTTGAAGAAAAAAAATGCTGTCCTCTGCTACAACATGGGTGAATCTTAAGGACATTGTGCCAAGTGAAATGAGCCAGTCACAAAAAGACCAATACTTCATGATTTTGCTTATAAGAGGTATCTAAAGCAGTCAAACTCTTAGAAAGTCGAGTGGTGGTTGCCAGGGGCTGGCGGAGAGGAGGGAAAAGGGGAATTATCCAATATAGTTTCTGTTTTGCAAGATGGAAAAGTTTTAGGAATCTGTTGCACAACCATGGGCTTATAGTTAACAATGTGCTTTATAATTACTATACTGTAATGTCCATTTAAAAATGGTTAAGATGGGGACGCCTGGGTGGCTCAGTCGGTCGGGCGTCTGCCTTTGGCTCAGTCATGATGCCGGGGTCCTGGGATCGAGTCCCGCATCAGGCTCCTTGCTCAGTGGGGAGCCTGTTTCTCCTGCTTGTGCGCTCTCTCTCTCTCTCTCTCTCTCTCTGACAAATGAATAAATAAAAAATCTTTAAAAAATAAAAATTAAAAAATAAAAATGGTTAAGATGGTAAATTTTACATGTTTTGGTCAAGATTGAAAAAAAAAAGATGGTTAAGCTGGATCATCTCTCCAGTTCCTATGTTTCTGTGGCATTGCTTTCTTCTGAACCTCCTCCTATGCTGTCTAGTTCCACTGCCTCCTTCAGAGATGTCCTGCAGTGCCCCAGTTTCAACCCCCAAACCATGTTAAAGATTTTATTTATTTACTTATTTGAGAGAGAGAGCGCACAGGAGAGGGGGGAGGGTCAGAGGGAGAAGCAGACTCCCTGCTGAGCAGGGAGCCCGATGCGGGACTCGATCCTGAGACTCCAGGATCATGACCTGAGCCGAAAGCAGTCGCTCAACCAACTGAGCCACCCAGGCGCCCCCCAAACCATGTTAAAGCAAACTGAGAGATGGGAACATGAAGGAGAGTGTGTGAACGGAGGAAAAAGTCTTGTTCTACTCCACCCAGCCCTAGGGGCCTGTGTCTACCCTGCAACAATGTGGAACACAGGGGTGACCAAACAGGATAGTAACAGCAGAACCTTACCTCCAAGCTATCGTTTCCTGAACGCCCAATCTGTGACCATATTTGTTCTGGGCACTCTTCCATGCATTATCTCCCCACAACAGGCTAGAGAGTTTTATCTCCATTTTAACTGATGAAAAAAGTGGGTAAGTAACCTGTTGAGATACCATAGCTAAAGAACTGGAATCAAACCTCGTGTCTCTGGAAGAGCTTGCCTCCTCTTTAGGAAGAATTATTTAAGGGCAGATGTGAGAAAAGAGATTTATTTAAATGCCTTCAAATCACAAAAAGACTACCCTGCAAACTTAAAAAAAAAGGGAAAAAAAGAAAAAAACCTTCTCCCACAAAATCGGCTGCCCCTCTTAATTCAATTTAATAACTTTTGTGCGTCCATGGTGTTCCAGACACTGCTGAGGACACAGCAGTGAGCCTAGCAGATGTGGCCCTGGTCTCATGGAGTTTACAACTGCTGTAAGCAGAGTGGACTATATATCGTTAGAAAGTTGGGAATTAGAGTTGGATTTCTGACAGTGAAATAGAGTAGAAGCCACAGCTAGAGATTAGCATAAAGAAGCCTAGAATGGAATGTTCTGGAAAGCAATGAGGAAGCCTCCTCCCAGATGAGCACTGCAGCCCTCCCCGACCAGATCCTTTGGAGACAAAGGCAGTAGTGCCTGAAATGTGGATTCCCTGTGAGATTAGGAAACCCTCTTAACATCTGCCCCACAGGGGAAACTGGTAGCTCCAGGTCTCTAGAGCAGAGACAGAAAGTCCAGAGATCTGCAACTTGTCCACGAAGACAATTTTAAAACCACATACACATTTTTTTTTTCCTAAAGATTTAATTTATTTGACAGAGAGACACAGCAAGAGAGGGAATGCAAGCAGGGGGAGTGGGAGAGCGAGAAGCAGACTTCCCACCGAGCAGGAAGCCCGACTTGGGGCTCGATCCCAGGACCCTGGGATCATGACCCGAGCTGAAGGCAGACGCTTAACAACTGAGCCACCCAGGTGCTCCCACATACACATTTTTTAAATTGACCTAATGACAGTAAAATGCCATAGCAATTTAATATCTGCCATGACCAATTTTTCTGTGTATCTTTTTTCTCTATCGAGGTATAATTGAGAAATTAAAATTATACATATTTGAGGTGTACCGCATGACATCTGATGTATTTACACATTGTGAAATAATCACTACAACCAAGCTAATTAACATATGCTTCACCTCACATAATTACTTTGTCTTTTGTTCTTTCTTTTTCTTTTTTCTTTTTTGATGGTGAGGACACTTAAGATCCATCCTCTTAGCAAATTTCAAGTACACGATAACAGTATATTCACATAGCTGTACATTAGATCTCCAGAACTTAATCATCTTGCATAACTGCAACTTTGTGCTCCCTGAACAACACCTCATCCTTTCTCCCTCCACAACCCCTAGAAACCACCATCCTACTCTCTACTTCTATGAGTTTGCCTATTTTATATTCCATATATAAGTGAGATCATGCAGAATTTGTCCTTCTGTGTCTTTCTTATTTCATTTAGTGTAGTGTCCTCCAGGTTCATCCATGTTTTTCGAAATGCCTGGACTTCCTTCTTTTATAAGGCTAATTAATATTCCATTCTCTATATACACCACATTTCCTTTTCTTTTTTTTAAAGTATTTATTTATTTGAGAGAGAGAACAGGTGAAAGGAGGAGCAGAGGGAAAGGGTCAAGCAGACGCCCAGCTGAGAATGGAGCCCTATTCGGGGCTCAACCTCATGACCTTGAGACCATGACCGGAGCCCAAATCAAGAGTCGGACATTTAAAAGACTTAGCCACTCAATGTGCCCCACCACATTTTCTTAAAAAAAAAAAAAAAAAATTCTTTATATGTTTTTATTTATTTTTTTAAGTAGTCTCTACACCCAACGTGAGGCTTGACCTCATGACCCCAAGATCAAGAGTTGCATGCTCAGGACGCCTGGGTGGCTCAGTCAGTTAAGCGTCTGTCTTCGGCTCAGGTCATGATCCCAGGGTCCTGGGAACGAGCCCCGCATCGGGCTCCCTGCTCAGCGGGGAGACTGCTTCTCCCTCTCCTGCTCCCCCTGCTTGTGTTCCCTCTCTCGCTGTGTCTCTCTCTGTCAAATGAATAAAATCTTTCAAAAAAAAAAAAAGAGTTGCATGCTCTACCAACTGAGCCTGCCAGGCACCCCTATATATACCACATTTTCTTTATCCATTCAATCATCAACATTCAGGTTGTTTCCATATCTTTGCTAAAATTAACCCATAAAGGTGTTCCTTTATGAGTTAATTTTTAAGATAGGGGCCCAGTTTCGGGGCTCAGTGAGTTAAGCATCTGACTCTTGATTTCAGCTCAGGTCATGATCTCGGGGGCCCTGGGATTGAGCTCCGATGGGGAGCCTGCTTCTCCCTCTCCCTCTGCTCCTCCCCCACACTCAGGCTCACACGCTCTCTCTCTCTCAAATAAATAAAATCTTTTTTAAAAAAGATAGGGGCCCAGTTTCATTCTTTTGCATGTGAATATCCAGTTTTCCCAACACCTTTTATTGAGGAAACTATCCTGTTCCCATTGTGCATTCCTGGCACCTTCATCGAACATTAGTTGACCATATTTGTGTGGGCTTATTTCTGGGCTCTCTATTCTGTTCCATTGGTCTGTGTGTCTGTTTTCACACCAGTACCATACTTTCTGATTACTGTGATATATTTTGGAATCAGGAAGTGCAATGCCTCCAACTTTCTTTTGCTCAAGATTGATTTGGGCTATTTGGTCTTTTGTGGTTCCATATGAATTTTAGAATTATTTTTCCTATTTCTGTCAAGAATGCCATTGAAGGGGCGCCTGGGTGGCTCAGTCGTTAAGCGTGTGCCTTCGGCTCGGGTCATGATCCCCAGGGTCCTGGGATCGAGCCCCGCATCGGGCTCCCTGCTCGGCAGGAAGCCTGCTTCTCCCTCTCCCACTCCCCCTGTTGTGTTCCCTCTCTCGCTGTGTCTCTCTCTGTCAAATAAATAAATAAAATCTTAAAAAAAAAAAAGAATGCCATTGAAATTTGGTAGAAATTGCATTGAACCTGTAGATTACTTTGCATAGGACGGACATTTTAACAATATTAAATTTCCCAGTCCATGAGTATAGGATGTTCTTCCATTTGTTGCCTTTTATTTCCTGTCATCAATGTTTTATAATTTTCAGTGTACCCGTCTTTTACCTCTTTGGTTAAGTTTACTCCTAAGCATTTAATTCTCTCTGTTGCTATTGTGAATTGTATTGCTTTCTCTTTTTTTTTTAGATTTATTTATTTATTTGAGATAGGGAGAGAGCAAGCGGACTCCTCACTGAGCCCAGAGCCTGACCCCGGGCTCAATCTCCGGACCCTGAGGTCATGACAGGAGTGGAAACCAAGGGTTGGACATGACTGCGCCATCCAGGCGCCCCTATATTGCTTTCTTAATTTCCTTTTCAGATGGTTCATTGTTTGCGTATGGAAATGTGACTGAATTTTGTGTGCTGACTTTGTATCCTGCAACTTTACTGAATTTGTCTCTTACTTTTTACAGGTTGTTGCTGCTGTTGCGTTCTTTGTGAGGAATTCAGACATCTCCATTTCTTTAGGGTTGGTTATTGGAAATGTATTGTGTTCCTTTGATGGTGTACTATTTTCTTAATTCTTCATGTTCCCCCACAGCCTTGTGTTGCTCTCCTCTCACTTAAAGGAGCTGTCACCTCTTCCAGACTTTTTGCACTGGCCATTGTGGGGAAAGCCCTTCACCTGAAGATGGGCGTGAGCACGCCGGCTAGATGGGGGTGGTAGCTCCAGCCCTGAGGGAAGCAGTGGCGTGGGTTCTGGGAGGCTCCATCAGCTGAGGTCGGTCTCAGCAAAGACTGTGGGGCTCCTTGGTGGTCAAGGCTGAAGGTGTCCACAGGGGTAGTAAGGGCTGTTAGGGTCCTTTGGCTCTCCCTTCCCCCCAGAGGGTAGGTTGTGGCTTTGGGGATTTCTCTTGGCCCTGAGCTGTGCCACCCTGGGGGAGGCGGTGACACGGATAAAAGGCCTCCTACACCTTTCTCTGAGGCTGTTCCCAATTTTTGTTCTCCGCTGGGTTGCTGCAGCTTCTTCGTCATACTCTTGAGCTCCCCCAGAGCTACTTTTCTCAGTGGGTAGTTGTTAAAACATTGTTTTTGTAGGAGGACAAGGGATGGGCTCTCCTAGTCCTCCATCTTGCTGACATCCCACTTCCATCAATATCCATGGGGTCCATTTAAAAACTACACGAACGAGTTCTTCTTTAACAACAAAAATAAACTTACATTATTTTTTTCTTCTTCAACTCATATTTACATTGTACTTCGTCACATGATTTATCTTAATGTAATATGCTTAAAATTGTGATTATTTTATCATAATTCTCTGAGACAAAAAAAAAATATATATATATATACACACTGAACTTTTTTTCTTGTGACCATAAAGCTCTATGTGTTGAAAATTTTCCTTTGGACTGAGTCATCATTCCAAATTTTATTCGCACATTAATTAATCAAAATAATATAATTACACATTTTGATAAATAATATTTTTAGGGCGCCTGGGTGGCTCAGTTGGTTAAGCGACTGCCTTCGGCTCGGGTCATGATCCTGGAGTCCTGGGATCGAGTCCCGCATCCGGCTCCCTGCTCGGCGGAGAGTCTGCTTCTCCCTCTGACCCTCTTCCCTCTCGTGCTCTCTGTCTCTCATTCTCTCTCAAATAAATAAATAAAATCTTAAAAAAAATAATATTTTTAAATGTCAAAAACACAAAATACATCTTAAAACTTAAAAAATGAATCTCAATTATCTGGATATTAAAATGAATCTCAATTATCTGGATATTAAAATATATATGTATCTATACTTGGATTAATGGTATATTAATGTATCCATTAACATCATTATTTATTACTGTAACGAAACAGGCTTCATATACAATTTATTCCTATTTTTCCCCTTTTTGTTTTTCATGCATTCAAACTCTTGACAACTTATTCATATCAGTAAATAAAAGGACATGGAGATCTGGCTATAGCATATGACATATAACATGTAGCATATCACTCAGTCCTTTGAATTCCTTTTGAGATACAAGCCAAAAATTCCATGGAGATATATAAACCCAAATTATGTGTAATAACTGATCAGTTGATAAGGCCATCCACTTTATGAGTATTTGTGAGGAATTCTAAGGGGAGAAGTGGTGCAGAGCTGGCCTCACTGAGGTGGAGTTGCCGATGGGAAACCATTGGCAGCCATTACCCAGAGCCTGGCAGTGTGATCTACAGCTGCATGCTCAAGAACTTTCTGGAGAATCCAAGAACAACTGGAACTGTTTTCTTTGGTACCTCCAGTTAGCCTATCCAGGTCCTGACCTCTCTGCGGGCTGCCAGCTAATTGAAAACTTTGCAAATAAGACTCCCTGTTTCCAGACTGTCCGAAGTGTTTTACTTTTCTTTTACCGCTCTTAGCCCAGTCACTCTCAAATTACCTTTTGATGCACAAAGACCACTCTCAAGGGCGCCAGGAGATTCTTAAAAGGTATTGTACAGGACAACAATCTTATCATTCATCCAACTGGTATACCTGCACTGAGCACTCTTCTGTCCCGAAGATTCCAATCACCTTGATAGCTCATTTCTTTAAAAAGAAAAAAAAAGATTTATTTATTTTAGAGAAAGAAAGTGCACGCGCATGTGAGCAGAAGGAGGGGCAGAGGAAGAGGGAGAGAGGCAGACTCCCCGCTCAGCGCGGAGCCTGACCCAGGGCTCAATCCCATGACCCTGAGAACATGACCTGAGCAGAAATCAGGAGTCAGGCCCCCAGATAGCTCATTTCTTCTTAGTACTGACTAGCGTTCCATAGTCGGGATGTATCCATTTATTTATGTGTCCACCTGCTGGAGAACATCTCAGTTGCTTCTAGTAGGTTGACTTTTTGCATGTGCAGAGCTGTATTCTTCAAAACCTTCCTCCTCAGGGGTGCCTGGGTGGCTCAGTTGGTTAAGTGACTGCCTTCGGCTCGGGTCATGATCCTGGAGTCCCGGGATCGAGTCCCACATCAGGCTCCCCGCTCAGCAGGGAGTCTGCTTCTCCCTCTGACCCTCCCCCCCTCATGCTCTCTATCTCATTCTCTCTCTCAAATAAATAAATAAAATCTTTAAAAAAAAAACCTTCCTCATCAGAATGAGTTTCAGTTACATCCCATTAAATCCATTATCTCAAATTAAAGCTCTGATGAAATCCATGAAAACAGTGGCTCTCTAGACCTTGGGATGTCACAAGGCAGTAAAATTAACAAAAATGTTTGGTCATCTACATCGGGTTAATTTTACTGAATAAATACGCAGGTTTTAATTTTAAACCTATCTCTTACTGTGATCCTATTATTATAAGATAAGAGACATTTTAACTAAAGAAGTAGAGGGTACACGATCTCCAAATACATCACAGTGAGATAAATACATTCCTGTGTGAAAAAACTCTGGCATTGTTCTATCTGTCTCATTTGCACAAGTCAGTAAAATCCTTGTCTCCCACTGAAGCCAGCCTACGGATCAGCCTCGGGAACCACGGCTTTAAGGAATTGGCCAATGTTACACAGGTTCCTCTACAAGAGAGCCCTTCTGCCTATGAATGGCTCCCTTCAAGAGCCAGGGAGGCCGACAACATTTCCTAGCTGGTAAGAGAAAACAGGGAGGGTGGGGAAAATACATCTTTTAAAGCTGAAGTTAGGAAGAACTTTCTGGGAGAAGGTTTGTGAATTCTATTTCTATATGGTAAAACACTCTTGAGGCCTAAAATCATTTCCTTCTGTGAACGCAAACACACTGGCCCAGTAAGGTCTGGGTTGTACCCTAGAACAAGGGTGTAGACTGCTGCTGTGTGGGCCTCTCACCCTCACCTTCACCTTCAGCAATAAATGGAGAAGCCAGAATTCCTGCTTTTATTTACTCAGTGGCTTTTTGGCAGACTGTCTAATCCCAGACCAAGGTTTTAAAGAGTGCCATAAGATTGCTAGCAGTAGCCACTTGGATAATGCTAGAACTTCTTTTTAAACAATGTTCCAGTTTTGCAAACCAATGTTCCTCACAATTTGTGCATTCCACTCTCTGTCTCTTACATTATATTATCTGACAAAAGATATGCTTAAAAAAAAAACACACCAAACCTTTATCCCCTTGTGGGATTTACTAGGTACATGCAAGTCAGGGTATAATTCCTATCATCCCTTTTGGTCATAGACTGTGCCCATGGGGTGCCTGGGTGGTTCAGTCGGTTAAGCATCTGCCTTCGGCTCAGGTCCTGGGATCAAGCCCCAAATTGGGCTCCCTGCTCAGCAGGGAGTCTGCTTCTGCCTCTGCTCCCCCACCCCCCGCTCTCATGCTCTGCTCTCGCTCTCTCTCAAATAAATAAATAAAAATCTTAAAGAAAAAAAAAAGACTGTGCCCATGTTCTGTTTTATCAATAATGCTGCATTTTGCTATCTCCTACTATATACTCTTCCCCTCTTCTTCTAAGTGGAGAAAATCAATCTAGAGCTCCTCCTGGATGGTAGGGGCGTTCAGGGCACTCCTCAGGCACTGTGTGTTCCTGGAAAACTAGGAACCCTGGAGGCTTTCTGCAGGAAAACAGGAAACCCCAACTGCTTGGAATGTAGAGGGGTTCTTGCCAGTCCAGTCCAGACTTCTCTCCTGGACTGGAAGTTATGCCCAAAGATCTCCTTTCCTCAGAAAAGCTGAAAGAAAACATTCTAAGTGTGAAACTGGGGATGCAAGCACCTGCAGACCCCACAATTTAGACATAGGGCTCTTCCCTGCCTCTGACCAGCCAAGCAGCCTAGTCACTGTTCAAGAAACCCGCAAAATCTCCTCAGGAAACAACCCGAAGTTGCCTCCCCAGAGGTCTGTGGTTGCTGTTCTGCCTGAGATAGCAAACATAATGTGCAGGGTTTGGAAGAAAAAAAATAATAGTAATTTGCAGCTTAGTAATAGTCACAAGATGTAGAACTTCTGCCTTTGTACGCTTAGACATGACATCACAAAGGCAAACCACCCAGAATGGTTTGCAGTTCCCAGGTCCCTAAAGCCACCTCACTGTGATCACACCAAAACCAGCAGGGAATTGCCAGGCACCAGGTGATCAAGAAAGGAAATACCGCAGCTGACTCAATCCCTAACCAATCAGCATGATCCAAGACCCTTACCCTGAATTTTTGCCCTTTAAGAACCCCTGCTTATAAACCATTGGGGCATTTGGGACTTTTGAGCACGAGCTCCCCATGCTCCTGGGTGACGCCACACTAGTAAACAGCCTATTTCTTCTCACTGCAAAAGCTTGGTGTCAGTTTGTATTAGCTTGCTACGCATCAGGTGGACGAACTCTCCTTTGGTTTGGCTAGAGGTGGGCTGAACAAGGAGAAGAAGGTGAAATATGAAGAAAAATAGTTTAGGATTCTAAAGTCTCTGCTATTCTAATAAGCTCTGGTGGGTTCCCACAGTTTTCTCCAAAGGTAAGTGTAGATTATTGGCAAAGCCTTTTTCACTAGGGTACGCTCTGAGGCTCTTAGGGATGTTCTAGAATCCTTCAGGAGAATGTTGTGGAGAGTTCGACGGTCCCTACAATTTAAGCTTTCATCACCATGAGAGCTGTTTCATGTTTCCCGTCTAGATGTTTACATAATAAACATCCAGTTTTCAAAATAAAACAGGGGCTGCTGGCTGGCTCCAGTCAGAGGAGTGTACAACTCCTGATCTTGGGGTCATGACTTCGAGCCCCACGTGGGGTATAGAGATTATTCAAAATAAGTAAATAAATAAACTTCAAAATAAAATAGAATGTAAAAGAAAATGTCAAAACAACATATCCTCATTATAGAAACTTTGAGAAATATAGAACTGGAGGGTGATCACCAGACTCTCACCACCTGATGGCACCATGGCTATATTTCTTCCTATTACTCTGTGTATTTCTCTTAAACACAGCTGTAATCAGGGTGTCCTAACCGCCTTATGTTCTTCTGCTCCTTTTATGCATGTGTGTCTTATCATGCATGAATCTCACTTTTATGGGCTATGAAATCCCTTCTTGTGGGCAGCACATTTTAGTTAAATATTCCCTTTGATGAGTTTGAGGACAATGGGTTTTCGTTTGGTTGTTACTGACTGGAAGTCTACGAAAGTGTCCGTTTTGCCAAGCCTTTGCCTATGTTAGCCATTGTTATGTTTCAGAGTCCTTATTAAGTGAATAGATACAAATAGCGGCTCATCTTTATATCTATTTCTTTTGTTTACAGTGAAATTAAACTCTTTTCCCCAGTCTTTGATTCTACCTTCTATTTTGGTGACATCCTGGTTAAGTCCTTCGGGCAGAACCAGTTAGAATGATGTTTCCCCTCGATGGCCATTTAGAGATTAGCAGTAAATGTTCAAAGGGGGAGCATTCTGCAGAGAATGGGAGAGAGCTAAAACACTCCATTGTGATGATCAAATGTTCTATTACACATATAATTATAAGTAGATGAAATGTCATCTAAAAACGGAAGACTAGAACTTCCCCCTCTTTGTTCTTAGGGTAGTTGTAATTTAGTTCAGCATTACTTATCAGTATTTGACATTGAAGGCTGTCTGACTGGTTTCACTGTTTTGCCACATCGTCCCCTTTCTTTGCACCTTTTCATTTATTGGCATCATAAATTCTTTTGCAGATCATTTATGTTTGGTTTATGTTACTAACACCCATTGGATATGTTAAGGCATTACTCATTGAATGTTGATGTTCTAATAGGGTGTTATAAGCACTCTATCTGGTAGTTACTATTCTCCCCATTTTACAAACATGGGCATTGAGTCCCGAAGACAAAAGCCAGCTTGCTCTGGACCCAGAAAAGGCACCCGGGGAGCAGCATGGACGTGAACTCACAACCTTCTGATTTCAGAGCCACCACAATACGTCACCACCAACCTTCAGTTTAACCCTAGAGGCTATGAATAAAAGCACTCTACTCTTAAATCTCATGTAAAATGGCCTAACATTTGTACATAGTAGAAGCTTATTAGAAACCCCACTGACCAAAAAGGGGGTTACTCATGCAAAAGTATTTTATGTCTCCAAGTGAGGCCATTTCTCTCTCCCTCTCCACAAACTATATGCTCGCTTAGCTGAACATTCCTTGGGGGTGCAGTGGATTAGAGCATTTTAAAAGTCTTTGGAATGACCTAAATGACATTAGAGTTGTTGATCTAAAAGACTCTTTATTACTGAAAAGCCAATAAGCTGTGGATAAACTATGTAGTGGGGAATGTCCATCTTCTGGTCTCAAAACTGTTTCCCTGTCTGAACTTGACACCTCTGGGTCTTTATGGCCTCCCACGACATTTTTATACACTTAGCAAAGGAACCACCTTCTCAAGCGTGGGCCTTAAAATCCCAGTTGTGAGATCTTCCTCACAAAAGGCCTCCACGGTAGGGACACACTCCTCTAACAAAGTACAAATTGTAGTGTTGGTCCTCTCCCAAACACAAGCAGCACCTTAGCAACCTGCCACCACCCGGAACCACCTGGAACCACTTCATCTATCTCTTTGGACAAATTAAATATACTTACTGTAAACTCTTTTTCTGATTACTTTGTTAGATTAATTTCACCGGAAATAAACTCATATTCTAATTACTGATTTTGTTGATGGTCTTAGTATTGCATTTTGTCAAGGTTTTATTATGTTTGTGTTTAGGGACTTAGTTCAGAGTTTATTGTATGTTTGTTTCTTCTCATCTCTCTCTTGCTCTGTGCTCACCTCTCCCAATCTTATGGTTTTGCATCTGCCTTACTCCCAACCTCAAGGGCTCCAGTCCAGAACAGGCTGTCATTATGACAGTTGGGCACTGCTGCCTCTCCTGAGTGACTAAGGATGATACAGATCCAGGCGCTGACCCAGCAGAATGAACCCTGGTCCTCTCACTACTCTGGACTTGCAGCTTGTTATACACCCTAGCCCAGACAGTGCTCAGCAGCAATGAAGTTCAGCTCCTGGCCTGGCCTGGCCCAGCCCACAACTTCAAGCAGGGTTCCAGCTTTGTCTAATTTGAGACCTTTAGTCCCTGTGACCACCCAGGAATGAAAATGGGGGCTTCTATGGACCCTCTGGGCCTGGAGCTCTGCAACCCACTTACCACAGTGCATTTCAATTCTGTTTCTCATCGTGGTTCCGAGGCCACCTGGGGTTAGCATAATAAGGGTCCCTAGAGATGGATGTCCATGTTTCTAGTGACCTGACATAGCAAAAGGGAGTTTGCAGATAGGATGGGTTCAGGATTCCGAGATGGGGAGATTTTCTTGGATTCTCTGGGTGGGCCGATGTGATCACAGGGTCTTTATAAGGGAAAGAGAGAGACAAGAGAGTCTGAGAAGGAGATGTGACCCTGGAAACAGCAGAGACAGAAATCTGACGGTGGGGCTCCACTGGCTTTGAAGACAGAGGGAGGGGCCACGAGCCAAGGCAGGCAGGCAGCCTCCAGAGGTTGCAAGGAAACGGTCTCCCCTCGAGTCTTCAGAATGGTTGCAGGCCTGATGACACCTTGGTTTTTTAGCTCAATAAGACAGATTTTGGACTTCTGACTTCCAGAACCACAAGATCATAAATTTATGTTGCTCTAAGCCACGAAGTTTTCAGTAATTTGTTACAGCAGCCATAGGAAACCATCTTTGGAGGGGTTTGGGAATTGGCCCATATGTTGACCCCCTTTCTCCAGGAATCAATCTTGACCGTTTATTAAATGGAAAACAGGGACGCCTGGGTGGCTCATTTGGTTAAACATCTGCCTTCGACTCAGGTCATGATCCCAGGCTCCTGGGATCGAGCCCTGCATCCTGCTCCCTGCTCAGTGGGGAGCCTGCTTCTCCCTCTCCCTCTGCCTGCCTTTTCCCCTGCTTGTGCTCTCTCTCTCTCTCTCTGTCAAATAAATCAATAAAATCTTAAAAAAAAATAAAGTGGAAACACGGACTGGAAATGAGGGGAGTGCATAGAATACACTAGTGGTGTATTTTCAGTGCTTTAAAATGTTGCAAGGCTTCTTTCTAACTCACACATATGCCCTGTTTGCACCTCAACCCTAACACTATAAAGCCATACGTGACTTGCCAGACTGTTTTTGAAATAGTTGTAACCTATCCAATAGCGAAAGTACTGGACATAATGTGTTGAAATCTGGGACATCTTTTTATCTCTGTAACTTAATCCCCATAATACTTAAAGAAATAATTTATTTTCTCTAAGACTTTCATTTTACTTTCTGTCCATTTCAGTGTTTGTAGGAATAATAAAAATATTTAAACGCTTTTAAGTAATTAGAATTGCTTTCTTCTTATTAGGTTAGTAATGCATCTATATGAAAGCCATTGTATTAGCTGTCTCTCACCACGCAACAAATTACACCAGAGTTTAGTGACTTAAAAAAATAACAAACAGGGTGCCTGGGTGGCTCAGCTGGTTAAGCGTCCGACTCGTGATTTCAGCTCAGGTCATGATCTCATGGGTCATGGGATTGAGCCCCACATTGGGCTCCACGCTCAGTGCAGAGTCTGCTTGTCCCTCTCCCTCTGCTCCTCCCCCTGCGCTCTCACTCTCTCTTTCTCTCTCAAATAAACAAACAAAATCTTTTTAAAAAATTTATTATCTTATGTAATTTCTGTACATCAGGAATTGGTGAGCAGCTTAGCTGGGTAGATCTGGCCCCAAGTCTCTCATGGGGCTGTGGTCAGATGTCAGCCATGGGTGCAGTCCATCTGAAGTCTAGCTAGGGTTAGGGATCTGCTCCCCGGGTGGCCTGTGCACAAGGTTGGCAAGTTAGTGCTGACTGTTGGCGGGAAGTCTCACTGTTCACCACAGGGCCCTTCCCACAGGGCTGCTTGAGTATCCTTACAACATGGCAGCTGGCTTCCCACAGGGCAAGCAGTTCATGAGAGAGCAGGCAGAAGCCTTGAAGCCCTTTATGACGTACCATCACCAGGGAGAAGATTTTGTTTTGTTTTCAGCCACAAAGCCTTCCTTATCTCATAAATCTCTAAAGATGCAGAGTGGAAAAGAAATTCCAAGATCGAGGGGTGCCTGAGTGGCTCACTCGTTAAGCATCTGCCTTTGGCTCAGGTCATGGTCCCAGGGTCCTGGGATGGAGCCCCGCATCGGGCTCCCTGCTCGATGGGAAGCCTGCTTCTCCCTCTCCCCCTCCCCCTGCTTGTGTTCCCTCTCTCACTGTGTCTCTGTCAAATAAATAAATAAGATCTTTTTAAAAAAAGAAAGAAAGAAAGAAATTCCAAGATTGATTAGTCCAAGCAGCTAGATCATGTGAATCACTTTCGAAAAATCATATCACTTAAAAATCTCCACTGATAATTTTTTTTAAGTAGGCTCCATGCCCAGCATGAAGCCCAGTGTGGGGCTTGAACTCTCGACTCTGAGATCAAGCCCTGAACTTCGATCAAGAATCGGATGCTTAACCAGCTGAGCCACCCAGGCGCCCCTCTACTGATAATTTAAAACTGAGTTGTGTAAACCTTGTGTCTTTTACATTAGAGTCTCAATATCTCCAAAGAGCAGAACGTGCCTCCTACTTCTGAAACCCTCAGAACATGTTGCCCGTTCCTTGGCCTGTAGTCAGGAATGCATACATTTTTGTAAACTTGACAAATTCCTGGTTGTTGACTGGCATTTGAAGATTAACTCATTGGTCCATATCCAGCCTCCCCTAATTTGGTGTTTCTGTGTGTGTGTGTGTGTGTGTGTGTGTGTGTGTGTGTGTGTGTGTGTGTGTTGAAACCCTGGGCTTTGGGGAGTGGCTGACTCCAGAATTTAGGGAGAGGTCAGTTGTATGGTGACTCTCTCTCTTCAAGCTGGGGCTGAATTTATAGTCTGAATAGGAGCCAGATGGGGGCACACAGAACCAAAAATATCACCGGGGTCCCAGTCCAGTGATGCTAGTGAGTGAAGCATGTTCAACAGGAGTGATATGTGTAAATGGAAGGGCAGAACGGCAGAGAAAGTGGAAAACACAGGAGCAGTCTTTGTGAATTTAGGAAAGTCCAGTCACCTGAATTGTCTTAACACTATCACTTAATGGGATAATAATGCACAGGTATTTTCAAAGATATGAAATGCCTGGAACTCTCCTATTGGAAGGACCCTAAATAGTTACAGTCACTGTACAGAGCATTGGCAATATGGAGTATAACTAATCATATAATATACACCCCAGCAGTTCTACTCTCGGCTGAACTTAGGGCAGAAGTTCTCAGCCCCGACTGCGCATTAGAACCACCTGGGGGAGTTGGTGTTTTTACTCCCAGAGATTAAGACTTCATCAATTTGGGGATGAGCCCCAGAAATTGGTTTTTTAAAAGCCCCAAGGCTACTCTACTGTGCACCCTGCCAAAAATTCACACATACGGACAGAGACATCCACCTTGTACCAATTACATTAATAAAACCAAGGGGAATGAAGCATCTAAATGTAAAAAGCAAGTCTTTAAAAAATTATTTAAAAATCGGGGCGCCTGGGTAGCTCAGTCATTGAGCGTCTGCCTTCGGCTCAGGTCATGATCCCAGGGTCCTGGGATGGAGCCACGCATCTGGCTGCCTGCTCAGTGGGAGGCCTGTTTCTCCCTCTCCCACTCACCCCTGCTTGTGTTCCCTCTCTCACTGTGTCTCTGTCTATCAAATAAATTGAAAAATCTTAAAAAATAAAAAATAAATAAAATAAAATAATTTAAAAATATAGAAAACTACCTTCTAACCTCAGGAGAGAGAAGGATTTCAAAAGAGTCAAACTGGATAAACCATAAACAAACAGATTGATACACCTGGCTTTGAAATGTAAAAATCTTGTATTTGGAAAGACACCATTCATGAAGAGAAAAGATAAGCCACAGACTGAAAGAAGTAATTTGCTAATCATATTACCAAACAAAGGATTAGTGTTCAGAATGTAAAAAGAATTCAAATGTGTTAATCAGGAAAAGATGAACTATTAACAGGACTTTATTATAAGGATGATAGATAAATAAAATGGGCAGCGTTACACAAGGAATTTTTCAGTAGTAAAAAAATGGATCAACTATGTATTAACATATATACACACAGACATATGCTGAGACATTTGTATGTATTGACGTGAATAATTCTTTAAACACATTGATCAATAACAGCAAGATCTTCAGAATGATATATGACCCCAATTTTTTGAAAAAGTCAAAACACACAAATCAATACTATTTGTGTTTCTGGATACCTATACAAGTTGTACAAGTTTGAATACACACATGGATCTGCAAATTACTATCCTGAGTTTTATTTTACCTCCAAGAAGAAAGGGAAATTGAATTGGGGCTACGAATAAAGTTGTCGTATTTTGGGTGTTCAGCAGAGTCATCAATACATGAGCGTTGTGGGCGCGCCTGGGTGGCTCAGTCGTTAAGCGTCTGCCTTCGGCTGAGGTCGTGATCCCAGGGTCCTGGGATCGCGCCCCATGTTGGGCTCCCCGCTCTGCGGGAAGCCTGCTCTTCCCTCTCCTGCTCCCCCTGCTTGTGTTCCCTCTCTCGCTGTGTCTCTCTCTGTCAAATAAATAAATAAAATCTTTAAAAAAAAATACGTGAGTGTTGTAATCCTTACCTATACTTTTTTGGTATGCTTTGAAATATTATAAAAATTATCGAAATAGCTAAAAATTAGATATTTCTTTTGGGGACTAATCCTCTAGAGCCACAGTAGACTCCCCTCTATGAAACTTGGCTCTAAGTATCCTGGTTTTGTGAGCTGTCACTTTAAAGAGAAAGCAGATCAACTTGCAGAGAAACGGTGGCAGAAGGTCTTTAGTCCGTCCAAAGTAGTAAATGTGGTTTTAACTTCCTCTATGCAATTAACCCTAAATACCCATTTGGGGGCGCCAGAGGACAGCACAGGCAAGCCGAGCCATCGTTCTCCCTGGGGAACTGACTGGGGCGGGTTCCACCTGCTCCACACTGTTTAGTAAGTAATCCAACCACTCACTAGTGGGTTCTTGCCCCGCTGGAGTGACTTGTGATGACGTTGCACATGTCTTTACTGCCCTTGGCTTGATATAGTAATGGTTTGGGGAGCCCCTGAAATGCAGCCTATTTTCCATCTGAATGCTTAGAGCTTTAAGAACTGAGTCCGAGTCCTGGGTGTAGCAGCTCCCCCCTGCCTGGGGTGATGGAAAACTACCCTGGCTGAGCTATTGCTCTTTCTGACACCCACGGATCCTCAATAGCACAAAACGAGGCTGCTTGATAAACGTGCTTTTTCTCAGCTGTCACATATCCCAAAAATAATTTGAAAGAAAAAAAAGGGACGATCAAAGTTGTCGCCCAAATACTATAAAGCGAATTAGGGGTAGATGGGTTGATGCCTGATGAAAGTGGGAGTCAGTGGTTTGCAAACGTGGGAAAGACTTCTCTAAGAGGAGGGTCTCCTGAGAGGGCTGGTGAAAACCCCCTCTGGGCACTGAGGTCCTCCCTTCTTCCTGCCAGTTTCTTTGTGGTTTTTTCCTTTCTACTTATTGTGGGAGACAGATGATACCCCATACGTGAGGTCAGCCTGCATCTTTGTTTGCTTTTCAAAGCAGAAGCTACCTTCTTTTTTGCATAAGTCTTTGCCAGGAATATGCACACGGAGGGTGCTCAGGACAGACTTGCGCAACAAATGAATGAGGGCCCTCAGGCCTGCTCTCACCTGCCGTGGGGGCAGGAGTTGTAAGGCTCTGGACTGGCCACACTCGCTGTTATAATTGTTTTGAAACACAGACCAAACCTGATTTCTGTAATTGGTGACCATCGTGAACATGGTATAAATTCTGCTTCCACTTGAAGGGCTGAGTGAGTTTCCTTCATCTGTAGAATAGATGATATTACCTACCTATTTGGGTAGAGAGATGATGAAGGGTGGGGAGTGGATAGAAAACAGCGTATAAGGCAGCAAGCATTAGGCTTTTTTGGTTTGGGGGTGGTTTTCAGTGACACTTTCAACAGCTGTTCTTTTTATTTTACTATTTTTTTCTTCTGCTTAGGGGACAAAGGAGCGGTACAACTGACAAAACCTGAGTGTCAGTAAGTAATTTTGTAGACATGCTTAGCGCCGGGTTTATGGTAAAACCCCCAGAAGTTCCCAGTTTGGTGCAACGAAAAACACTCTTCTTGGGCGCCTGGGTGGCTCAGTTGGTTAAGCGACTGCCTTCAGCTCAGGTCATGATCCCTGAGTCCTGGGATCGAGTCCCGCATCGGGCTCCCTGCTAGGCAAGGAGCCTGCTTCTCCCTCTGACCCTCCCCCCTCTCATGTACACTCTCTCTCTCTCTCATTCTCGCTCTCTCAAATAAATAAATCCCTTTCTCTCTGACAAATACATAAATAAAATCTTTAAAAAAAAAGAAAAACACTCTTCTTATTTTTGCTTTTATTTTATTTTTCGCTATTGTAAATAATGCTGCAATAAACAGAGGGGTTCATACATCTTTTTTTTTTTAAGATTTTTATTTATTTATTGAGAGAGAGAGAGAATGGTAGAGAGAGAGCATGAGAGGGAAGAAGGTCAGAGGGTGAAGCAGACTCCCTGCTGAGCAGGGAGCCCGATGTGGGACTCGATCCTGGGACTCCAGGATCATGACCTGAGCCGAAGGCAGTTGCTTAACCAACTGAGCCACCCAGGCACCCGGGGTTCATACATCTTTTCAAATTAATGTGTTTGTTTTCTTTGGGTAAATACCCAGTAGTGATTATTGGATCGTAGGGTAGTTCTATTTTTGACTTTTTGAGGAACTTCTGTACTGTTTTCCACAGGGGCTGCACCAGCTTGCATTCCCCCCAACAGTGTACAAGGGTTCATTCCCCTTTCTCCACAACCTCGCCAACTCTTGTTGTTTCTTGTGTTTTTGATTTTAGCCATCCTGACAGGTGTGAAGTGATATCTCACTGTGGTTTTGATTTGCATTTCCCTGAAGATGAATGATATTGAGCATCTTTCCATGTGTCTGTTGACCATCTGGATGTCTTCTTTGGGAAAATGTCTGTTCAGTACAAAGAAGATTAGCATGGCCCTTGTGCAAGGATGACATGCAAATTTGTGAAACGTTCCTTATTTATTTATTTATTTATTTGAGAGAAAGAGAGAGTGGGGGCGGGGGAGGGGCAGAGGGAGAGAGAGAATCTTAAGCAGGCTCCACACCCAGTGTGGAGTCAGACGTGGGGCTTGATCTCACAACCCTGAGATCATGACCTGAGTCAAAATCAAGAGTTGGAGGCTTCACCGACTGAACCACCCAGAAGCCCTGAAGCATTCCAATTTTTAAAAAAAGAAGAAAGAAAAATGTCTATTCAGGTCCTCTGCCCATTTTTTAATTGGGTTATTTTGGGGTTTTTTTGGTGTTGAGTTGTATAAATTCCTTATATATTTTCGGTATTATCCCCTTATCAGATATATCATTTGCAAATATCTTCTCCCATTCCAAAGGTTGTCTTTCTTTTTTTAAGATTTTATTTATTTATTTGAGAGAGGGAGAATGAGAGATAGAGAGCACGAGAGGGAAGAGGGTAAGAGGGAGAAGCTGACTCCCCACTGAGCAGGGAGCCCGATGCGGGACTCGATGCCGGGACTCCAGGATCATGACCTGAGCCGAAGGCAGTCGCTTAACCAATTGAGCCACCCAGGCGCCCCAAAGGTTGTCTTTTTATTTTGTTGGTTTCCTTTGCTGTGCAGAAGCTTTTTATTTTGGTGTAGTTGCAATAGTTTAATTTTGCTTCTGTTTCCCTTGCCTGAGGAGATACATCCAGAAGAACATTTCTACAGCAGATGTCAAAGAAATTGCTACCTATGTTTTCTAGGAATTTTATGGTTTCAGGTCTCAAATTTAGGTCTTTAATCCATTTTGAGTTTATTTTTGTGTGTGCTATTAAAAGATGATCCAATTTCATTCTTTTGCAAGTAGCTGTCCAGTTTTCCCAACACCATTTGTTGAAGAGACTGTCTTTTCCCCCATTGTATATTCTTGCCTCTTTAGTCGTAGATTATTTGACCATAGATGTGTGGGTTTATCCCTGGGTTCTCTATTCTGTTCCATTGATCTATGTGTCTTATTTTTGTGCCAGTAGCATGCCGTTTTGATGATACAGTTTTGTAGTATATCTTGAAATCTGGGATGATGATACCTCCAGCTTTGTTCTTTCTCAACATTGTTTTGGTGTTAAGGGTCTTTTGTGGTTTCATACAAATTTTAGGATTATTTGTTCTAGTTCTGTGGAAAATGTTAGTGGTATTTTGCTAGGGACTGCATTAAATGTGCAGATTGTTTGGGGTAATATAAATATTTTAACAATATTGGTTCTTCCAACCCATGAGCATGGAATATCTTTCCATTTGTTTGTGTCGTCTTCAATTTCTTTCATCAATGTTTTATAGTTTTCAGAGAACAGATCTTTTACCTCCTTGGTTAAGTTTATTCCTAGGTATCTTATCATTTTTGGTGCAACTGTAAATGGGATTGTTTTCTTAATTTCTTTTTCTGCTACCTCATTATTAGTGTATAGATTTTTTTATATTAATTTTGTATCCTGTGACTTTACTGAATTCATTTACTGACTTGAAAATACTCTTCCTGTTTCTGCTCTTCTGATAGGAATTACAGCAGAATTATTCCCCGAGCCCTAAAGATGTTGATGCCCCAATCCGTGGAACCTGTGTATATGTTGCCTGACATGGCAAAGGAGAATTAAGGCTGCAGATGGAATTGAGGTTGTCCGTCAGCTGATCTTAAAACAGGAAGATTGTCCTGAATTATCCAGCGGTCCCACGGTAATCGTGGGGGTTATCAAATTTTGAAGAGGAGATTGGAGGGCCAGGACTCAACCCGCCATTGTTGGCATTGAACACCCTGACCCGAGAAATGTGGGCAGCTTCTGGAAACCGGAAAAGGCAAGAAAATAGATTCTCCCCTGGAGCGTCCAGAAAGGAACACAGCCTTGGTGACACCCACATGTAGCCCAGTGACACTTCTGACCTCCAGACCTGTAAGGGAATGACTTTTTACTGTTTCAAGCCACCAAGAATGTGGTAATTTGTTACAGCAGCCAAAGAACCCTGATACAGAGGATAAATCATGTAAGTTCCTTAGGATGGTAAGATTAGTTGGTTTTCCCCATGCCAGTCTCTTAACTAGTTTGCCAACTTAACTATATGATTGCTTCTCTCCAGGAATATCTATAGGACACCCCACTAAGCGTCTTTCCAGAGGGTTATAAAAATGCCACCATCTAGAAAATAAGAGATCTGCGCTGTCTTAATCCTGAATTAAACTCTAGAGGAGATTGTTACTGCTTCACACACATAACTCCGTGGAGCTCCGTCCTGAAGATAGGAGTGGGAGGGAAGGGTACAATCTTAGTCCACACTCCCAAGTGAGAGTTCTCCATAGGTGCCTTTGCTTTTTTAATAGTTAGAGACTTCTCTAAAGCCAGCTGTTAGAGGTCAAGCTGTCTTTGCAAACCAGGCCCTCGGCTCCCCACTCTTCCCTCCCCGTCTGTAGGGCTCTGCAGTCCCTGTTTTCCCTCCTCTAGGGTTTCAGTTGGAGACATCTGCCCTCTTTGTCCTTCGGCCTACCTTTCTGTAACTGATTCCCCACTGTGGACAAGAGAGAGCAAAACTTCAGGTTAATGTCAAAAGGACTTTAACCCGTGCTCTGCTCAGAACCCTCCTGTGTGTGTGCCTGGGAGGCAGGAAAGAGTCCCAAGGCTTGGTCCTCATCAAGGTTAAGAGGAACTTATTACTCAGCACCATGCGCAAAATAAGAAAAAAATGAAACATGACATCATGTTCCCAGTGCCCAGGAGCCCACTGGAAATAATCGGAGGAAACATC
This sequence comes from Zalophus californianus, assembly GCF_009762305.2. Classification (NCBI taxonomy): domain Eukaryota; kingdom Metazoa; phylum Chordata; class Mammalia; order Carnivora; family Otariidae; genus Zalophus; species Zalophus californianus. The sequence goes on along the minus strand of NC_045605.1, from coordinate 103,899,795 downwards.
AGAGACGGGTCTTTGTGCTCAGTAGCAGCAACTGCCAAGAAGCTCTCCGGCTCTCTGCTTTCCACAGAACCCAATGAGTACCCAGATTGTTCGGGCCACAAAAATAAACCCAAGAAAATTCTGGAAGTGGGTAGCGGTGATGGTTGCACAACATCGTGGTGGTTCTTAATGCCACTGATTGTACCCTTAAAAATGGATTAAGTGGTAACTTTTATGTTATGCATATTTCACTACAATTGGAAAAAAAAAAGGAGGGGCACCTGGGTGGCTCAGTCATTAAGCGTCTGCCTTCGGCTCAGGTCATGATCCCGGGGTCCTGGGATCGAGCCCCACATCGGGCTCCTTGCTCAGCGGGAAGCCTGCTTCTCCCTCTCCCACTCCCCCTGCTTGTGTTCCCTCTCTCGCTGTGTCTCTCTCTGTGTCAAATAAATACATAAAATCTTTAAAGAGAAAAAGGAAACTCAATTGCTTACTTCCAAAACCTAAGATGCATTCTTGATTCTCTCCTTTCCTCATCCCATAGGACCAATCTGTGGGAAGTCTGCTCACCTGTACCTCCAGGAGGCTTCTGGAATCTGCCCCTCCACTTCCACAGCCAGGTCTGGCTCCAAACTCCTGTCTCCCTGCTCTGACTGCCAGAGCAGGAACCTCCTAACTTGTAACTTGTCTCTTCCGTAGACCCTTCCCCTTCCTCAGCCCACTCCCCCCTGAGCAGCCAGATCCTAGGTTAGCTCAGAGTGTTCCCCTGCTTGGAACTTAATGGATTCCCCTGGCTCGGGGAAAAAAAGCCAAGCTTCCTACCTGGCCTCCAGGCCCCCAGTGATCTAACTCAGTCTCCCTCTCCAGCCCCATCTCCTGCCACTTGCTTTCCTGGTCACCATGCTCCAGCCACACTGGCCGTCTTTCTGCTCCTCGAAGGTGCTCAGCTCACTCCCACCTCAGGGCCCCTGCTTTTGCTGTTTCTCTGCCAAGTCTTTGCACACTGGCTCCTTCCTGGCACTCAGACACCAGCTTCACATCACCTCTGCAGTAAGACCTCCCCCTCTGAGTCAGCTCCATCACATGGCCTCGTTGCATTTTCCCTACGGCCCTCACCATTCCCTAATATTTCTTGTTTATTTGTCTAATAACATATGGCCCATCTCCTCCCCCTAGGATGGAAGTTCCGTGAAGAGCAAGAACCTGCACTCCTGTGTCCCCCAGCATCTAGAACGGTGTCTGGCACATAGTAGGTGCACCACAGGTAAGACTAAGTGAAGTATTCAAGTGCGGTTCCACTGGGACTATCACTGGCAGTGGCTTGAGTGGTGGAGCCCAAAGAGATCTGTCCATGCACTTGGAAAAAACGGTCTTTGCAGATAAAATTAAGTTAAGGGTCTTGTGGTAAGATCATCCGGGATTACCCAGGTGGGCCCTATAGCCAATGACAAGTGTCCCTGGAAGACACGGACATAGCGGAGCTGGCCATGTGAAGACAGGGGCAGAGATTGGAGTGATGTTGCCACAATCCAAGGAACACCTGAAGCCCCCAGAATCTGGAGGAAACAAAGAAAGATCCTCCCCCATTAAAGCCTTAGGAGGGAGCACTGCCCGGTCAACACCTTGATTCCAGACTTCTGGCCTCCGGAACTATGAGACAATGCTTTTCTATTGTTTGGAGCCACCCAGTTTGTGGTAATCTGTTTCAGCAGCCCTAGGACACGAACGCGCTCCTCAAATTTACTTTTTTTTTTTTAAAGATTTTATTTATTTATTTGAGAGAGAGAGAATGAGAGACAGAAAGCACGAGAGGGAAGAGGGTCAGAGGGAGAAGCAGACTCCCCGCTGAGCAGGGAGCCCGATGTGGGACTCGATCCCGGGACTCCAGGATCATGACCTGAGCCGAAGGCAGTCGCTTAACCAACTGAGCCACCCAGGCGCCCCTCAAATTTACTTTTTTTTGGACTTTTTCTGGCACGCTGTGTTCACGTTGAGGCTAAATTACCCATATGAACCAGGATGTGATTATCATCCGCCTACTTGTCATAGTCCACCACCCGCGCGCTGAAGGAAAGGTGTTATTGTCCTAGGCCTCGGGGCCACCCACACAGGGTGCCAGGGTCAGAACAGGCACGCAGCAGGCGGGTACGGACCCGCAGTGGGGACTATCCGCATGTCCACTGCGCAGGTAGGGGTGACAAAGCAATGGTGCGGGCGTTATCATGGATCCAGGAAGTTCTGCTGCCTGCTGCAGCCCTGAGTTGATACAGGTCTGGGTATCATTTTGACCTTGTCCACACCTTGTCTGCAAGCCCCCAAGCCCCGCCTTTAGCTCCTCTTACCTCGGTCCTCCCTGAGCCTCGCTACAGTGGAAAGACTTCTTAAGCCTTGTTCTCTGACTGGGATTGTCAAGGTGACGGAGTGCAGGAAGGGAACGGCTAAGATGGCAGGAGGCTAATGGACTTGGTTCCCAGCCCCTCACTTGGCACACACCCAGTCCGACGGCGCTCCCTGGGATCTTCCCGGGCCAAGGAGGGCGGGGCGGCGGGAGAGAAAACCGAGAGGACAAAATTGCCCACAAGAGGGCAGGGCAAGTAACAGACCCAGGGAAAAAGCAAGGACCTCAGAGGTGGTTAGTCAGTCAAAACTGGTTCTGCACAAAAAAAAGAAGAAAGAAAGAAAGAAAGAAAGAAAGAAAGAAAGAAAGAAAGAAAGAAAGAAAGAAAGAAAGAAAGAAAGAAAGAAAGAAAGAAAGAAAGAAAGAAAGAAAGAAAGAAAGAAAGAAAGAAAGAAAGAAAGGAAAGAAAGAAAGAAAGAAAGAAAGAAAGAAAGAAAGAAAGAAAGGAAGGAAGGAAGGAAGGAAGGAAGAAAGAAAGAAAGAAAGAAAGAAAGAAAGGAAGAAAGGAAGGAAGGAAGAAAGAAAGAAAGAAAGAAAGAAAGGAAGGAAGGAAGGAAGGAAGGAAGGAAGAAAGAAAGAAAGAAAGAAAGAAAGAAAGAAAGAAAGAAAGAAAGAAAGAAAGAAAGAAAGGAAGAAAGAAAGAAAGAAAGAAAGGAAGGAAGGAAGGAAGGAAGGAAGAAAGAAAGAAAGGAAGGAAGGAAGGAAGGAAGGAAGAAAGAAAGAAAGAAAGAAAGGAAGGAAGGAAGGAAGGAAGGAAGGAAAGAAAGAAAGAAAGAAAGAAAGAAAGAAAGAAAGAAAGGAAAGAAAGAAAGAAAGAAAGGAAAGAAAGAAAGAAAGAAAGAAAGAAAGGAAAGAAAGAAAGAAAGAAAGAAAGAAAGAAAGAAAGAAAGAAAGAAAGAGAAAGAAAGAAAGAAAGAAAGAAAGAAAGAAAGAAAGAAAGAAAGAAAGAAAGAAAGAAAGAAAGAAAGAAAGAAAGAAAGAAAGAAAGAAAGAAAGAAAAGAAAGAAAGAAAGAAAGAAAGAAAGAAAGAAAGAAAGAAAGAGAAAGAAAGAAAGAAAGAAAGAAAGAAAAAGAAAGAAAGAAAGAAAGAAAGAAAGAAAGAAAAGAAAGAAAGAAAGAAAGAAAGAAAGAAAGAAAAGAAAGAAAGAAAGAAAGAAAGAAAGAAAGAAAGAAAGAAAGAAAGAAAGAAAAGAAAGAAAAGACGATGGCCCCCTGGACACCAAATGCAGAGAGAATTCCCGTGTGTGTCACTAGCATCTGGCAGGCATGTTTGGGAAGAGCAGACACTTGTCTTTTCCCAAGGCCACACCTCTGCTTTTCTTTCCTTTTTGACTGTGGGTTTTTCCACTTTATCTTTCCTGCCCAGGCCTCTCGGGGGACCCTTGAGCTCCTTTGCAGTAGGTTCTTCTCGCCTTGTTGGAGAGAAGAGACGCTATAAACGCTCCATGAGGTACACAGGACCCGCTCCCCACAAAGGCGGCAGGACACCACCCCCTGCCCCCGCCAGGGCCTGTTGAGGGATGGGGGCAGGGAGGGGGGACTTCCCTGCCCTGGGGCAGTGGAGGGCACGTGGGGCCAAGCGGACCGCAGCTGGGACCAAGGTAGTGGGAGGTCTGTCTATTTTCTGCTTCTCTCGCTCCTTTTTTTCCCTTCCATTTTTTTCCCCCAAATACAAAAAAGAGCAAAAATTAGTGTGAAGACTAAAGCTAAAATAAAGAGAGGAAAAGAACAGATAGAGATGGGAAGGTGATCCCTCTGTGGTAAAAACGGGAGGCTTGGGGCGCCTGGGTGGCTCAGTCGGTTAAGCGTCTGCCTTCGGCTCAGGTCATGATCCCGGGGTCCTGGGATGGAGCCCTGAATGGGGCTCTCTGCTCAGCGGGGAGCCTGCTTCTCCCTCTCCCACTCCCCCTGCTTGTGTTCCCTCTCTTGCTGTGTCTCTCTCTGTCAAATAAATAAATAAAATCTTAAAAAAAAATAAACATAAAAAAACTCATTTTGTTGTCAAACAAAACACAAGTACACACAACAATAAAATGAATTTTAAAATAAAACAAACCACACAAACCAAACATACGGCTTAATAGATCAGTATAAGGTGAACACCATTGTAACCACTACCCAGGTCAACACAGCTGTTCCAGCCACTCCCTAAGTCCCTTCTGTGTGTCCCAACACAGCCACAGCCCTTCCCCAACGGGAGCTCCACCTCCTGACTTGTAGAGGAAACACAGACTTGAGCTTTCTGTAGGTTCTTACCCAGATGTGCATCACTAGAGTTTAGTCTTGCGCATTTTTAATTGGATGTGTCTTTTCAGTCTCTAAAAATTCTGAATTCCCTTCCAGATCCTTTCTTTCCCTCCCATTTCTCTGTGGCAGCAGACCTGAAGAGTTTCCCGGTCTGGATGTTGCCGGGTACACCCCCGACGGTGCCGGGAAAGCCACTGGCTACCATTTGAGAGGACAGTGGGTATGATGGAAAGACCCCTGGTCTGAGTGTCATCCCAGCTCTGACACTAACTGGGAAACCATCCGGTGTAGCCAGGGGACCTCTAGTGGAGCAGTTAAGAGACATGGGCCACGGAGTCAGGGGAGCAGGTGACCCATTTCCGGTTGCAGGACTTAGGATTCTCTGAGTCTGTTTCCTCATCTCTATAAAGGGTGTGCAATTCACATCGCAGGGTCATTGTAAGGATTCAATGAGAAAGCCTCTTCTTGCTGCTCCTGATACAAGTATCAAGAGATACAGCATGTGGCTGCTATTACTACCCTCCCTCTTATTACTAGAATTACTTTGGGCAGATCAGCTCGCCTCGGAACTTCAGGCTGGTCATCCAAAGAAGCAGTGTTTCTCTTTTTTCGTTGTTACATAATTAAAAATAGATGCCTTTAAAAATACATCCTAGTGAGTTGAAATTCGTGTCCGCTTTTCTTTTTCCTACAAGGCTTCTCCTCTTTTCTATTTGCTTTGGCATTTGAACCTGTTTCAGACAAGCCAGTCAGTTGAGAGGAGGGCCTTAATTTGCTTGAAACAGACATGCGTCAGCCCTCCTGGCCGGGGGGGGGGGGGGGGGGGGGGGGGGGGGGGGGGAGGTGTGCATTTCACGCCTTACCAAGAACACACGGAAAACATGCCCTGACTGCCCCATGGGTCTGTTCTGAGGTTCAAACAAGATGATTAACAGTCTTCGGAGCCCTTTGAAAGTGAAAGCACTGGCGAGGGTTGGAGGTGTGTTCATGCCTTTCATTCTTACAGACCCAGAGCTCAGGCATGGCTCCTCCCCTCACCTTGCTGGCGGCTGTGCTGGGACCAGAACCCCGGGTCCCGACCCCCAGTCCCCGGGGAACGTGTGCCTGGCAGAGGGCTTAACCTTGTCCCACGTCTCACAGCTCCTTCAGCTGAAAGCAGTTTAAACCGTTGTCTAGAAGGAGGAGCCCCCGCCACCATGTGCATTCAGTATGGAGGGAAGAATGTCAGTCAGTCCAAGGCTGGAAGGCCCCCAAGCCTCCTGCAGGACTGGCCCACTCTGAGTGCTGTTGTAAGAGAGAGCTGGTGGATCATCTGGTCCTTTTCCCCTCTGGTCCTTATATGTTGGTTTTGCCTCTTCAGGATTTCTGAAAATGAAAAACAACCACCTCGCCTTTTCCCAGAAAGAGAGAGGTTTGACTTATGAACTGAAGGATGCAAGAGAATGTTCTGGAAAGAGACTGGGTGGTGTAACATGGCTGATGGTCCCACCTTGCCAGAAGCTGCCCAGGCTGCGCTCCAGGGGCCTCTCTGCTGGGCGCAAGAATTCAGCTCTACCTTGCAACCCCCCACCATCTCTCTGCTGTGTGTCTGGGAACACACGTAGAGCACATCAGTCAGGACAGGAGAGATCCCACGGCAGATCACACTGACTTACAGAGGGGCTGGGATGAGAGCAGACCCCTTCTTATATTCCGGACAGTCATGCTCACATTCATCTTATGTTGGAATGACACTGACTGTTCTCCTTGGAAATGCAGAACTTCCTGCCTCTCCTCCGCTATTTATGACCAGAGATGTTATCACCCTGGTTGGCTGATCATAATTCCAAAGTGACTCTTCCTTATCACAATTCATGCAATTATAAGCAACACCAAGGGCGCTCTTTGAGTCTGGTTTTATAACTCCTTGGGGTGCAAATAACCCCGAGATACAGGCCTGAGTCACTTAAGGGCGCCCTTTGGCCAGTACCGACTGCATTCTCTCCTTTGCCTTCTAGCCAAAAAGCAAAACAACAGATTGTTCCCTCTGTATTAAACTTCTACCAGGCTTTTCAACCCAGCTCACAGTCTTTTTTTTTTTAATGATTTTCTTTTTTTTAAATTTTATTTATTTATTTATTTGAGAGAGAGAGAGAGAGAGAGAGAGCATGAGACGGGGGAGGGTCAGAGGGAGAAGCAGACTCCCCGCCGAGCAGGGAGCCTGATGCGGGACTGAATCCCGGGACTCCAGGATCATGACCTGAGCCGAAGGCAGTCGCTCAGCCAACTGAGCCACCCACGCACCCACCAGCTCACAGTCTTCAAAGAAGCCTCTCTTCGCACAGTAATTTCTCTCATTAATTTGAACTCAGCGTACATACCTGCTGCTTTGACAAACCTATTGCACTCTATTTGTCCCCGTCCCGTGTTGTCATTTTGCACGTTCAGTGCTGTGTCATCTTCCTAGCTGGACTCAGAGTTCCTTGAAGACTTGCTTCTTTGCCTCCCCTACAGAGGCAGATGTGTAGAGTGTATGGATTCATTCAGAGGTGCTTCTTCTGAGTTTTGGTTTAGGCAGCCTCCTGCCCCGAATACTGAGATAGAAGCCTAAGGCAGCAGACATTTCTCAGCACGACCAGGACATTCTGAATTGTCTTCAACAGCTCTGACACCCATGGAGATCTTGAGGGTGGCCTGGAGGGCAGATGTGGCCCCGGGGTGAACCCGTTCCGAGAGTTGCATTTTGGTTACTAAGACTTTATTATTTCTTTTTTTTTTTTTTACTTTTAATATTTCTTATCATCAAGGGCAGGAGTTTAAAGTTGAGAAAATTCTATATGAACAGACTTTGTTAAACTAATTCTCTTCCCTTAGCCTCCTCTATGTTTTAGTGACTTTTCTACGATTGCCTCTCTTTGTTCAACCTGGTGTCGAAACATGTAGGTTTTGGGCGCCTGGGTGGCTCAGTTGGTCAAGCGACTGCCTTCGGCTCAGGTCATGATCCTGGAGTCCTGGGGTTGGGTCCCAGGATCGAGTCCCAGGATTGAGCCCCGCGTAGGGCTCCCTGCTTGGTGGGAAACCTGCCTCTCCCTCTCCCTCTGCTGCTCCCCCTACTTGTGCTCTCTCTCTCAAATAAATAAATAAAATCTTGAAAAAAAAAAGTTCTCATCACAAGAAAAAAAGTTGTAACTGTGTGAGGTGATGGAAGTGAACTAAACTTAAAAAAAAAAAGAAGAAAAATACAAAATATAAATCTTGTTGTCATTATTAGACTCAACAGTGAGAAAATTATTCCTTAGATCACCTGGCTGGCTCAGCTGATGGAGCATGCAACTCTTGATCTCGGGGTTGTAAGTTCGAGCCCTGTGTTGGGTTGAAAGATTATTTAAAAATTAAAAAAAAGGGGCGCCTGGGTGGCTCAGTTGGTTAAGCGACTGCCTTCAGCTCAGGTCATGATCCTGGAGTCCCGGGATCGAGTCCCACATCGGGCTTCCTGCTCAGCAGGGAGTCTGCTTCTCCCTCTGACCCTCTTCCCTCTCGTGCTTTCTATCTCTCGTTCTCTCTCTCTCTCTCAAATAAATAAATAAAATCTTTAAAAAAAATTAAAATTAAAATTAAAATTAAAATTAAAAAAAAACTCTAAAAAAGGAACAAAGAAAGAAAGGAAGAAAGAAAGAATTAAAGAAAGATTATTTTCTGGGGCACCTGGGAGGCTCAGTCGTTAAGCGTCTGCCTTTGGCTCAGGTCATGATCCCAGGGTCCTGGGATTGAGCCCTGCGTCGGGCTCCCTGCTCCGCGGGAAGCCTGCTTCTCCCTCTCCTGCTTGTGTTCCCTCTCTCACTGTGTCTCTCTCTGTCAAATAAAATCTTTTAAAAAAATAAAATAAAATAAAAAAATAAAGAAAGATTATTTTCTCAGATTGCTATGAAACATTCTAGAAAATTTCTCCTAACTCCTTACTTACTTTTTGAACTGATAACACAAGGATCAGTCCCTGTTCCTGAAAGTTTGGGAAGCAATGGTCTAGCCCATCTTGAAATAATTTGCCATGTTTTAATAAAACACATTCTTTACTATACTATTATAAGTAATATAATAATTAGTTTATAAAAAGCAAAACAAAACAATGTACTTATCCCTCCACAGTGTTCTCTGTCCCTCTTCCTTGGCTCAGCTACACCTCCTTCTTCCTCTCTTCCTCCCTCTGTCCTTCCATTTTCTTTATCCAGAATCCTAATAGCCAACCAACTGGAGGGTTTGACCTTTTTCTACGAGTTAATTTAGCCCTGTGTTGCAACTTCTCTGGAGAACAGGTGGGAACAGAGCCAAGAACTCACTTCTCTGGAGAACAGGTGGGAACAGAGCCAAGACTCACACTGAACAGGAGCAGTGCCTGCGGGCACATCTTAAAACAGGGATGGCTGTAACCACTTGCTAACTGGCAGGACAAGAGATAAGAGAGACGTTATCTCTTGCTAAGCCGAAATTAAGTCTGTTCCCAGCTTCTACTTTAGGGAAGTTCCAGACCTTGGCACCTCTAGCTTCACTTCCTCCGGCATAACGTGGGTGCCCGTTGTTCTGGAAGCCAAGCTTAGCCACCCCTACCTTCCTCAATTCTTTCAAGAAGTCCACATACCCTGTGAATTCCAGTGGTTTGACCACTTTACCAAACTGTCTCTTCCCTTGTGAGCCAGCCTGCGGGGCTCATTGCGTGGCCCTGTTTCCTAATCGCCATAGTCAGACTCGTGTCTGCCCTGCTCATCTCCAAGGTGGTTGCCAGATAATGGATGAGGTCCATGTTCTTGCCAACAATGCCACTCAATGGCCTGTGGTAGGCAGAATTATAAAGATAAAACCCAAAGATAAGAGTTGTCTAAAGTTCAGTGAGGAAACAGACTTAAGGCATACACCACATTTATCATTACATCTTATGGTGTAGGGCTACCTAATTGCCTGCTGGAGGAGTCTAATGGGGTGGGGATCAGCCAGGGAAGGATCCACAGGCTATCCGAACAGTGCTCGCTGGGTTAGGGGAGAGGGATTGCAGAAATGGGGTGTGGGGTCTTGAGGGAAGAGAGCAGGATGACCCAGACGCTGGCTCAGGTCAGGGTGGCTGGAGCCGTGGGTGCCTAAGGGGGAGAAGCAGAGGATGATGCTGGAGGAGGTCGAGGCCTGGCTTAGGCAGCTTGGCCGAGCTCTTACCACTCTCCTGAGACCCCAACAGTAACCTTCTGTCCGGTCTCCCCACCTCCTTTCTTGTCCTCCCCAAATCCACAGTCAAAGTGATCCTTTTAAAGCATAGCTCAGCTGTGTCACTGTGCTGCTTCACCTCCTCCACTGGTTTTCTGTGACCGGTAGAATTACATCCAAACCTGGCCTCCACGTCCGGTGCAGCTCCCTCTGCTGGCCTATCAGGTGCTAGCCCGCCTGGCTCATTCTGATGAGCGTCCAGCTTGATGGCGGTGCTATTCACCAGCCTTTGGCATGGAAGGGGAGGAGGTGGGAGTGGCAGAGGGCTCAAGTCCCATGGGGACCACAGGAATGTCACTTTTTTCATGAAGCAGGTATCCACGGACTCAACTGCTTGAGAAGATGAAAGCCCATTGTCCACATGCTGAATTTGAGAGTGGGCATTACCTAGTGAAGCTAACGCTGTGGGAACCCTACGACCAACCATCACACTGCTGGAGACACATTTGTGCCCATGCTCCAGAGAGCTCAAATAGCAAAGGTCAGCAAACTGTAGTCCATGGGCCAAATCCTGCTCCTAATCTCCTTATTTTTTGCACCCCATGGGCTATTTTTACATTTTTAAATAGTTTTTCCTTTTTTGTTCTACATTTTTTAAGTGTATTTTAAGATAAAGATGAACATGCAACAGAAGACCACATGTGGCCACAAAGCCTATAAGGTTAGTAATCTGCTCCTTTACAGAAAAAGTTTGCCAATCCCTGATACATAGGAATGCTCACACAGGATTGTTTGTAATAACAAAAACTGGAAACATCTGAACTGTTCATCAACAGTAGAGTAAATAAAGGGCAGCTCATTCCCATAACGAATATCACACACTGATGGAAATGAACAAACCATAGCTCCATGTAGCAATTAAGATGATTATAATAAAGCATACACATAAACCAGAAGATTTTTCTCGTATCAAGATCAAAGACAATCAAAAGCCAACTATCTAATTGAGGGAAGCATATCTGGATCTTAAGCTATGAAGAAAAGTAAGAAATTATATTTTTTAAAAAGTCAAAACTGTGGGGCGCCTGGGTGGCTCAGTTGTTAAGCGTCTGCCTTCGGCTCAGGTCATGATCCCAGGCTCCTAGGATCGAGCCCCGCATCAGGCTCCCTGCTCCCTGGGAAGCCTGCTTCTCCCTCACCCACTCCCCCTGCTTGTGTTCCCTCTCTCACTGTCTCTCTCTCTGTCAAATAAATAAATAAAATCTTAAAAAAAAAATCAAAACTGTGATCACCTCAAGGACTGAGGGAGGGGTGGAAGTGGTGATCAAAGAGGCCCATGGAGGTTTGCCACGCCATGTTTCACTTCCTGACTTTGGTGGCAGTGATGTGGATTTTCCCTGCAAAACTAACCTTAATTTGTGTATCTATATTTTATACATTCATCTCTATGGAAGACTGTATTGGTCAACGATGGCTGCAATAATGCTGTGTAACAAACCAGCCCAACATTCAGGGGCTGAAAACCACGGTCCTTTATTCTCATAGCTCTGGGGGTCAGCAGGGCCCCTGGCTCTGATCCATCTGCTCCTCACATGAGGTTTGCACATTGGCCACGGAAGCCTTGTTAGGTGTGTTCATTCTGAGCCTGACTCAGGAGGCAGCAGCTATCCAGAGGACGCTCTCCCGGCAATTGCCAGAAGCTCATCCAGGGCACAGTGTTGTGCCCTTGACTGAAGGAAGTCATATGGCCAAGCCCAAAAATCAAGGGCTGGGAGAGTCTACTCTGCCTACAGTGAGACAGAGGGGTAAGGAAGTGGGCCAATAATGTGAGTTTATTCCCCCCCCAAAAAACATTAGTTAGTTAGAAGGGAACTTGAGGTTGCTTTGGGACATCCAGTTAGGAGTCAGAAATTCTGATCTGGAGCTCAGAAAGATCTCCAATGTAGACCAAGGCCTGATTCTTCTGCATTGTAGTAGCGACCAATGCCTTGAGGAGTCTGGGGACCATACACCCAGATGCAGCAAGAGCATATCGCTAATGTGAGTTGGTCCCAAGAGGACAATCCAGTTTGGAGGATTTAGACAGGGACCAGTCGGAGGATGATAGGAGAGGACTAAGGAAGGAGCTTGATGCTGAACAAGGCTAATGCTACTGGCGGCCTAGAGTAGAATGTGCTGGGCCCTTGCTCCTGGGGGATCTGCTTAGAGAAAGGAATTTTGGTGGCTCCGTAGGGACCACAGCCCATCTGCAATGGGTCGAGGCAATAGGAGACAAAATGGGGCTGTTCTTTCAAGCAGCTGCAGTGGTCCTCAATTCGCAGCTCTTTCCTGCCCTAGGTCATCAGTGCCTTGGATTCTAGGCAGGAACAGTGTTCACCATGACTGATTTTCAACACTTCTCACCTTCCTCCAGTCCCATTTTAAGAAACGCTGTTACACAAAAAAGGACAGAGAGATGGTAGCTGGGAAAGGATGCTGTCTGTGCCCAGAGAGGATATCGTATTGCCTGGACACGGGAGAGTTTGGGTTTCTGCGCTCACAAAGGTGAATTCATGGTCAGTGCCCTCAAGGAACTTACTGTGTGTAGGGGAAACGCTTGTAAACATCTCATGCGAAGGCAAGGACAGGGCCTCACGAGGGCTGAGTAGGTTCACCAGCTATTTGCAGTGATGGCATCGAGGAAGGGGCGGCTCATGCTGCCAGGAAGGAGCAGGAGGGGCAGGTTTACAAAGGAGGAGGCACTGAGGGTGTGGGCTGAGCTGGAGAAGGGACAGGAAATGGCATCCAGGGGAGGCAGGGCAGCTCGCCAAGTGTCTTAGAGGGTATGGACATGTAGGAAGTAGGTCGCGGATGAGCCTGGGAAGGAAGTTTGGGGCTCAGTAATGGAGGACATCCTGTGCCAGGCGGGCTCGTGCTAATACTCTGCAGGCAATGAATGGGGAGCCACTGTGGGTTTTTGAGGAGGACAATGGCCTCATCAAACTGACATCTTAGAAGATCTATGTGGTAGAGATGTGAAAATGAGTTGGTGGTCAGGACCTGAGGCAGGGATTATCAGGGGGCTGTTGCAAACTGTGAACATGATGAAATCTGAAGGTGGGAAGTGCGACTCAGGAATCCTTCGGAGGAGCGTCTCCTTGTCCTCTCTGGCCCGAGAACCAGCTGTGCGTCCTTCCCACTGGAGGGTAATGGGTTAGGCTAATTTAACTTCCTCTCTCCTCCCTGGTCTCCCTGTGAGACTCAGTCTCCTGAGAGCCAGGCTGTGACCAGGAGGGATCAAAGCTGGGGCCCACGTTGCGCAGGAGCAGAAATCAGCCCCTCTTCATGATATGACTCACTTTCGCCAGGAGGAGTCACTCTCAAGGGCTCACTCAGCCAAGTCTGGTGATTTCTGAATGAAGGCCGAACTCAAGTTGTAGTGAGAGAGGCGTTAAGTTCTCCAGAACAGTGCTGATTCAGAATGCTCTGCCTAGGTGAGCCCATTATAAACCTTCAAGATGATCCAGCATCACTGATATTTTAGGGTTCATTCAGATTACACCTCCCAGCTTGACTTTTTTTTTTAAACCAAGATGTATTAAAAATATCAAACCATCATCTTGGTTTGGGGGTTCAGATAATATGGTCACCATAGCCGTGGGACGAGTCACTTCACACCTTACATCCTCAGTTTTCCTACCCGTAAAATACTTTGAACACATGGTAACTACAGTGCCCTCCTGCTGTGATATCCCAGACACTGGCCCAGGCACTCGACCCAGGAAAGCCTGCTGCACTCACGAGCTGGGTTGGAGTCCTGACTTGCTTGGGTACACAGGCAAGCTACTTTATGTCTCTGTGCCTTAGTTCCCTCGTCTGAAAAATGGCAATGAAAATAGAACCTAACTCACACGTTGTCGGGAGGACTACATGGGTGAATGAATACAAGTGAAGAATTTAAAAGAGCATTTGGCACTTAGAGAGCGCCCAGAAAGTATTAGCTATTGTGTAACTAGAAGGTAGAAGCAACCCATGTGTCTATCTCTGATGAACGGATGGACAAAATGTGGTCTATCTAAACAGTGGAATATCATTCAGCTTTAAAAAAGGAAGGAGAGGGGCATCTGGGTGGCTCAGTTGGTTAGGCGACTGCCTTCGGCTCAGGTCATGATCCTGGAGTCCCGGGATCGAGTCCCGCATCGGGCTCCCTGCTCAGCGGGGAGTCTGCTTCTCCCTCTGACCCTCCCCCCCATGTGCTCTCTCTCTCATTCTCGATCTCTCAAATAAATAAATAAATCTTTAAAAAAAAATAAATAAAAAATAAATAAAAAAGGAAGGAGATTCTGACTCGAACCACAACATGGAGGAATCTCCAAGATGTGATGCTGAGGAAAATAAACCAATCACAGAAGGACAAATACTCTGTGATTCCACTTGTATGAGGTACCTGCACTGTCAAATTCACAGAGACGGAAAAAAGAATGGTGGTTGCCAGGGGCTGGGGGTACGGGGAAGTAGGGATTTTTGTTTAATGGGGACAGAGTTTCAGTCTCAGAAGACGGAAAAGTTCCAGAGATGGATGGTGGAGATGGTTGCACAGCAGTGTGATGTACTTAATGCCATTGAACTGTATACTTAAAAATGGTGAAAACTATACATTTTAGGTTATGTATATTTTACCACCACTTAAAAAGAAAAGTACTGGGGTGCCTGGGTGGCTCTGTCAGTTAAGCGTCCAACTCTTGGCTCAGGTCGCAACCTCGTGGGTTGTGGGATCAAGTCCTGCGTCAAGTTCCATGATCAGTGGGGAGTCTGCTTCTCTCCCTCTCCCTCTGCCCTTCCCTCCACTCTCGCACACACCCTTTCTCTCTCTCAAATCAAGGAAGGAAGGAAGGAAGGAAGGAAGGAAGGAAGGAAGGAAGGAAGGAAGGAAGGAAGGATGGATGGATGGATTAGCTATTGTCATCTCTAGCCTTAGCTATCTGGAGGGTTTCTCTAAGGAACCAAACGGTTGCCATGATCACCGCCTGCCCCTAACTCTGGCAGATAGGGTCAAATCTTCTCATACTGTCTCAGTTTTGCCTGTTATCTTGTCCGCTTAAATCCAGTTCCACCCTTCCACACCAGGAGAACTATGGAACAGACCGGCTTGAGGTGGAGTCCAAAAGCGCTGGAGGAAAGGAGTGGATCCCAGAGGGCGCCGCCCTCACCACCCTACCCCTGTCCACCACCACGCTGGAAGTTTCTCCAGAGGCTGGCGGTGGGTTCTCGTGGCATCCCCTCCGATTAGCACCAAGCAAGTGGCAGATCTGGGAGGAGTGACACTGAGGCTCTGGTGGCTGGTTGTTTGATGGCCCTTGGGTCCCACTTGTGCCCTCAGCAAAGCCATTTCCCCCAGACCCCCGGGGGGAGGGCCAGCAGGCTGTGCTTTGGGCAGATGATTCTCACTTACAGCCTGGCCCAGGAAATGCCCAGGACAAAAGCCCTGACACTGGCATTCACTGACGGAATCGTTCTTCACACTTTATTTAACAAATCTTTACAAAAGTGGCGCTGCTCAGCCTTGGCAGCACGCTGGGACCACCTTGGGGAGTTTGGAGAGCACTGATGCCCACAGCCAACTCCCACAGGTTGTAGTTTAATTGGTCTGGGTGTAGCCTGGATCCTGGGATTTTAAAAAACTCTCTGCATAATTCTAACGTGCAAGCAACATTCGACGCTGCCCTGCAGTTCCTATAGGAAGCCCATGGCCTCCAGGAGCAAGGTGGGAGCAGCAGAGGTACATTAAAAGTTGCTCAGGAAGCCCAGCCACCAGGAGGTGATGGTTTCACGTGGGAGGGTCACGGACCAGGTGTTTTTGTGGTCAGGAGCCATTCTCCTGAAGCGGTTTGGTCTGTGCACACACAGCAACACGAAGGTCCTGCCTTATCTATTGAAGACGTGGTTTTGTAAAATATCAAATAGTTGCCCAAATGGCCACTTTTCTGCCAGTCATGGTGTCTGGGCTTTCCCCTTTGGCTTGTCCTGTAACTGCTTGGAGGGATGCAGTCAAAACAGATCCTGTCACATCCTGTGGGCGTCTACTGACTGCAGAATGCTCCTGCTGACTCCAGCTTTCTTGATGTCATAACAAAGTTGTCAGATGTGTTTCTTCATGCCTTGAAGTCTGCTGTCCCTTCTGTTTGGATCCACATGCAGCAAGACGCTGACTCACTTCCCTTAGCTTACCGAGTGCTAGCGCTTCCTGGATCAACAAACCCTGGGAGTGGCTCCTCCACCAGAGTTCACGGAAAGGTATGGAAGCCACCAGCATTCACAGCAAGGGCCTTGAGTTCTAACTCAAGGGAGGTGGCATTGTAGGGACAGCTAGCTGACATGAGCGGGCTTTGAGATCTCTGTAGACGAGATGTATAAATACAAAACGCGGTCAGCTCTAACTTAGCCCTTTGAGAAGAGGACCAGAATGTTCCTCTGGGTTGTGTAGAAGACTTGAGTGTTCTGCTGAGACACTCACCAGCTTTTGTTCAGTCATTCAAGGCATATTCATTGCCAGACACTGTTCTAGGCCCCTGAAAAATGGCGGAGGCAAGACAGGTGTGGACCCTGCCTCTTTTTTCTTTTTTTTTAAGATTTCATTTATTTGCGGGAGAGAGAATGAGAGACAGAGAACATGAGAGGGAGGAGGATCAGAGGGAGAAGCAGACTCCCCGCTGAGCAGGGAGCCCGATGTGGGACTCGATCCCGGGACTCCAGGATCATGACCTGAGCCGAAGGCAGTTGCTTAACCAACTGAGCCACCCAGGCGCCCAAGACCTCATTTTTTTTTTTAAGAGCAGTTTTAAGTTTACAACGCGATTGAGAGGAAGGTATGGAGATGTCCCATACGCTTCGTGCCCCGCCCCCATGCACAGATTTTCCCCATTATATATCATGATCATCCAATGTCCACCGTTCACTGTAGGGTTCACTCTTGATGTTGTACATTCTGTGGGTTTGGACAAATGTGTAGGGACATGTATCCATCATTATAATATCATACAGAGTATCTTCACTGCCCTAATAATCCTCTGTGCTCTACCAATTAATGCCTCCTCCTCAACACCTAGCAACCACTGATCTTTCTATCTCCTCAGTTTTGCCCTTTCTAGAATGTCACATAGTTGAAATTATACAGTATGCAGCCTTTTCAGGTTGGCTTCTTTCACTTAGTATTATGTATTGAAGTTTCTTCCATGTCTTTTCATGGCTAGATAGTGCCGAACAATATTCCATTGTCTGGAGGGACCAGTTTATTTAACCATTCACCTTCCAAAGGACATCTGGACTGCTTCCAAGTTTGGGTAATTCTGAATCAGAGTGCTAGAAACATCATGTGCAGGTTTTTTGTGAACATGTTTTCAGCTCCCCTGGGTAAATGCCAAGGAGCATATTGCTGGATCATATGGTAAGAGTATGTTTAGCTGCATAAGAAACTTCCAGACTGTCTTCAAGTGTCTGTACCATTTCCCATTCCCACTGGCAATAAAGGAGAGTTTTTGTTGCCCCACATTCTCAAGAGCGTTTGGCATTGTCAGCGTTCTGGATTTTGACCATTTTAATAGGTGTGTGGTGTTATCTCGTTGTTGTTTCTATTTGCGCTTCTGCAATGACGTGACATAGAGCCTCTTCTGATTCGCTTATTTGCCATCTGTATACCTTCTTTGGTGAGGTGCCTTTTAAGGTCTCTGGCTCATTTTAAAAATCAGGTTGCTCATTTTCTTATGGTTGAGTTTTGGGTTTTTTTTAAGATTTTATTTATTTGACAGAGAGAGACACAGCGAGAGAGGGAACACAAGCAGGGGGAGTGGGAGAGGGAGAAGCAGGCTTCCCGCCGAGCAGGGAGCCTGATGCAGGACTCGATCCCAGGAGCCTGGGATCATGACCCGAGCCGAAGGCAGACGCTTAACGACTGAGCCACCCAGGCGCCCCTTATGGTTGAGTTTTAAGAGTTGTTTGTATACCTTGGACAACAGCCCTTATCAGATGTGTCTTTTGCAAATATTTTCTCTGAGTCTGTGGCTTGTCTTCTCGTTCTTTTGATACTGTCTTTTTCAGGGCAGAAGTTTTAAATTTAATTAATTAATTTATTTATCTGACAGAGAAAGACATAACGAGAGAGGGAACACAAGCAGGGGGAAGGAGAGAGGGAGAAGCAGGAGCCTGATGTGGGGCTCGATCCCAGGACCCTGGGATCATCCTGAGCCAAAGGCAGACGCTTAACGACTGAGCCACCCAGGCGCCCCTAATTAATTTTTTTTTTGAAGTTGTAAATTTTAATCGGACGCTGTCTCCTCCTGGAGCTTACCAAAATGCACACTTGGGGAGTAGCATTCACTGCCTTGACTTTTCTTTGTCTTCCCTCCAGTTTTATTAAGATACAGTCGACATACAGCACTGTATAAGCTTAAGGTGTATGGCATAATGATTCGACTTACAAATATTGTCGGACTATTCTCTTTTGGTTAATCAATAATAACGAACACTCGAGGAGCCCTTACTGCATGCCAGTTTCTGTGCTAAACCCTTTTTCTAAACAGCTACGTCCTTTTAGCGCAATTCCCATTCCCCTTTCCCCCACAAACAACATCCTGACGTGTTTCCTGTTTGCCCGTTTGTGTTGTTGGAATTTCTGTTTGTTGTTTTCTATGCATGTATTTTCTTTTTATTCTTTTAAAGATTTTTATTTCTTTATTTGACAGAGAGACACAGCGAAAGAGGGAACACAAGCAGGGGGAGTGGGAGAGGGAGAAGCAGGCTTCCCACGGAGCAGGGAGCCCGATGCGGAGCTCGATCCCAGGACCCTGGGATCATGACCTGAGCCGAAGGCAGACGCTTAACGACTGAGCCACCCAGGTGCCCCATCTACGCATGTATTTTCATTTTTATTTCTGTTGGCTATGTTCATGTAAACCAGAATGCATGCACGCTTTCTTCTTGCAATGTCTTAGTCTCATCCACCGGTGTTGCTCTCTGGGCATCTACCCCCTCCTCATGTCTGTGTGGTAATCCATAGAATGCTGCCACCAGGTCTTAACCTGTCCATGCCCGCCCTGAAGGGTCCTGGATTGTGCCCAGTTCCATGTCCCCACAAGAACCCTTAGCTATCATGAGCATCGCGTGCACATGTCCCCTGCACGAGAGGGTTCGGGATACACACGCGCACTCCCAGGAGCAGATTATCGATTATCGGTTGTGGGGCATACCATACATGGAGATAGTCTGGCTAAGTATGGCAGGTTGTTCTGCACAGCAGCTACACCCCCTACACCTCACCACCAGTCATGTAGCGAGCTTATAGTTCCATATCCTTAACCCGGTGGGTAACACTCAGCTTTTAAAATTTTTGCCAAATAGGTGGAAAGTGATAACTCGGTTTAATTTGCAATTACCTTGTACCCAATAAACTTCTCTCCATGTGTTTGTTTAGATCTTTTGTGTCTTATTCTGAAAATGACCCCTTATACTCTGCCCATTTTTCCGTTCAGTTCTCTCTGTCTTGTTGATGAGTAGGAGATCCTGTTTGTTCTAGATAGGTCCATATCTGCCGGTCCTTTTGGCTTTAGAGATTGCGCTCTCTGTTCCCAATCTGTTATCTGTTCGTTATCTTTGACCGTTGTGTCTTTCGTTTTACAGAACTCCTTTATTTAAAGGGATCACAGTAATTTTGAGTCCTATGACTGTGCTTTTGAAGTTTTGAAAAGAAGTCCTTCTTTACCTCTAGTCTGTAAGGATATTACCTTAAAGCTAGTCTCTATTAATTTCATAGTTTCTATTTCAGTTAGGGCTCCACTCTATTTGCATACGAGCTTTGTAAACAGTGCTCAGGAGGGACCTGGTTTTCTTTGCCTCTGCTTACTTTACTCATTAGAGATCTTCACAACGGCTTTCTGAGGTAGAGGAGGAAACCCAAGGCAAAGAAGGTCAAAATGCTAGCCAGTGGCAGAATCCAAATCTCTGATTTTGTTTCTTTAGATGTCAAATAGCTGGACCGTGTGACAGATCTCCAGGGCCGGGAGCAATGAAGCCCAGGGCCCAGCACACAACTCAGCCAGGGCAAACATTATTGATTACTTGGTGAACAGATGAGGCCTTTGGCTGTGTCTCTTAGACTTGGTTCCATAAGAAATGCCAGTGAACCCAGGAAAGGTCACACCCAAACCCCAGTAGGAAGCCCCTACCCATCTCTCTGAACCCCCACTAGGTAAGTCACACCAACAGCCTACCCAGAAGCAGCTTCTCCTCCCCCAATTTAGGGCTTCCTACTACCTGTCCCAGTATTTTGGGCTTGTGAACTCTAATAAATCTTAATTACTAACGTGTCACTGTTCCAAGCATTTAACATATCTGCACTCATTCACTATGCACAACAACCCTGTCAGGTGGGTATTATCATTATACACATTTTTCAGATCATAAAATCAAGGCCAGCGTTCTCACTGCTAGAAAGGAGCTAAGCAGGGATATGAACCCAGACCACCTGAGCATAGAGCCTGCACTTCAACCACTGTCATACTGTCCCTTGTGAGGTACCCTACCCTCCCATCCAGATCACGGAGAACTATCAGAAACTATAAAACGTTGGCAACCGAGAGAGGCTCTGACTTTTGAGTGTTGTCACAGCAACGCTGCCACAGAACATTCCAACGCCCCGAATGGCCTGGACGAGGACTTACAGTCATCCCTGCTGGAGTGCAAGACCCTGCCCGTATCACTGCACGAAGAAAGCCCACCCAATTCATGAAGGCTTGCTGTATGTCCACGCTTTCTATGGAGCCCGGCTTCCCAGCCCAGCCAGACAGCGGGACGCTTGTCACTGTTTGGCAGATGCTCTTAGTCCCCTTTGTGTAACCGAATCCTGGGGATGACAGTATGACTGTTCTGGGGTCTTTGTTCTTCTTTCCCATGACCTATTGTTCTCAGAGCCTTTGCTTTCTGCATGATCATCTTGTTTTTACCCCATCTTGGTTACTGCACATTATCCTCATGGCTCCCCCAACCTCGCTGGCCTGCAGCTCTCATCTCTTCTCGCTACCCCTTTCTCTCCCGTGTTCCAATGGCATCATATCCGCAGGTCCTTTCTTCGCCCTTGATTTTTCTCTAACATTTCCTCTTAAGCCCGGAGCAGAGCTGGCTCTGTGCAAGGTCATGTCACCTCCTTCCCTCCCAGCCCCCACTGACTCCTGAGTCCCCCATCCTTCATGTGGACTCAGCCACTGTGGGGCAGCCCCCTTGCTTTATCTTCTTCTTACTGACTGTCCAGAGGAACCCCTCTGTCTGGGCAACAGTGGCTCTCCGTTGTCCCTTGGCCAGACTTTATTTTTTTTTTTTTAAAGATTTTATTCATTTGAGAGAGAGAGAATGAGAGACAGAGAGCACGAGAGGGAAGAGGGTCAGAGGGAGAAGCAGACTCCCCGCTGAGCAGGGAGCCCGATGCGGGACTCGATCCCGGGACTTCGGGATCATGACCTGAGCCGAAGGCAGTCGCTTAACCAACTGAGCCACCCAGGCGCCCCCCTTGGCCAGACTTTAATGTGAACAACAAAATATTCTGGCTGCTTCCTGCTGAGGTTTTGACTGATTTCCCTTCTCCAGGGAAGGTGACTGGCTATGAATCTTTGTCGGTGACTCTCCTTATTCCTGGGAATAATCTCCTTTACTGAATTCTTCCAGTTAACCTTTATCACTTCAACACATTACCCCGCCCCCATGTCTTTGAGCACATTGGATTATAAACTGTCCCTCCCTCTCAGAGATTTCCTCCTTACCCTGTTTGCTCAGGCCACCTGCCCTGCCCAAAGCTCTGAAACCCCTGAGTTCCTGCTCCATGCCGCCCTGACGGACTCGCAAGGGAAGGTTGAACAGGTTCTAGGGAGGCACTGATGCATCACTAAAGGGGCACTCGGGTTTGACGTGGGTTTCATTTAATGAGCGTAGATTATTCTCTCTCCCTCCCACAAAACCCAACCTCCCCAGCTGCTGACACCAGCCCCTCCTGACCAACTCATAACTGGGAACACGTTTTGCTGTCAGCACCTTCACATTTGCTCATTCTGTCCCTTTCCCTTCAAATTTCTCTCTCTCTTTGTTTAAAGATTTTACTTATCTATTTGTTAGAGAGAGAGCACCAGCAGGGGGAGCGGCAGGCAGAGGGGAGAAGCAGCCTCCCCGCAGAGCAAGGAGCCCGATACAGGATCGATCCCAGGACCCCAGGATGACCACCTGAGCTGAAGGCAGATGCTTAACCAACTGAGTCACTCAGGTGTCCCTCCCTTCAAATTTCTGACCGCATCCCCCATGGCTGAGAATGACTCCATGCCTTTCCCACCACAAGTTCTGAGGGTCTAAAGAACCCAAATGGATTCCCACCTCCCCTGAAGAGCCTTCACTACTTTCTCCTCTCTGAGTCCCCAGAGCTGTCCTGGCAATAAGAGGGCGCTCACATCCTTACCAATACTACTGGGTATTGCTAGTGAATTTTGTATTTTTCTGGGTTTTTTTTTTTTGTCTCTCTAGTAAGATCCTATGCTCCTTCAGGACAAAGGACCCCATTTTCAGAGTTTAGAGTCTAGGTGGGCAGATGGGTAATGAGTTTGGAGCCCTAACAATTAGGTGTTTCAGTAAGTGGGGGATCTTGGAGCCTTCCCTCCTGCTAGTCACATGTGCCTTGTTCTGCTACTGTCCAGGCATGTGTCACAGTTTCCCCTACGAGACTGTAAACTCCTAAGGTGAGTGGGGCAGGGCATCTCCAAAAGGACCCCATCCCTCCCACCCCCAGAACTCAGCACTGTTGCAGACTGGGTGCTCACAAAGAATTATTGTATTGACTTGGAGGTCAGAAGCCACCTGCCCAGTGACCTCCAGAGCAGCAGAAGAACAAGGAAGGGGGACGGTGAGGGATTAGAAGCACTTGGGTGTCCACCTACTAGAAAATCAGTCTTTTTATTTGCAAGACCTGGACGAGAAGCCGTAGGCAGTTAAAACTCAGACCAGGGGTATTTTGTATCTTGGCAAAGAACCTCAGGAGGAACTGGGTATTTGAGGCCATGATAGAGTGTTGACATTGGCCAAGCAGGTTAGGGCTCTTGGTTCCACCATTTGCATCTTTGCTCTCCTGCTGAAGTCAGAGTTGACTGGACTCTAGCGAAAGCAGAGGGCTGGGGACGCAGGACTCAGGAATCCCAGCAGGGCTATCCTGGGTTGGAGGGCTGCCTCCCCTGGCCCTCTTGTTCCCACTGCAAGAAATTGCATCACCACCCATTGGTGTAGTTGTTGACCATCCAAATGCATGTTGTTGTGACAAATTGCCATAAACTTAGTGGCTTTGAACCACACAAGCTTATTATCTTACAGTTCTGGAGGTCAAGTCTAAAATGAGTCCTACAGGAGCTAGAAAGGTGTCAACAAGCCCACATTCCTTCTGGAGACTCTCAGGGAGAATCAGCTCCTTGACTTTTCTAGTTCATAGGGGCTGCCCACGTTCCTCGACCTGTAACCACATCACCCCAATTTATGCTTCTGTCTTCACATCTCCTGACTCTTGGTCTCCTGCAACTACCCCTCTCTTTTTTTTTAAATTTTTTTATTGTTATATTAATCGCCATACATTACATCATTAGCTTTTGATGTAGTGTTCCATGATTCATTGTTTGTGCATAACACCCAGTGCTCCACGCAGTACGTGCCCTCTTTAATACCCATCACCAGGCTAACCCATCCCCCCACCCCCCTCCCCTCTAGAACCCTCAGTTTGTTTTTCAGAGTCCATCGTCTCTCATGGTTCGTCTCCCCCTCCGACTTACTCCCCTTCATTCTTCCCCTCCTGCTATCTTCTTCTTCTTCTTTTTTTCTTAACACATATTGCATTATTTGTTTCAGAAGTACAGATCTGTGATTCAACAGTCTTGCACAATTCACAGCGCTCACCATAGCACATACCCTCCCCAATGCCTATCACCCAGCCACCCCATCCCTCCCACCCCCCACCACTCCAGCAACCCTCAGCTTGTTTCCTGAGATTAAGAATTCCTCATATCAGTGAGGTCATGTGATACATGTCTTTCTCTGATTGACTTATTTCACTCAGCATAACACCCTCCAGTTCCATCCACGTCGTTGCAAATGGCAAGATCTCATTCCTTTTGATGGCTGCATAATATTCCATTGTGTATATATACCACATCTTCTTTATCCATTCATCTGCAACTACCCCTCTCTTATAATGGCCTTTGGGATTACATCGGACCCACCCAGATAACCCTCTGTCTCAAAATCCTCAACTTAATCATATCTGCAAGGTCTCTTTTGCTGTATAAGGTAACATACTCACAGGTCCTGGGATAAGGACCCAAATATCTTTGGGGGGGCATTATTCACCCTACCACAATGCCCCACAGAAGAACAAACATGGCAAATAGTGTTAATTACGAACTATTTCAAGCTTAGGACAGGCAATGATGTGCTAGAGATCGGTACCTACCACCAGATTCAACTTTATACCATATGTGGCTCTTATTTTTCAAGTAATAAAATATTGGAACAAAATATTGCAGATTCAGGAGAAGTCCCAGTGTAGCTCTCCCCACACATCTCCTCTCTTCAAGAGAATTCGAGCATTTTCTTAAATCTGGCATTAGCATCTGCATTCACAGCTTTCTATCTTTAGTGTCTTTTTGCTGAGCTCAAATCATTGAAATCGAAAGAGTTGCATGCACATAGGATGTGACAATCAGCTGCAGGAAGCTTCCATGACCCCACTCTGCCAACGCAGGCCACCATCCCACTCCGAGAGCATCAGGGCCAGTGTGGGGGGGAGACAGGAGGTGTGAATCCACATGTCCTCAGGGAGAATGTGCCACCATGCAAAGGATCACTCTGATGCATAACATGTCCCCTAAATGCAAAGAACCCCCTTGCCTGATGCTCAACGGAGAAAGGGCAATGGTTGCAATGCTGGAGGGAATGCTGGCTGAGTGGGCTCCTGGAGGACTGGTGGGGTGGCCTCCCATGTAGATCTTCACCCTGCCCCCCACTTTGGAACTTAACCCCCACCTAAGTGGCAAGCCCACGGGAAGGAACTGAGCCTGGGGGCCTTACAGGAATTAACCAGGAAGAATAGGGAGGAGTGTGTGTGTGTGTGTGTGTGTGTGTGTGTTTAGGGTTGGGAAGGGGACAAGGACTTAACTGGCTGAGGCAACAGCTCTTGCAGACGGTGGTCTGGGGGATGTGGTACGGCGAAAGCATTAGGAGATGAGAGCCGGTGGGGACCAGACCCCACGGAGCCCTGTGTGCCATACGCCAGGTGATGGGGAAGCCAGCCTGAAGGAGGAAGTAAGGTCAATAAGCCTGAGTGGGAACTGTGGTTGTGTCACTTCTTGGCTGGTGTACCTCCTGGCAGATTACCCAGCTTCTTTGCTCCTGTTTCCTAATCTGTAAAGCCAACAGAACACTTGTCAGACTCCCGGAGAACTGAATGAGATAAGGTGTGAAAAAATTGCGTGAAGCACTCCCAAGGCCATGATCAGACTTGTGTTATTATTATAATTGCGGGCGTTCCCCCAGGGGAGAGGTAGAACAGTCTTCCCTGGGCACAGAGAGGAGAGGATTTGTAGCTCCAGGGGCCTGTGGGCAGAACCCTTTTTTGGCTGGCTCTACAGAAGGTTTCAGGAAAGCCAGAGGCCCAGCGTGTGGTGGGAACTTCCCAGCAGCCCAACCTCCCAGAAAACGAGGGGAAAAAAACCCAAACTTTCCAGAGGTCAGGGCTCCCAGGTTTCTGGCATCCCGCATACCACTGTGTAGCCTGGCACCCACCCACCTCTCTGTCCCAGCAGCAGGAAGCAAGCCGGAGGGGGCTGACGGCAGATCAGGGAGCTTAGGAACCTGAATCCTTTCCCTGTTCTGTGTTGCTCAGGTGGGATTTCCCGAGTCATCTCTGCCTCCCTCCTGCCCCTTGCCCCCCACCACCTGGCGCTAGGGCCACCGTGTGACTGTGAGCTGCTCTCAGCCCTCCAGGGTCTCGGGTTCCCATTTCCAAGGACCTGGGAAGATGGAAGCTCCCAGAATGGCATTGCTAACTGCTGTCTGTGGGCCCCTCACTGCCCTGGATGACTTGTGTTTGTGAGAAGAAGCCCAGAGACCAAGGGCCTGGGGCGAGCCGGTTCCCTATGAACACAGAATGTCCTATTCACGGATGAAGGCTCGGCACACTTGCCCTCAGGGAGCTGGGTGAGGTACAGGGACACACAAATGGTGAGTGGTAGAGTTGGGACTGCAGCCCAGTCTCTTCGATTCACTCTCCATGGCTGCGTCCACGGCCTGCCGCTGCCCCTGCCCATCACCAGTATCAGGGGGCGCTTCCTGGTGCTCTGTTCAGGGGTGGCATCTTTGATTCCTCAAATACGCAGGACTCAGGGCTAAAGCTAGGGAAGGTCCTTAGGCCCTAGAGTAGGGAGAGTATGCATCAATTGTACCCCAAGACTTCAGTGCCAGAACCTTCCCCACCAATCCCCTGCTCAAGCCCCAGGTAAAGGGACCTTCCTTTTCCCTCCACCTGATTCTCTGGCTGCTGGACACCAAAATTTGGCTCATCGTGGAAGACTGGAAAGGGAGGCCCTCTTTATAGGGAAAAACGAGAACTTTGGTCTCTAAAGTGGACACGAATTTTTTTCCCCCTAAGATTTTATTTATTTATTTGACAGAGAGAGGGAGAGCACAAAGTAGGGGGAGTGGCAGGCAGAGGGAGAAGCAGGCTCCCCGCTGAGCAGGGAGCCCGATATGGGACTCGATCCCAGAACCCCGGGATCATGACCTGAGCCAAAGGCAGATGCTTAACTGACTGAGCCACCCTGGCGCCCCTAAAGTGGACAAGATTGATGCCACAGTAAGAAAAGTATCACAAATAACAATAATAAACCCTGACCAACAATGTCTTAAAGAAATAGTTGTTTATTTTTCTCATACAACATGACAAGGCTCTGGGCCATGGTCTTTCTGGTTCTCTTAGCCTTCTCCTCACGGTGTCAAAATGGTTGCAGCAGCCCCATATATTACATTTTTACACCATGCTCAGAAGCAGGAAACGGGATGGTGCCAGGCCGAGTTTCTTCCTTATCAGCAAGCAAAGACTGTTTTCAAGGACCCAACAGCTGAACCTTCTTCACAACATTGGCCAGAGAGGTAGTAAAGCCTTCTACAGCAAAGCCAGAAGGGGTATATCTGGCCATCCCAGGCTTTGCAGTGACAGGAAGACAGGAAGAAAGGTTTTGGGAACTACTCAGTCAGCCAAACAAAAATACCTGCCACAACTGAGCAGCTCCTGTTGCTCAAGACTGAGCAACCAGATTTGGCTGCAAAATTTATATGAGTTTCTGGTTAGGGGACCAGAGATTGACTTGCAAAGCTGAGGAAAATTCTTCTGGTTTGGAATGGAGAAGAGAGTTTAAATCTTGTGCCTCGGTGTGACAGAAAACTTCCTGGATTGAGACCTCACTTTCAGGTGGTGTTCCAGAAGTTTATTGACGTGTAAAAAACCACTCCAAAATGTAGTGGCTTAAAAAGGATAATTTATTATTATCTCTCATGGTCTAGGAGTCAACTGGGCTCAGTGAGGCAGCTCTTACTTGGGGTCTTGAGGTTGCAGTGGGGGCTGGTGCCCATTTGCTGGTTTCTCTACTTAAATTTGTCTGGCTCCTGGGCTGGGACAGCTGGGGGGCCAAGCATCTCTCTTTCCGTGGGTTCTCTCCACTTGACTACCTTGGGAGTCCTTACAACATGGTGGTCTTAGGATTGTCCAACTTCTTTCAAGGCAGCTGGCTTCCCCCTAAACAAATACCCAAAGACAGTTTCCGTGAGAACCTGTGGGGCTTCTTAGGGCCTTCCCCGGGAAGACCTAGAACACCACTTCCACCTCGGATGGAAGGAAGACCCACCCAAACCCAAGGCTGGGGAGGGGTCACTGAAATTCACCACTTCCCTTGAGGAAGGAAAGGACTTACTGGCAGCCACAGTGATCGGAGGTCATTGGAGGTGACCTCAGTGTGGCTAATCTTCAGAGAGGGAGGGAAGAACAGTGAGGCCTTCGGCCAAGGCGCAGAGGGGCCCTGAAGGGAAGGAAGTAAGCAAGGAGTGACGTCAGAAGAGGGAGACATTGGTGCTGAAATGCGGACTTAGCCCCAGAGTGGCTTCTGAACACTGGGTTCTGAGAGTCTCCGACCCTGTGCCACCATCAGCAAAGGAGGTGTGGCCAAATCTCCCACAAGACTCCTGGGGGATAAAGAATTACCCTGTGTGGGAGGAGCCTAAAAACAGAGACAGAGAGGGGTCATGCGTGGCTGGGGCCAGGACGCTGATTCGTGGTCAGGAGTTGAATGCCTAGGAACTCCCTTGTGGCACCCTGTCTCTTTTAGGGTCTGCCCTTCTCTCCATCCTTTAAATCAGGGGGTGGCTAACCACAGCCCGTGGGCCAAATCCAGGCATGGGCCTGTCTTGTCCAACCTGCGCTAAGAACTCAGCAGGGATGTAAGTGGCCCTCGGGGGCCTAAATATTGACTCTGGTCCTTTACAGATAAAGGTTGAGGGCCCCTCCCTGAAACAAAGGGCGTGTGTCCCACTGGTACCAAGAGAGCTGGTACCAGGTGTCGCCAAGGAGTTACTTCCTTTTTTTTTTAAAGATTTTTTATTTATTTATTTGAGAGAGAGAATGAGAGAGAGCATGAGAGGGAAGAGGGTCAGAGGGAGAAGCAGACTCCCCGCTGAGCAGAGAGCCCGATGTGGGACTCGATCCCGGGACTCCAGGATCATGACCCGAGCCGAAGGCAGTCGCTTAACCAACTGAGCCACCCAGGCGCCCGAGTTACTTCCTTTTTGATTTTCTCCCAATCCTGGCTTCTTCTGGGGACCAAGTCTCAGTTGGGGGCACGCAGGACGAATATTTGCATCTTTCCTTTATCAAGCTAGAATTGTGCAGTATATTGCTATGTTTCCATTGTATTTGTTTATCATCAATGTTCTTCATGGCTACGATGTTGATTTTTCACACATTATGTAAATTTTCCTTTGAAATAAATCCATCACGTTGAAAATGAGAGAACTAGAAGAAGTTTCTATTTAATAGAAGACAATAGAAGAAGTGTACTGACAGGGCTAATACAGTGAGGGTGGTGTGGGAATGACTGAGTTAAGATGTGGGGGGCCCGGGGCTGTGCCTTGTCCTTCTTCAGGTCTCTCTTCCCAGTTTTTCCTGGTCAGGTTGTGTACTTCCAAGCCTCCTTAGACCCATTCATAATGCTGGTGGCCCCCAAGCCCGCACTGCAGGTCAGCTCTCCCTGAGCTCTGGAATGTTGCAGTTAACCACCAAAGGGGCATCTGCACTCCGACCACCCAGGAGCACCTAAAATAGAATGTTTACACAAGCAAACTCCTCACAACCCCGCCTCTTCCTGTGTCCCCATCTCAAGAAAAAGCATCTTTATTGAGTCGGACCTCTGTGAGTTCTCCCTTCCTCTCCACTCCCATCCTGATTCGCCTCCAAGGACTGTCCATACTCCCTAAATACTCTCTGAACCTATCCACTGGCAGACTCCAGGCCACGCAATCTCACTCCTGGATATAACCTGGATATAACCTGGATATAACCGCTGCTGTCCGCCAGTCTCGAGTAACCCTTCTCAATGTCACCATCCCCCCTCCCCCACCCCTGCCTGCCCATTGCCCTTAGGATAAAGTCTGCTTGGCGTCCCTGCATGCTCTGCCCCCCACCCCCTCAGGCTCAGCTCCCACATGCTGTTCCTAGAGCTTAATGCTTAGCTGTCCTGAGACACACTGACATCTGCAGTTTGCTAAATAGGTGCTGCTTCTCTCCAACATCAGGCTCTTGCTTCTGGTGTTACCTCTTACCAGAATGTTCCCTGCACTCTGTCACCCCCGCTCACCCTGCAGGATGGAGGGCTCAGTAGGTCCACTGACTTCTGTGGGACAACTTCAGTGATCTGAGGGGCAGGCTCTGAGTTGTCCCTCCCCTTCCTGCACCGTCCAACAGATTAAAGATTTCTTTAAAAAACAGGAAAAGAAGTCAATTTAAGGGACATATAAATAGGAAAAAAAAAAATGAAAAAGGCCCCCTTCTCCGCCAATCCCCATTTCCCCACCCCTGGCCCTGGGCAGAAGGCTCTAACCAGTGCAGCCACGTGTTTCCTTCAGCGTGAGGGTGGCTTCCAGTGGACTGTGGCTCCAATCAGCTACCCAGCCCTGGACCCTGGGGGAAACCTGGCAAAATGGGGTGGGGTCTCAAAGAGTTATCTTAAGCAGATGGGTATAAATTCAACCCTGTGGCCCCTTCCATAACCGGGGCCAACCCTCCCCCACCTCCCTGATAGTTTTCCTCCATTAGAAGAGAACCCCTCCAAGCCCGGGTCTTCACGCCCTGCGATCATTCCCCACTCCCGCCCTCCCCTCCAAATGAGGCACGATGGTCATGAAGCAAGAGAGCGAGGTTCTTGTTTCACGGTGTCAAAAAATGAATCTTGCAAAGGAGAGTGAGTAAAGCAAGGACACCGAAAAAGCTCTCAGGAGAGGGGTCCCGAGCTGGTTGCCAACATGGGCCTCCACTGACAAGTCTTTTATTTACAACAGACCACAGAGCCTGTGGCCGTTAACATTCTTGTGATGTCTTGGTTTGAGGAAGAACTGGTGATAACATCTTTAATGGCTGACCTCTTCTTTGGGGGTCTGTTTACAATGTGACTGCCGGTAAAAAAACAAAAAACGAAAAACAACCCACCTCCGACCCGCAGGGCAGGGTGGTCTGGTTTGTTCTCTTATCTCTGGGATTTCTGTGAAGCCTGATCCTGTAGCCCCTTACCCATCCCTCCCTACCCAGCCCCGCCTGTCCCTTACTCAATGAGACCCTTCAGATGTATATCAGCGGGTCATATCCTTGGGGGATGATTGCCAACCTATATGGGGGGGGGGCGGGTAAGAGATAAAGGAAGTTTGCAAAGGAATTTTTTTATTGTTAAAATAAAAAAAATTTTTTTTATTCCAAAGGATCCTGGGGGTCCAGCTAAGATTGCCTTTTTGCCCTTAGGAAAGTGTCAACATCCAGGCAGTTGAGTCCCTAGAGGAATGTCACTCCGCCCGCCTCAAGGACTTGTCAATGGGCTGCAAGTAGTAAGGAAATTCAATAATGTTTCTTCTGCCTTTGTTTCCAAATCAGTTAGATCTCGGGCTCTTGAGTCAGACGGACATGGGTTCAAGTTTCTGCTCTGCCACACTCACTACATGACCATGAACAAGTTGTTTCACCGAAGCACCGAATGGGCTTATTGAGAGGAATAAATGAGATATTAGAGGTACTGCACTTAGCACAGAGTTGGGTACGTAGGAAGCAAATGTCATGCATTATTATCATCGTTCACTTTTTCTTATTTGAAAAATTGTCACTACAGTAAAATCGACTTATTTATTTATTTATTTTTAAAGATTTTACTTCTTTATTCATGAGAGACAGAGGGAGAGAGAGAGAGAGAGGCAGAGGGAAAAGCAGGCTCCCAAGGAGCAGGGAGCCCGATGCGGGACTCAATCCCAGGACACCGGGATCGTGACCTGAGCTGAAGGCAGACGCTTAACGACTGAGCCACCCAGGTGCCCTAAAATTGACTTTTTAAAAAAAGATTTAATTTATTGATTTGAGAAAGAGTGAAAGCGAGAGAGATCATGGAGGGAGAGGGAGAAGCAGACGCCCCGCTGAGCAGGGAGCCCGATGTGGGGCTCGATCCCAGGACCCCGGGATCCTGACCTGAGCTGAAGTCAGACGCTTAACCAACCGAGCCACCCAGGTGCCCCTAAAATTGACTTTCTCCCTGGGTGTACAACTTGAATTTTAGCACATGTACAGATTCATGTAACTGTCCCCATAATCAGAATACACGACAATTCCATTACCCCTCCTCCCCAAAACCCCCGCCTGCTATGCCTTTCCTTTCGCCACTCACGACCCCTGACAACCACTAGCCTTTTCTCCAACCCTAGAGTTTTGGCCTCAAGAATGTCCTATAAAGGCGCCTGGGCGGCTCGGTCGGTTAAATGTCCGACTCTTGATTTCGGCTCAGGTCATGCTCCCAGGATCATGAGATCGAGTCCCACGACTCGGCCATGCTCCATGGCCAGCATGGAGCCTGCTTAACATTCGCTCTCTCCTTCTGCCCCTCCCCCACCTCCAAAAAGGAAGTCGGATAAATGGGATCTGACAGTATGTAACCTTTGGAGACTGGCTGATTCATTCAGTGTAAGGCCTTTGTGATTTGTGTATCAATAGCTTCTTCCTTCCATTGTCCAGGAGACACATGCTGAAAACTGCTTCCTCGCTTTTCACCCCAACTGACTGTCCACGCCAGGTAGACACAAAGAGATACCACAAGGTCTTGGCCTCGAAGTCACTCTCCCTGGGGAAGCTGGCGGCCCCCATCCTTTGTGTCAGCTGCCTTTCCCATCAGCCCCCATAAGCCCTCCTGAAAGAAAAGGCTCTGAGTCCAACTATATGGTTTTTTTTTTTTTAAAGATTTTATTTATTTCTTTGACAGAGAGAGACACAGCGAGAGAGGGAACACAAGCAGGGGGAGTGGGAGAGGGAGAAGCAGGCTTCCCGCAGAGCAGGGAGCCCGATGCGGGGCTCGATCCCAGGACCCTGGGATCATGACCCGAGCCGAAGGCAGTCGATCAACCAACTGAGCCACCCAGGGGCCCCCCAACTATATGGTTTGAGGGAAAGAAAAATCTTTGGTCCCCTCGGTGGTAGCAAACAGAAGACCCAAGGGGCTGACAGCTGGCGTCTGGGGGAGCAGCACTGAGCCTGGATCCCTGTGGGCTCCAGGACCCGCGGCGTGCTGCCATCTGGTCGGGCAGAGTTGGGGAGCCCGTTCTCCTGTCCCCCCCACGTACCAGTCACAGGACAGAACAGGCTGGTGCCCGTGAGTAGGAAGAAAAAATTCAGAGGGCAAGGGAGACATGGAGCAGGAGAGACAGACCGTTTGTGGCCTGAATGACATCTTTCTTTGCGCTATTTTCTTCCTCCAGATGGGTTTGCAGCCACAGCCCAGCCGCAGCCTTGGCTCTCGTTCAGGCTTAGCGTCTATGGGCGCGTCCTTTCTCAGTACTGTTAGAGAACGAGGGTGACGCCGGCCTCCCAGTTGTCCTAGGAACGTCTTTTTTGCCTTTTGTCTGTCCTTCTGTCCATTCCCGGGCATCCTAGGGCTGGGCCCTCGGGCAATGGCACATTAGACAAAAGACAGGGAGGAAGGAGCAGGGGAGAGAAGGAGAGAGTCTGACCCTCTTTGCTTTGTAAGTGCAAAGTCTGTGGCCGGGCCTTTCCAAAGCCTCTCAGACCCTGAGGGGACACATGGTGGCAGCGGCACTAATAAGGGGCTCAGTTCTGCTGTCCGCGGGGGGACTAGTGAGCATTGGCTCGGGGCAGAGAGGCTCGCTCTGGGTCCCAGGGCAAAGCGAGCGGCAGGGGTGGGCTCTGGCTAGCTGACCCGGGTGGCCAGCTCTCACTTCCTCTGGAAGTCCCACGCACCTGACCTCTGAGGCTGCTTCCGTGTGTGTGTGTGTGTGTGTGTGTGTGTGTGTGTGTGTGTGTGTGTGTGTGTGTGTGTGTGTGTGTGTGTGTGTGTGTGCAGCTCTGTGCCACCACCCCTGCTCCAGAACTCCAAGAGAATCGAGCTGTGATCGGACCTGAGCCGAAACAGCCTTGCCCCATCCTGCCTCCCTCTCTTGCCAGTTGTCATCCCGAGAGCTCCCGCCCAACGTGCCCTGTGCATAAAAACCTCCAGCTCAGATTCTGCTTCTAAGGAACTCAACCCAACCAGCAAGTGGGGCCAACACAAGGCAGGGTTAAGGGCACCCTGCTTGTGCTAGAAGAGTTTGGAGCTTGTGGACTGACCAAATAAATAGAAGGAAGCCTGGTTCCTTCAACCCGTTCCCACCTGTGTCCCTTTACTTTTAAGGTCCAGCAAGTCGGGCGCCTGGGTGGCTCAGTTGGTTGGGCGACTGCCTTCGGCTCAGGTCATGATCCTGGGGTCCCGGGATCGAGTCCCACGTCGGGCTCCCTGCTCAGCGGGGAGTCTGCTTCTCCCTCTGACCCTCTTCCCTCTCGTGCTCTCTATCTCTCATTCTCTCTCTCTCTCGAATAAATAAAAAATAAATAAAGTTCAGCAAGTCAAAGGGGCCCACCCCATTTTTTCCAGCATGGGGCTCCCGGTTCCAGCGCCACAGAGAAAAATTTCCAATGGCTTTGCTCCCGGGGCCAGATGTGTTTTGGTTTAGACAGAGAGCAGTGGCAGGTATGGGTCCTGCTGCCCCAGATGCGCCTCTGTCGGGGACAGTCCCTTGGCCTAACCCCAGCCTCCCCGTTGGTGAGGGCACTCAGAGGGACAGGGGGCCGTGGGATGCCTTTTTCCTCATGTGATCAGCCCCTTAAGAGGCACAGGAAGAAGAAAGCCGGTGGAAAGAAAAGGCATCTCCGCCCTGCATTTCCATGTCTTTCTCCAAACCACCTTCTTCCTTTCTCCTTCAACCCAAGTACCACCCACTGCTTCCGCAGCTACGGAGTGAACACCCACCAGGTGCCAGGCGCTGTTCCAGGCACCGTTCCAGGCACTGGGATATGGCGGTGATCGCTACGGAGCGGCCTGGCTCTCAGGGAGCTCATGTTCCTGTTAGTGGAGGTTGGAGAATATAAGTCAGCATATTAAACAGAAAATAATATTAACAATTATAAAGAAGAAAGAGTAGTGGCATAGAGAGAGACCGAGTCCTAGGGGGATGGGCCACTTTGGATAGAGGTCAGGGAAGCTCTCTAGGAGCTGACGCTTTAGCTGAGCCATCAGTACCAAGAAGCCAGCCCAGCAAAGATCTGGGGCAAAAGTCCCCTGGCAGAGGGAACAGCATATACGCAAGTCCTGGGGAACAGTGAATATGCCCAAACTGGGAGATCCAGGGAGATCTCTGGGGAGTCTCTTGGAGCGGGGGTGGAACCAGATGGACCTTTCCTCGCAGGGATCACAATGGAGGCAAGAAGTTTTATATATCTGCATGAATTTTATACACATTTACATTGAGGGCTATCCTGACAAGGCAGAGATCTTACTGGAGTAGCTTCTCTTCCAGACGGTAAAGCTAGGTTTTCAACAGTCACCCAAAGCTTTCAGAAGGACAGAGGACAGCCCTGTGTTCTCTTTTTAGGGCCTCGTGGGGCACTGGTACAGGCAGCTGACTCCCACATGCCAGGAGTAGAGATGACAAAACTTCCTGTCTGTATGCACTTGCTTCAACTTCAGCTTCTCTGGACACAAATGCCTTGGAAACTTACAAACCAAAACAGTCCTCTTGGCAAGGTAGGCCCCAGGTGCCTGAATCTCTTCTCCCAGGAACCATGAAGTCAGGCAAGGTACTGGTTAACCTTCTAGCAGGCTCCCTGCCAAGGCCTGCTCCCCAAGGCATCCTCACCTGACGGCTCAGCTCAGCCCCAATGCTGGCCTCCTTCCTCCAGCCTCTGAGCTGCCTGGGCGCTGGTATGGCTCCCAACGGTCTATTTCACTTACTTGGGCAGGAAGAGACCCGAGGGCCTCCGTGGTACGTCAGACAAGTTTAGGAACATTGAGCCCCAGTGTCACCCTATCGTTCCTCCAGTTGACACACCCATTAACTCCACACACCAGGCCTGTGAGATCTGATCCCACAGAATTGGTTTTCTCTATGAAAATAATCATAATGCTTATGTGGAGGGAGAGGGAGAAGCCTTTGGCCCCCTCCCAAGTCACAGGATAGTGTCTACTTGGTTTCATCTTTTCGGGCAGGTTCTTGGTAGTTTCTCTGTCAGAGGACGTGGGTGTGACTCCCCAGGGGTTGAGGAGCGCGCAGAGGTCACTTCGTTCTAAGAAGGAACAGCTTAATTTTCCTGCAGCCCAGCAGAGAAAGGGGCTAAAGTGGTGAGCAGCGCCCCCAGCCCACGCTGAGTTCAGCCCAGAAGAGCGGGTCCTGGATCTGGACGAGGCCTGTGCTTGGGGCAGGCTGGACAAGAACCAGACAACCCGGGCAACTCCTCCCTCTGCATGCAGCTGAGGGGCAGGACACGCTCCCTTAGGATCCCCGGCTTCCCAGGAAAGTAAGTCCTAATGGAGCTGGGGGTCCACACCTGCCACTGTTCTTCACCTAAACCAACAGTGCCAACACCGAGAGGGATACCACGATTTCTATGGTCCCTTTAACTCAAGCAATGTCTGATTCTAGGAGCCTGGGGCATCAAGGTCACCTCAGAGTCCTAAGGGAGGGGCCGGGTCAGAGCTGCTGAGCTGTGAATGGCTGGGGTGGGGAGGGGCAGTGGGTACAAAATCCAGGCTCCACGAACGATAATAATATTGTGGGGTACTTGACCATCAGTCAAATTCTACAGTGTCGATTGTCACAGCGATGCTGTGAGGTGAGTAGAACAGGTCTGACATCATGCAGGTGTCCCTCCAGAGAGGCAAGTAAGAGGGGCCCTCCACTTCCTGTGGCCCTACCCTGCTCTGGACCTTGAGGGTCTGCCTTCTAGGTGCTGGGGGGAGGTGAGAGCTGCCACTCTCCCAAAGGACCCCTCCATATACTCATAGCACATGCCGTTGGCCGGCCAAGTCCTTGAAAACCAACCCACCCAAAATCAATTTGCAGATGTATTTGCAAATTGAATTGATTTATCACCCCCACCCACTCATCAATATTTACTTCTACTTCATAGCAAAATCAATTCAACATATTGCTCCTAGAGCCCCCACGCTAGAAATGATCTCTCCCCATCTAAACTTCAAGCCCATCTTTTATTATTTTTTTTTTAAGATTTTTAAAAAATATTTTATTTATTTATTTGACACAGAGAGAGACACAGCGAGAGAGGGAACACAAGCAGGGGGAGTGGGAGAGGGAGAAGCAGGCTTCCCACTGAGCAGGGAGCCCGATGCGG
Source organism: Zalophus californianus (assembly GCF_009762305.2). Classification (NCBI taxonomy): domain Eukaryota; kingdom Metazoa; phylum Chordata; class Mammalia; order Carnivora; family Otariidae; genus Zalophus; species Zalophus californianus. The sequence continues at coordinate 103,862,995 of NC_045605.1, read as the reverse complement.
GGCTCGATCCCAGGACCCTGGGATCATGACCTGAGCCGAAGGCAGACGCCTAATGACTGAGCCACCCAGGTGCCCCAAGCCCATCTTTTAGAAAGCATTTTTTGTTGCTTCACTTGGTTATTTAAAGACTGATAGCTTCCCATATCATTAAAGGTTTGTCCCAGCCATTCCACTCCGCCATCTGCTCCTGCTCCCAGAGCTTGTATCTCTAGTCAGTAGAGTTCTGACAAGAGACATCGATTCACTGAAGCAGATGTGTTGACCGTTCCTCAGAAAACAAGGCCCAAGCCTCTTTTTTTATGATACTTTTAGCTCTTGAGCTTCTGCTCTCACCCCCCTCAAAGAAGGAGGAACAGTGTATCGACCCTCTTCCCCTATAGTATAGAGCGTGGTATTTGCCATGAAGTAGAAGCTAAGTAGATATTGATAAGACAAGTGAGTAGTAAGTGGTTGCTCTGTCTCGCTGGGGAAGAGACATCCTTCAAGGGCTGCCATTAACCAGGCATTTGATTCTGCCCCGTTCCAAGCACTGGTTGTAAGCATGAAATGTTTAGACCCACTCACTCCTTCCCCAGGGACAGAACAGGGGCCTCCTTCTGCCAGAGAGCCCTCCTCTCTGAAGGTGATTCTCCAGAAACGACTGTTCATCTGCAGAGTACGGGTTAGTATGCTTCTGGCACCCGTGGACCCCTGTCAGGAGCACTTGCCTCCAGAACTTGACCTCTGAGTCTGGAGCAAAGGGCTTTGCTGTCAGGTGGGAGCCTTCCTGGGTCATTGCCTCTGTAGAGGGGGGTCCTGGGCAGTGGTTAGTGAGATGAAGGGATTTCTCTGGAGAACAGAATACACAATCCAGAAATAGCCCCCCCCCATTGCCTATGTAGAGCTTGCATATGATAAAGGAGGCATCACAGATTGTGGAGGAAGAATGGGTGTGATTTAACAGTCAGTGTTCAGGTAACCAAAGAGCCCTGTAGAATCAGGAACAATTAGAGGCGTTCCTCTCATAGACCAGGGTACATTCCCAAGGCATTGGATATTTAAGTGTAAAAATGAAACCATCCAAGTACTACAGGGAAACGGGGACGTTCTTCTATAACTTGGGAGTGGGGAAATCTTTCGTAATTCTGACCCAACACCCAGAGGCAATAAGAGGAAAAATTAGTATAAGTTTGTAAGGCAAAAAACATTAAATTACATTTAAATAAGTAAAAAAGAAAATTTAAATAAGTAATATTAAAAAGACAAATGAGAGAAGAGTAAAAAAATATTTGCAACTTACATCACAGACAAAGCGTTAGTATTCTTAGTATATAAAGAGCTGCTAATGTAAATTAAAAGACCAACACCCTGTGAGAAAAACGCACTAAAAATATGAACAGTTTGCAGAAAAAGCAAGGCAAATGTTTCCAAACTATATGAAAAGATGCTCAACCTCACTTATAGTTAAAGAAATACAAACTGCCCCAAGGAACTATTTCTTGCTGATCAGAATGGCCAAAATCCAAAACTGAACAAAACACTCTCTTGTCCAGGCTGTGAGAAAACATTCTCACACTTCGCTGCTGGGAATGCAAAATGGTGCAGTCCCTATGGAAGGGAATGCACCAATACCTAACGAAACTGCATGAGTGTGTCCTTTGATCCCGCAATGCCACTTCTAAGAATCAATCCTAAAGATACACTGCAAATAATACAAAAAGACAGAGAGATAAGGGCGCCTGGGTGGCTCAGTTGGTTAGGCGAGTGCCTTCGGCTCAGGTCATGATCCTGGAGTCCCGGGATCGAGTCCCGCATCGGGCTCCCTGCTCAGCAGGGAGTCTGCTTCTCCCTCTGACCCTCCCCCCTCGTGCTCTCTCTTTCTCATTCTCTCTCTCAAATAAATAAGTAAAATCTTAAAAAAAAAAAAAAAGAGAGATAAGGCTATTTCTTCAGCTCTGTTTTTATTTTTTTATTTTTATTTTTATTTAAGATTTATTTCTTTATTTACTTGAAAGAGAGAGAATGAGAGAGAGAGAGCATATGAGAGGGGAGGAGGGTCAGAGGGAGCAGCTGACTCCCCGCTGAGCAGGGAGCCCGATGTGGGACTCGATCCCGGGACTCCAGGATCATGACCTGCGCCGATGGCAGTCGCTTAACCAACTGAGCCACCCAGGTGCCCTTCAGCTCTGTTTTTAATAACCAATGCCTGGAAAACAACAAATGTCCATCAGTAAGGCCTGGCAGAATGAACAATAGTGCATCCACACAATGGAGTACTTCGTAGCCATAAAAAGAATGAGAAGTTTCTTCAGAAGATTAACAGTAGGATTATCATTTGACGCAGCAATTCCCCCCATTTTGCAAATCCTAATAAGTGAATAAATCAACAGCTGGTAACAAGCAGGAAAACAGCTATTATGTGCCTCCTGATGGAAGAACACAATACCACCTGTAAAGTAATTTTGCCAAGAGATATGTCCAAAAAAATCTGATTAAGCCTCTGGATTTAACTTCCAGTCTACAGGAAATTTAGGCGACAAAGGAAATATTAAGTAACCCCACAGAGATAGTGGCAGTGGGACCCAGCCTCTGGAGGAGTTGGGATGGGGGAGGGGAATGGAGTCTGAAGAGACCGCCTAACCAGTCATATATCTTGTTTGAATCCTGAGTCAAATAAACAAATTAGGTCTTTTTACTTTTTTTTTTTTTAATAGGCTACTTGCCCAGTGCGGAGCCCAGTGTGGGGCTTGAACTCATGACCCTGATATCAAGACCTGAGCTGAGACCAAGAGTCAGATGCTTAACTGACTGAGCCACCCAGGTGCCCCACAAATCAGGAATTGCTGTTTTCTGTGCTTGTGTTTCGCAAGTGGAATCATTTCCTCTTAGAGACACATACTGGAATATTAAGAAATGAAATAATATTATGTCTGGGTCAAAGGGAGGGGAGGAGGTGGACACAGAGATGGAACAAGGCGTAGTCATGGGCTCTGGGCTAATTGCTGGACCCGAGCGATGGGTACATGGAAATTCACTAGACTATTCTCTATATTTCGGCGAGTGTTGAACAGACCCCGAAGGAACTGGGTTTACTTGGCTCTACAGCAACACTCAGTTTATCCCCTCTACTCCTCCAGCCGGAAGGGCAGTACACAGGGAAGAAATGCAAGCCTCCTTATTGTCAACGGGTGATTGATCACACAGAGGCCAAGAGAGGTTGGCAGCTTGCCCAAGGTCACTTGTACAAATCCTCAACCAAGCCGATCTTCCATTATGCACAACAGGCCTTGGCCTCTGACCCATGAGCTTTGCAAAGGCCCCAGAAAATGTGTTTGCTCCCAAATTACAAAACACTTAACAGCCAAATCAATAAAAGTGAATGTTTACAAACGGTAACACTGTCACCTACTCAACTGCAACTCAACTCAACTCTTTTAAAATCATTTTTCGATTTTGCTGACTATGGGATGTAAGCATGCTTTTTCATGTTTGCCATGATGTGCAGCGGAGCCTCCCAAATCTTAGCGCTGGGCCCCTCATGGGTCTTCAGCAGACCCACGTACAGCACGGGAGCCTGAAGGGCACGGGCCGGGTGCCCCAGTTCCACTGTCCTGCCACCCAGATAACTGTATAATTTGGTCAAATCAGATACCAGCAAGTCAGGCCAGAGAGCACTTGGCAGAAATTCTTCCTGTCTCCCGGGAGCCCTGGGGCCCAAATGCCACTTACAACACTTCAACTCCATCTTCCTGGTTTGCTTAAGCGGACTTGTAGAAGCAGACCCTCGGAGAGGCAGTTCTGGGTCAAATGAGACCCCTTCAGACAACGCTTGTGAGTGGGGGTGGGGTGGGGTCTGTCACTCCTCCCTCTCTCACCCCACCCCTGCCCCCGGAACAGGGAGGCCTGCAACCCTCGATGCTGCTGGAAGAGACCCTGAGGATGAGTCTCCGCAGGGGTTTGGAGCAGACCTGAGAGCAAACTGCAGAGAAATGGGACCAGGGCCCTGATGAAACCATGCCCACGGTTCACTTCCTGATGGCTCAGCTACATGAGCCAATAAATTACCTTTGTTGCTAAGCTAGTGTGGGTGGGGTTTGCTGCTTGAAATCAAAGTCATCCTGACTGATGCAGACCTCCCAGCTCTGCCATCCATCCACTTGGGGCACAACCTCACAGCCGTTGCCTTCCGCAGTGGTTTTCCCTGGGGTACTCTCACTCCCACAGGATCTGGCCCAGAGGCAACTGCACGCCTGCCCTCCCATCTTACACAGACAGCCAGGAGAGTCTGTCAGAAGTCCGGGACCTTTCCAGAAACATCCCCTTCCCTAGATGTAGCAGACAGTGACAGAATGTCCTGGAAGCTGGGCTTTCAGCATTTTTCTTGTTCCTCTCATGCCTTCCATGCCTTCCTAGGGATAACCTGGTAAACAGAATTCCGATTCCATTCACCTGTTCCATAAGCGTTTACTAAACCCCTGTGCGGACTGCCTCATGAGGCATCCTGGGTGAACAGAGTGGGGTGAGAAGCCAAGGATGAGCTGGAGCAGAGAGCTGAGTGATCCGGGCAGTGGGGAGGGGGGTGAGGAATGGTTAGGAGTGTGGGCTCTGAATTCAAACCGTGGGTGTCCTTGGGCAAGTTATTATGTAGTCCCGTGCCTCAGTTTCCTTATCTGTCAAGTGGCATGTTTGGCATATATGTAGTGAAGGCTCAAAAAGCATTAGCTTTTATTATTAAGCATCAATTTTTATTACTACTGGATTCTTTTTCAAGAAAAGGGACTGAGGGGCACCTGGGTGGCTCAGTCGTTAAACGTCTGCCTTCAGCTCAGGTCATGATCCCAGGGTCCTGGGATCGAGCCCTGCATCCAGCTCCTTGCTCTGCGGGAAGCCTGCTTCTCCCTCTCCCCGCTTGTACTCTCTCGCTTTCTCTCCTTCTCTCTCTCTCAAATAAATAAATAAAATCTTTAAAAACAAAGTGTGTGTGGGGGGGGAACTGAGTATAACCCACTCAGTTCGATGGAGCTTGGGCCTGAGGACCCTTTCCCTTAGAATGCAGGAGTTCAGGGCTGAAGGGGCGACTAGGCTGACCGGCTGTAAGACAAACTCTAGAGACCAATTCTTTTTTTTTTTTTTTTTTAAGATTTTATTTATTTCTTTGAGAGAGAGAGAGCAAGCAAGAGAGAGAGAGCTCAAGCAGGGTAAGAGCAGAGGGAAAAGCAGACTCCCCACTGAGCAGGGAGCCCAACACGGGGTTCAGTCCCAGGACCCCGGGATCATGACCTGAGCCAAAGGCAGATGCTTACCTGACTGAGCCACCCAGGAGCCCCTCCAGAGACCAATTCTGACTCATGAGGCTCCCATTCAGGGCTCCTAGGAAGAAGCCGGAGGAGGGGCCCTTCCTCTCCCTTAGTTAAATGCAGAGGACCATATCTCATGGAAGGAAGGACCCTTCTGGGGCAAGGAGTCCTCCTTTGCACAACACAGTTCAACCACGCAGTTTGCTCAATGGCCCTGTCGTGGGCCAGGGCCTGGGCCTGTGCACTGGGAGCAGAGATGACTGAGGTTTGAATGTCCACTGAGCTGTTGGTTTCCCCACGGCAGTGGAGGAATGATGATGCGGAGACACACAAGTGTCAACTGTCACTCGCTAAAGGCTGAAGGGACCACAGTTACAGGAGGAAAGAGATTAGCCCCGATCCTGGAAGGCTTCTGGCACAGGCAGGATTTGGACTGGAGTTTGGAGGAAGAGCAGGTCTTTGATATGTCGAAGGGGACAGCTCTGGGGATGAAAGACTGACGCAAAGGGACAGGGGTGGGGCCCACACAGGACACAGCGCTAATGGACCGGCAGGAGGGACAACAGGAGGGAATGAGACCTCGTGCAGCCGCAGCCTGCCCTGCCACCTGTCAGGCCCCTGTGCCTGGCTTGCAGGAGTGGCTGCTGGTGGCAATGGCCCTCAAAGGTGGGTATCGCTCAGAAAGACAAGGAAGAGCCTGGTGAAGGGTGAGGAACTTGGATGGCCCCTCAACAGGTTTCCTCGTTGGTTTGATTCCAACTCTTGCTTCCTTCTGTCTGACTCCTGGTTAAAACATCGGGCACTTGGAATGTGTTCTGACCAGTTATGAACCGTGCTTTGTTAGTTGAGTGACTGAATGAAAGTATTAGATCAGATAGTCTCAAGGGCACATGCCTGGCTTGAAAATTCTGCGACCCGTGAAGGAATCTGGTGCCATTTAGACGGTGTTAATGGCAAACTGATTGGAAAATTTATTGCAAGTGCCAGAAAACATGTCTACTCCTTAATCTGGGGCTAGAGGCCATTCTAATCACAGCACATAAGCAGGGGCAGGAAGGGAAGAAATGGCTCCCCAGAGGAGAATCTGGATCTAGTATATCCAGAAGGGGGGTGAATATTGGGAAGAAGGTGTGAATCTTGGAAGAATCACCAATTCCAGAGAAAAGCAGAGAATCTGGATTCCTGCCACTGCGACCACATACATACCCACAAGGTGGGAAGAACGGCTTCACAGGTAGGCGAGTAGGAAAAAATTTAGATACTTAATTCCAACCAATTATTCCAAAAAATTGTAAAAGGCAGGTATGTTTGAAAGGACGTTGTAATATCATCTTGTGCAGCTTGAACCAAAGAGGTGGGGAAGGAAAGGGCAGGTGAGCTCCCTTCCCTTGGGAAGGCTCTCCTGGGTCTGACTTCTAAGCATCTGTCCTAGACCACACATGCTCTGTTAGAAAGGTGAGGCAAGTCCTCCACCGAGAAAGCTAAGGGTGGGCTCAGGGCCCTGGTGAGGACGTGGGATTACCCCAGTTGGGAAGGGGGGCATCTTATATGCCCTAATGAGTGGTCAGCTTCAGCTCCAGGCACCCAGAAGCTCTTTTGGGAAAGTTAGCATGATGCTCAGATCCTACATTGGAATGAGGAGTTGTGAGCCCTTGAAGGAGGCATTATTCACAAATTCCAATCCCGGTGTGTCCACCAAAGTCTAAGCAGAGGCCTCCAGGCCCATGGGGAGCCCTATAGGTCTGAGGAGCCAGCCTTGGTCCCTATTAATAGTATGTTCTAGAAGTACCCTCAGGTCTCAGGAGTGGGTCTGGACCCAGCTACCCTGCTCAGGGATACCACTGAATAGCCAAGGGTCTCCAGGCTTCCCGGTTGTCTCCTAGCCTGGCAGCCACTAGCACTAAGCCCAGGAGATAACTCAAGACGAAGTCCACTACCTGAGACCGGCCACAGGGCCCCATTAATGCCTCCTAAAGAACCACAGACTCCCAGGGCACCTGGGCAGCTCAGTCGGTTGAGCATCTGACTCTCGATCTCAGTTCAGGTCCTGATCTCAGGGTCTTGATCTCAGGGTCATGAGTTCAGGCCATGCATTGGACTCCACGCTAGGCATGTCGCCTTCTTTAAAAACAAACAAACAAAAAAACCCCACAAACTCCCACTAAGCAAACAGACCACAAGTATTAAACACATCAAACTGTTGATTTTGACAATCACCTGTTTGCTGCTGGTGAAATCGTAGGAACTCCCTCGAAAGTGCCAACTGCCAACGTGGACGCCTCGAAGCTGGTCACAGGTGGGTGCTGCCTCGCCTTTGCCTGGGATTCGGGGCGGCGGGAACTATTCTCCCCCTCCAGGGATCTCTCAGCCCCCAGGCCACCGCAATCTCACAGATCTTCTTCCTTCGTGCCCTGGGACGAAGGGGCATGGACTGATGTTCAGAATTGCAGGGGATGCATCAGGGCCCCAGATTTGGAAAACCACCCCACAGTTAGACTCCGGGTTCCAGTCCCAGTTCTGACTCTTAACAGCTGTGCTACCTTTGGCGAGGCAGCCACTGACCTTCCCTGACCTGCAGTATGCTCCTCTGCTTACAGGCTGGCCACCTGCCCTTCCTCCTCCTCAGAGGCGTCGTTGGTTTCAGCCACAATAAGGTGTCCACTTAGTTCCTGCAAACTGTCTGGCATGTTCTGGTCACAGGATAATAACTCCAAGAATGCCCTAGAAACATTTCCAGGAAGCACATGCACATTTTCTAGTAGAGAGACCCAATCCTTCATCCTGTCTACCTGGGCTCCTTGTGACTTCCAGCACCCAGTTCTCAGGAGTCTGCGAGCCTGGCGCTTTGCCGGCTACCCAGGCGGGCAAGGGAGAAGCATTGCCAGGGGGAACAGGGCAGGAGCTCCCCTCCAGGCACAGGAAGCAGGGACAGAGCAGGTCACTGCCGTGCAGCGTGGTCCTGGAGAAACGTTCAGAGCGCCAGAGGGCACAAGTCTGCAGGGGGAGTAAAGGAAGCCTCCCAGAGGATCTGTGAGCTGGCTTCTGGCTTCTGGATGCTGGATTGTTTTTCAGGCAGACAGGTCAGGGAGGGCAGTCCGGGCAAAAGGACCCGCTGTGCCAAGTCCTCCGGGTGTGAGGGCACTGCTGTGGGGCCGGGCGGCGGGGAAAGGCTAGAGAGGACATCCCGGAAGAGGAGAGTGCCAGGCCAGAGGCAGGGCCTCGGGCCACCCAGGAGAGTCACGTGTTTCTTTTTTGTTTTAATTGAAGCATAGTTGACACACAATGTTGTATTCGTTTCAGGTGGGAGGGTCACACTTTTAATCCCTAGGACAGCAGGAGAGCCCCCTGGGGAGGTGAAGGGAAGGAGGGAAGGAGGGAAGGGCTTCCCTCCGCCTTTCACGAAGCTGGGAAGGGCAGACAAGGGCAAGGGCAAGGCCACAGGCGGAGCGCAGGCAGGAAATAAGGAGCCTCGGACGCTGAGAACAGCCCCCCCCATCCCACGACTGGGACCTCAACTCCTCAACGGTCACTGGAAGACAGCCTCCTCCAGGGATCGGCGAAGTGTGGACACCATGATCGGCCAAGGCCGACACAGTGTCCATTTCCACGAGGCTGCCTGGCTCCTACCAAAGCAAGCGCCTCACCCTTCTCTGTGCCTCTTTCTGAGGCTGCTGGGGTTGCTCCCCACCTCCCAGCTCTGCTCAGCAGGGCCTCTCCTGGTTTGGCGGGGGTATGCAGGGCTCAGCCCGGACTGGGAAACACGGGCACGCCATGTGGCTGGGTACCAGGTCACGGGGTGCAACATGAATTGTGGCAATGAGAGCATCCCGAGTTGGGGGAGGGGCAGCCAGGGTAGCATGCAGGAGGGCTGGCTCCAGATACTGTAAATAAATACAGGCAATAAAATTTAGAAAGGCCAGGTGAGGGGCGCCTGGGTGGCTCAGTCGGTTAAGCGACTGCCTTCAGCTCAGGTCATGATCCCAGGGTCCTGGCATCGAGCCCCGCATCGGGCTCCCCGCTTGGCGGGAAGCCTGCTTCTCCCTCTCCCACTTGTGTTCCCTCTTGCGCTGTCTCTCTCTCTCTCTGTCAATTAAATAAATAAAATCTTTAAAAAAAAGAAAAGAAAAGAAAGGCCAGGTGACCTCTCCAAAGTGTCTAGAATGGGGGCAGATACCCAGGGGGTCATTTGGAAGGACATCATCAAAGGCCAGATCCTCAGCCTCCAGGGGCCTCGAGTCCAAAGGCAGAGGCCAGCTATCCACAGGGCATGATGATTCCAGAAGAAAACTCCAGGGCTGCAAGCTGCTAGAACTGGAAGGGCCCCGGGCCTGTGCCGGGGTCTGGGGACACGGTGTAACACGGAGCTCAAAGTCCATTGGGAAAGTAGACGAGCAAACAACAGCCAGGGCCTGCGGGATAAGAGTGGAGTGTTGGGCTCTCCCAGCCGGAAATCCCACTATGTCGCCTTAAACATGGGGGCCTTCCGCTCTCCATCATCCTCAATATCCCAGGTCATGGCTCTTGACCCTAACCTCCTGGGAAAGGGGGTTCCCGAGTCCCTAGACTTTGAGTCGACATTGCCTCATGGGTTTTCAAAAAGTGGCTTAAGGACAAGCTCTCTGAATCACGGCTGCATCACCCAAAAATTACCTGAATCTGCTTCAGTGTCTTTTTTTCCAGTTTAGAAATTTCTGAACTCTAACTTCCCGCACTGCAGTGGGTCTTCATTGTCATCAGCTTTGCACGAACTTATTTCGGGCTCCGCTTTTTCACATAACATCATTTGATATCCTTGTTCTGGCAACAACCTTATTGTTGTTTTTAACGACCTTGCTGTATTCCACCCTGTGCCTGGTTCTACATTTTCGCCTGCGTTTCTGCCCGTGACCAAGGCCTCGGGCAAGCCTGGCCTTCTAGCCTCTCACCTCTATTTGTTTATAAAACATGGTGATGTGGATGGGGCGCTTGGGTGGCTCAGTCGTTAAGCGTCTCCCTTTGGCTCAGGTCGTGATCCCAGGGTCCTGGTATCGAGCCCCGCGTCGGGCTCCCTGCTCAGTGGGGAGCCTGCTTCTCCCTCTCCCACTCCCCCTGCTTGTGTTCCCTCTCTCACTGTGTCTCTGTCAAATAAATAAATAAAATCTTAAAAAACAAACAAACATGGTGATGTGGAAACTCTCAAGTCATTTCCAAGCCTTAGTGTTGCAAGTGTCTATGATTTTCCAGCTGTGGAATCCTAATTTGTAACCTTAGGGTAACAGTGCCTAGAAGGGAGAGAGAGACCTCACTGTGAGGTGGGAAGACATTGAGGAAGAAACAAGTAGGAGAAGTGATGACCACTCGCCCCCTTCCAGCAAGAATGTGGTCTGAGGCCTGGCTGGGTGATCCGGACCCCTTTGTTCTTTGTCTAGCCTAGGCAGCCCGCCACATTAGGAAGTGGGGGTGCTCGGCCCCCACCCCGGCTCCTCACAGTGAAGCCACAGCCCTCCAAGACTTCCAGGCTTTCCCGCCCCTCGATGACAAAGCACTTTTGGAGTCTAAGGTCAAACCCTCCAGACCAGGAGAGTGCTGAGTCACGGTGGGGCAGCAGCCTACGGCAACCCCCGCCTCTTCCCCCTCCAGCTCTAGAAGGAACCAGTGTCCTCCAGAAAAAAAAAAAAAAAAACACCTAGCCTGGCTCTTCTCTGGCCTGCCGTCCCTCCCCCTGCTCCCAGCCCCAGGAGGTGGCAGTCCCGGGAGGCCAGCCAAACTCCCCGCCTCCTCCAAGTCACGAGGAGCTGGGGCTGGAGGGGAGGGAGGCCAAATCCTGGTCAGCAAAGGTCCAAAGAGCAAATCTGGAAGCTTGGAAATGGCAGTTCTAACACCCAGGGGTCCCAGAAGGTGGGGAATGGCCCAAGCAAACACACACACACACACACACACACACACACACACACACACACACCCAGGGGTCACACACACACACACACAGGGGTCACACACACACACCCAGGGGTCACACACACACACACACACACACACCCAGGGGTCACACACACACACACCCAGGGGTCACACACACACACCCAGGGGTCACACACACACACACACACACACACACACACACCCAGGGGTCTCACACACACACACACACACACCCAGGGGTCACACACACACACACACACACACACCCAGGGGTCTCACACACACACACACACACACCCAGGGGTCACACACACACACACAGGGGTCACACACACACACACACACACACACAGGGGTCTCACACACACACACACACACCCAGGGGTCTCACACACACACACACACACACACACCCAGGGGTCTCACACACACACACACACACACACACACACACACACATCCCAGCACAAGATTTCTCTTTCACTCTCCCCAGCCAGCCTCCCCCAATGGCGGACTACAGCCAAAACTGTCCCCCAGTTTTGCCGTGAGGGTCACTGCCACCGCATCTGTTGTACCCAAGCACGGAGCCAATACTGACTCATGAAACCAACTTTCTGCAACAGACCACCTTCCTTCAGGTGGGTCCAACTCCCTGCGGGCTCTTTCCACCTGGATGTCCTGGAGGCCCTGAAACTCAAGACATCCAGTCCAAAAGCAAGCTTGCCTTCCCTCCAGCCTGCGTTTCGTTCCGTGGTCCCGTTTTCAGTGAATGGCAGTAGCCATCCAGCTCCCAGGCCTGAAGACCGGGGGCTCTCTCGCCCACCTCCCACCCCTCGCTTCCACCCTTCATGTTACCCAATCGGCCACTTCGCCATGTCTGTTCTGTCTCCTCCATATCTCACATCGGCTTGCTGTCCCCTCTGCGGAGAACCAGGGCTGCTGCCTCCCAGCTGGTACCCAGCCTCTTGCCTGACTGTGATCCATCCTCCACGTTCAGTCCTGCAGCCATCTGTCGGCTCAGCAAATACTGAGCACCTAGGAACAAGCGTCTTGCAAAATGCTGAAAGTGCAGGATGAAGAACACAGAAACACACCTGCCCTCCAGGAGCTTACAGTATCCGATAGCTGGAAAGACAATCAAAGAGTGACCTATGTGTATATAATATATAATTACCCACACAAATATAATATAGCGTAGTTATGCATCTTCACTACTTACGGAGCTACAAATACCAACTCAATTTGCCATTTGTATTTTAACTTGCTTTACAGTATTTTTTGTCCTACAGCTTGTTGTAGGATTCCATGTATATGAAATTCTAGAACATGCAAAATTAATCAATATCGAAAAAATATCAGAAGAGTGGTTGTCTTGCAGGGGTACAGGGGAAACCTTCTAGAAAGGGATACAAAGGAACTTTCTAGGATAATGGAAATAAATGTTCTGTATCTTGTTTCCACTGTATTCAAGGGTCAAAATTCACCTAAGATTCTGTGTGTTTTATTGTAATTCATTTTAAAAAAATTAAATCACTCATTTTGCAAAGAAAAGAACAATTTTGTTGGCTTTTTACTTACTTGATTCCAGTCTGCTCCATATTCTTATAGTTTACACCCACAATTTTTCTTCTAGGTATGCTTCCCTCAAAGATGTAACTACATATATCTTTGGCTTATCAAGTTTTTGTAGGACCATACCCTCTGTTCTTTTTTTTTTTTAAGATTTTATTTATTTATTTGAGAGAGAGAATGAGAGATAGAGAGCATGAAAGGGAAGAGGGTCAGAGGGAGAAGAAGACTCCCTGCTGAGCAGGGAGCCCGATGAGGGACTCAATCCCGGGACTCCAGGATCATGACCTGAGCCGAAGGCAGTTGCTCAACCAACTGAGCCACCCAGGCACCCCATACCCTCTGTTCTTTTGCCCTGAGTGCTTTGTCCAACTGAAAGGACTTACTAGGAACAATTTTAATTCATTTTCACCAACTGTGTGACAGCCATGTCCTTGATTTGGTCATTGTCTTGAGGATTCACCATAATCAGCCTTTGTTGCTCAAAATATTTCTCGAGTTTTTTACTAGTTGAAAAAGACACACAGTTCTAACTTCAATACCACAAGTCCCAGAAATTTTGGATTCTCTAGTTTCCTCTTGCCAATGGACCAATTCTGTTCTAAATTCATCTCTTTCCCGTAATCAAGTGCAGCTAATCACCAAGGTAGTCTAGTAACATTCGGTTTTGCAAACTTGTTACGATTTGGAGCTCTTTCAGAAATTGGAGTGTCATCGATTTGCCCTTATTTGGCAGATTCTTTCTCTTCTGAAGACTCTGGCTTTTTTCTTTGGCACAATGCTATAGTCGGTTGTCCTCTGCTATCGTCCCATGGTGGCCGGGCACCACTCAGTCTCCTGCATGGCCCAGAGTCTCTCGTCTGCCCTCCATGTTGCTGAACCTCTTGGCCGTCCAACTTTTCATTTTTTTTTAAGTAGTCAAATCTGCCAACCACCCATTTATGGCTTTTGAAAACCTCAAAAGAACATTCCCTACCCCGGAATTCTAAAAGATAATCTTCTATATATTCTTCTAGGAACGTCATAGGGGTTTTGTTTTTTAAAGGCTTGGATCTTTTTTTTTTCCTAAGATTATTTATTTATTTATTTGAGAGAGAGAGAGAGAGAGAGAGAGAGAGCAGGAACACAAGCAGGGGGACTGGGAGAGGGAGAAGCAGGCTTCCCGTACAGCAGGGAGCCCGAAGCTGGGCTTGATCCCAGGACCCTGGGATCATGACCTGAGCCAAAGGCAGACGCTTAACTGACTGAGCCACCCAGGCGCCCCAAAGGCTTGGATCTTTAATCTGTCTGGAACATGTTTTGAAATTCAGTGAGTCATTTTTGTCCACATGACTATATATTGTTTCAACATCATTTGTTGAACCCACTCTTTCTCCCCAAATTCAAAATGTCACTTTAGGATCCACCAAGTTCCCATAAGTTTGTGGGTAAGACTGTTAACACTTCCTGTGCCCGTACCAACTGCCTAGAGTACTTTATGGTACTTTTTTTTAATATCAGGGAAGGTAAATCTACCCTCATAACCTTTTCTCCCCCAGCTGCTCATCAGCTATTCTACACACACATTCTTCCAAATAAAATTTAGGATCATTTTGTCAAGTTCCAAAAAACACCATGGAGTTTTACAGAAATTGCATTGAATGTATAGGTTTCTTTGGGGACAACTGACATCTTTACAAAACTGAGGTTGGCTATCTAGAAACATGGCGTTTCCTCCTTTATGCAAGTCTTCTGTCCAGCAGCAAACATTTATAATTCTCATATTCATATATTTCTTGTTAACTTTATTCCTAGGTACTTTAAGCTTTTGTTGCCAGTGTAAATTAAAAATATTTTTTTTTCTTTTTAAAGATTTTATTTACTTATTTGACAGAGAGAGACACAGCGAGAGTGGGAACACAAGCAGGGGGGGTGGGAGAGGGAGAAGCAGGCCTCCCGTGGAGCAGGGAGCCCAACGTGGGGCTCGATCCCGGGACCCCGGGACCATGACCTGAGCCGAAGGCAGGCGCTTAACGACCGAGCCACCCAGGCGCCCCCCAAATATTTTTTTTTCATTGCATTTTCTAACCCGTGTTTTTCCCGTTATATAGGAGAGTTCTGCATCTGATGACTTTGCTGTAGTCTTACCCTAATAGCACAAGATTTCTAACCAGGTATCTCCCTGGTCAGAAATCCCTTAGTGTCTCCAGATTGCCCAGAATAAAATGTAACCCCTTTTTATGGCACACAATCCTGTACCTTATACCACCCTTCTGGCATTCTCCAGGCCAACACGTTTTCTTAAGGTGCCTTGGACAGGCCATGCATTTCCACACACTTACACCTTTGCCCATGCTGTTCTCTCTGCTTGGAATTCCCTTCCCTATCTCCCACCTCCACTCTATAACCTTCCTTCCAGCTTTTTCTTCAAACTTAGTTCAACTGTCACATTCCTAGGGAAGCCTTCCCTGACCTTCTATCCCAGACTGAGTAAGGCACCCCTTGTCTACACTCTCCCCGCAGCCTTCTGCTTATTTCTTTGTAGCTCTAGCCCCACTAAAATTTTTTTTCCTGAAAGTAACATGTTCATTTTGAAACGAATATAGTAAAGACCCAAGAAAGAGAAGTCACCATAATTCCATCAGCAACGTATTTTAGTATTTTAGTAGTGTTCCTTCCTTTCGTAAGGTTGGGAAGTTCAGCTTCCAGTTTCATGTTTGTGAGCATCCCGAAAAGGGTCTTGGATAGGTCGAAGGACATGGTTAAGAAGAGTGAACCTCGAAGCCAGCCGACTGGCGGACTGGAAGAAAGGAGCCCGAACCTAGCTCCAATTCCGCCACCCTCGAATTCACACCCATTCCGTGCTTGGGACGCAGCTGCAAGCCACACTCAGTGGCCCTGCCCTTCCAGGGTTTCCTGCACCTGTGACGTCTGTGGCACATTCAGCCCCATCAACTTCTCTCCAAGGGTAACCCCAGGAGGTGGCTCCTCAAGCTTGAGTCTCCCGTTACTGGGGCCGGTAAAAGAGGCCATTTCAAAATGGCCTCATGGCTTTGTCTCCAGATCCAAGTGGCTTCTCCTTTCTTTTCTAACCCCCGTTCTCCCGATTTTCTCAGAAGCCCAGGTGGCTCACCCCCAAGACTCCCTCCGGGAAGGCGCTCTCCGTGTCTCTCGGGAAACACGGCCCGCCCAGCCTTTGTTGTATAATCTGCACAAGGAGCCATATTTGCTTTCAGCCAAAGGCGGACGGGGTCGCCAGAGTCGGAGGGGCGGGGGGACAATGGGGACGAGGGGTGGGGGGGCGGTCACTGCGCCCGCGTTTTGCTCCTAGATAGACCATGAGGAGGAGAAAGTGAACCCTTTCCCAGCTCCACCTCTGACTCACACGACCTCCTAGGGCCCAGGTTTCCACTTAACAATTTGCGAGACGAGGAAATCACCTCGGGGGTGCGAACTGTTGGCCTACCGCTCGGATTGTTAACATGCCCTTGGCCAAGAGTCTCACGGAGCCCGCCGGGGGGCTCAGACTCGCCCCGACGCCCCCGGGGCCAGGGGCGCTTTCCGTCGGTTCCGAGACCCAGGACGCCCTGGGCCCAGGGCTCGGCGCTGGGCTTCGCGCCCGTCCCCACGTCTTCCCTACGGCCCCACCGCCAGGGCGCGCAAGGACGCCCACTGGACCCCACGCGCGGCGGGACACGCGCGGCCGGACACGCGCGGCCTCCCGGGCGGCGCCGCCCCTCCCCCACCGCCCCGGAGGCGGGGGCCGCGCGCCCACCGGAAGAGGCGGGGCTCGGCACGGAGGGCAGGCGGCTTGATTGGCCGGAGGGAGCCTGACGCCCGATCCCGCTATAAGTAGGGGGCCGCAGCCGTCTGCGCCACAGTCTCCGCCGAGAGTCGCCGCGGTTTCCTGCTTCAACAGTGCTTGGACGGAACCCGGCGCTCGTCCCCCACCCGGGCCGGCCGTTCAGAGCTAGCCCTCCGCCATCTCTTCGTCGCGCCCTCGGACCGCTCCAAGGCCCCCGCCGCCGCTCGCCGCCGCCTTTTCTCAGCCGCCGCCATGACGACCGCGTCCCCCTCGCAGGTGCGCCAGAACTACCACCAGGACTCTGAGGCCGCCATCAACCGCCAGATCAACCTGGAGCTCTACGCCTCCTACGTCTACCTGTCCATGGTGAGCGCCGGCCCGCGGGCGGGGGCGGCCTCCCGGGGCGGCGGGGCGGGGCGGCGCGGGGGTGTGGCTAACGCGCGGGCTCTCCCGCCTCCGCGCGTCCTGCTGGAAAATGGACGCTGCTCGAGGTCTACCAGGGCTTGCGCAGAAATTCTGGCCCACTCGCCCGTTCCCACTGTCCCCTGGGAGGGTGCCCTTTTAGGCGAGGGCCGCCTCTGCGCACCGCTCTATATTTAAAGAGAGCCTAGTTTCTTGAAATCCTCGATTTCGAGCGGTTGCAACCTGTACAGTCCTGCCATTAGGAAAGTGGGTTTTTGCGTTTCCATCCCTTCCTCTGCGTCAATCACGTGATCCTGGGGCCCTCCGTTTGCTGGGGTAATGGGGGCGAAGTGGTCCAGGCCCCGTCCCCCCTCCCCCCTCCCCCGGGTATGGCGGAGCCTGCTGGGAAATGGTATCGAATAGCAGCTGGGGTGGTGGGGGGAGCTGGTGCTAAGTGGCTTATCTCCCACGGGCCGACCACTCTCCGAGCAGCCGTCGCCACCCCTCTGTTTGCTTATCTCTTGAGTTCCACATGGAAATCTCCCCTTTTGCGGGACACAGTTGTCTTAGTCATCCGTCTTTTTGCCTCCGGCACTTAATTCTTTATACTTTTTGTGCCTGAGAGTTGTGGCCCGCTAATTGCACCCTTGGTTTTTGGATAAACTACACCAGCGGTTACTGGGCAAAGAATTTTTCCATGCACTGATCGATGGAATCCCTTTTCCAAAATACTATTTTTAGGCGGTGTGGTGGGAGTTTCTTAGAATTGTCTTATGATTGTGCAAATTATCCAAGAATAGACAAGTTCCAGATGGATTTGAAGACAGGCCTGGATTTCCCCGACTGCCCTTCCATTTCAGGAACACCTGAATACACACAGCAAGTGCCTAAAACTGAATCGGGTTTTTTGCCTTCTGGAAATTTTTTCGTACGTTAGCGTTGCCGACATTTGTCCCCTTGCCTAACGGGTTAATTTTAGAAATTAAAGCTGTAAACTGGCAAGCTCATATTTTAACATGGGTTAGTCAGTAGGGAGAGAAGGCACTATTTGTACAGGGTAAATACTCCCACACCCTCTCCAATCAAATTTGACAACTGGCTGGAAGAACTTTGCGCTAATACAGAGCCTTAAGAAATTCCATGCTGGGGGCAGTTCCCCATGATAATCCTAAAGGTTCCTTGTAGTACCAGTTGTTTCAAGGACCAAGTTTTGCTTTTGCGTTTTAGAGTACAGATTGACTAGTGTTCAGTCCAGGAACACAGTCTGCCCGTCTGTCTCCTTCAGCGCAGACCCCTTTAGAAAGGCTAGGTGGCAGAGTGCCTTTTAACAGAACATGTTCGTGTTCTTCTTTCAGTCTTACTACTTTGACCGCGATGATGTGGCTTTGAAGAACTTTGCCAAATATTTTCTTCACCAATCTCATGAGGAGAGGGAACATGCTGAGAAACTGATGAAGCTGCAGAACCAACGAGGTGGCCGAATCTTCCTTCAGGATATCAAGGTGAACAAAAGATCCTAGAAATCCCCTGCTTCATGATCTAGCAGTCTTCAGGTGTCAGAAACCACTCACACTAGCAGTTGCCCTTATAAAATGAGGGTACTTTTGGCTTCTGTGCTTTTTTTGGGGCCTACCATCTCCGCTAAAAGAGGCGGACAGTAATGGGCAAGGATGTTAAATTTGAAACCTTTGGAGAAACTTGGATGTCCCTTTGCCAAAGCGCAGTGGTTACATGTTAGGTGCTTGCTAACTTGTGGATTAATTGGTAGAGGCTGCAGATGCATTGATGTGACCTCTTCTCATTCAGAAACCAGACCGTGATGATTGGGAGAACGGGCTGAATGCAATGGAGTGTGCATTACATTTGGAAAAGAGCGTGAATCAGTCACTACTGGAACTGCACAAACTGGCCACTGATAAAAGTGACCCCCATGTAAGTATTGGCAATGTGGGAGTGAATGGAGGAAGTCATTTGCCTCTTAGGGGCTGGGAAAACTTAACCAACCATTAACGTTCTTCCCTATTCTGTTTTCCAGTTGTGTGACTTCATTGAGACTCATTACCTGAATGAGCAGGTGAAATCCATCAAAGAATTGGGTGACCACGTAACCAACCTGCGCAAGATGGGGGCTCCCGAATCTGGCATGGCAGAGTATCTCTTTGACAAGCACACCTTGGGAAACAGTGATAGTGAAAGCTAAGCCTTAGGCTGTCTTCCCATAGCCACAAGGGTGACTTCCCTGGTCACCAAGGCAGTGCATGCATGTTGGGGTTACCTTTACCTTTTCTATAAGTTGTACCAAAACATCTACTTAACTTCTTTCATTTGTACCATTCTTCAAATAAAGTAATTTGGTACCCAGCTGTTGTCTTCTGAGTTTGTGGGATGGGCTAGAAATGCATTTAGGTTGTCTTTGCAATCTGTTCAAGTGCTATAGTTGAGCCACAGTAAAAAAAAAAAAAAATGAAATATCTGGGAGGGTTTGTAAAAAGTCCTTAGTGTGGAAAAGGTATCAAGGCTGGGTGTGTTGGGACTTACGGACTCCTGATTCTGAATTCTGAATTGGATGTTTTGAATTACATGTTTCCAGTAGTCCATTCCAGCTTCTCATAATTTTTTAATGTGCAAAAGGCATTTAGAGGCTTAAGTAGTCCTGAAACTATATGGATCTTCTTATCCATTAAGCTAACCATTTAAAGCTGTCCTACAAACACATTCTTCAGTGTGGACAGCTGCATGACAGACTGGATCAGTGTCCTGCTGGTGTACATGCAGGTAGGACCAGGCCGGTGAAGTGTTCCCCCCCCTTGGGAAACAGGCTAGGAATGTGCTTCATCCCTAGAGAGAATTGGAGAAAGTTTTCAATGTGAGTATGGAAGATAATCATTTCAATCGTCGGGAGTTAGGGCCCCTAAAATCAGTGAGTAGTGTCAGGAGACTGAAGAGCCATCTCTACTTGCTAACAACTACATATTAACGTCCTTTCCCGGACAAACTGCAGATTTGTAGAAGTTTCTGTATCTAAGAACTTTTGACCACAGAAGGGACTGCTTGAGAATAGAAAACAGGAAGTTCTAGTTCCAGTTCTTACATGATGGGGGGTGGGGCGGGGGAGGTACGGGGGATCTAACTAACTGGGTGAAATCCAGAATGTAGGGAAATGGTTTTGTGACCCCTGTGGATTGACCCCAAGGAAGCATGAAGAAAATTTATGTTCAGAAGTCTGAGTATCCCAAAGCAGTGAGATACCCCAAGGGACCTGGATGCCCTCACCTTAACCATCTGCCAGTTCCCAGGGGTCTAACGCTTTCCAGAAGTACTGAGAAGTTGTGGGGGAGTGTTCATATGCTCTCTCTGAGCTTTGCCTGGGCAGTGAGTGGGGCTCTTGGGGTACAGCCCAGAGCGCCCAGTTCTTCCTCATGGTTTTGCATCTGCTACTCTGAGCTGGGTCCAGGAATAACATGTGACTACTTAAAAGTGTGGCCTAGTGGCCACCAGGCATGGTCCCCGTCAGAGCAATCTCACCTTCACATGGCACCCAGGGAGCTCTTTCCTAGTGATGATGTCAGGCTCCAGTAAAATGAGCTAAAGCCCTCAAACTTGGGCCCTTGCTGAGGTGGCCAGGTGTGTGCCCCAAGCCAATGCTGGGTGTAAGTCCAGCATGCTCTGGCAGTGACGGGACCATAGGAAAATGGGCTCCCAGGAAGGTGGAAGAAGGGCAGAATCACAGCAAGGGAAGGTGGTGGTATTTCCCACCCATATGGGAGGGGGGAAGGTGAAGTGACCCTGGTTAAGGTGGAAGACAGACCTGTTTTCCAAGGCCCAATAGGGATCCTCATGACCTCTGAGTACAGTGTGTAGGTTAGTTGACTGGTCCAAATGTGATTCTCCAAGATGATGTTCAGGGGTCTCCAACATGCCCGTCAGGTTAAACTCGACAGTTTTCCTCTTCGTGTGACCCGATTCTGGGTCCTCTGCTGAGGACCCGATACTATCTGAGAGCAATTCAAAACTGGTCTTTGTCCCTGGAGTCATAGGCTGTAGGCTTTGGTCTTTGACAGCGCTGTCTATGCCCAAGACTCTGCGAAGGCTTGGTGCGGACTGTCCAGGTGGGAAGATCATAGGTGTGTGGCTGAGGGGTGTCTGTGGGGCACTGTGGTAGCCTGACCTCCCGTACAGTGCAGCAGTCTCGAAAGCATCCTCCTTAATCTTCCAGGCCTTGCTGTCTTCTTGGTCCCTAGAGTGCTGCCTGGCACCCCCGAATTTCATGGGCTGGCCCTCATGGAGAAGGCCTTCTTTCTTGGACCACAGTAGTTTGGTCTTTGAGTTTGCCTTGGGGGGATGGTGGTCATGGGACTGCAGCCCTAGGAAGCGGCCAATGATGCCAGTGTGAGGGCCTTCCTCCTCCATGTCTTCCTTATGCAGACTGGAAAGAGGCATGAGACTCGGGGTTAAGTAGGGGACAAAGGACCAAAGCCGGACTTGACTTCTCTTTTACCCCCTTTTCCCTCCTCTTGGCCCAAAGCCAAGGACACACTGTTCCTCACAGTGCCTGGACTCCCCTCTCTCCCGACCCATCCTGTACTGCACTGCCTTCTTACTCCTTCCCAGCCCGGCTCACCTCACTGTTCTGTGGCCCCCTCTTGCCCAAGTTCACTAAACTCCCTAGCCGGGCGCATCTTCTCTTTAACGTCTCTCCCTCCAAGCGACCTGAACTACTGGTCCCGGGTGTGGTGGGTCAGATGAGGCCCAGGAGTGACTCTGGGTGGGCCAGGGGTTTGCGGTTCCAGCTGGGGAGCAGCATCCACAAAGAAGTGTGGCTTCCTGGGAGCCCAAAGCCTTTACTCGGCAGGAGAAAGCCCATTAGCCCAGAATGTGGCCTGTCCTTGCCGGTGTCCACATTCTCCCCATGCTTCGAGGCCCAGCTCCGGGTCCAGCCAGAGGCCACCTCCCAGGCCAGAGGTGGTCTCTGTTCTATGCTGTGGCTCTTTCCCAGGCATCTAGTACCTTGTACCGTCTATCAGAGTTTGGACCTTGGGTTTGAGCCCCCTCACTAAATTGTTCCTTGGAGACAAGGTCTATGTATTAGTATCCTCTGTTCCCACCCAACCCTCAGCTGCTAGAGCACAGACCATAGGGAATTCAAAAGCAACTTCCAGGGGCGCCTGGGTGGCTCAGTCGGTTAAGCATCTGTCTTCGGCTCAGGTCATGATCCCGGGGTCCTGGGATAGAGCCCCGCACATCAGGGTCCCTGCTCAGCAGAGAGTCTGCTTCTCCCTCTGCCTCCCTTCCCCAGCCCTTGTGCTCTCCCTCTTTGTTCACTCTCGCTTTTATTTTTATTTTATTTTTAAAAGATTTTTATTTATTTGAGAGAGAAACTTCCAGAAATGTTTCTGACCTAAGCAAGCCTCCATCCTTCATTTGATCACTTTTTCAAACCTTCCTCACACCCATTAGGGACTCTAGCTAATTCAAATTATGGCTTAGTAGGGTATTTCATTTTTAAAAGAAAACTGCTTAAATCTGTGGAAGAAAACCTGGATGGTATGGACCCTGACACACAGAGGACTCTCCAAAGTCCCCTCCACTGCCCTACAGGGGAGCAAGGGCTCTCTGGGATGGCCCTTCGGGCCACTGTGGCCCAGCTCCAACTCACAAGGGAATCAGACCAAATCAGGGAAATGGGGCCCATGGGCAGGAAAGTTTGGCTTCTGTGGGTGACCTGAGGCCTATACTCTAGCCCAGAATCTACCCAGAAGGTACCTGTGATGAATCATCCTCTTGCTGGCACATGCTTGCCCCACCCTCATCCCAGGGGAACCCCCCCGCCCACTTTCACTCTCCATCTAAACACCCTGGTCCATCAGAAAACGTAGTTCTGGACCAGGCTCTAACATTCCAACTGCATCACTGATCACTGTCAGCCCTTGAGTAAGTCTCTTCTTTCTCTGGGCCTCAGTTTCCAACTCTGGACATGGGGGGCTTCGGCTGGAGGTACCTAAAAGCCCTTATAGCTTTAGGAGTTACTAAGCAGTACAAGGTAAGGATTAAGGGTGTGGAGGTAGAAGCAGACATACCTGGTCCGCATACACTGCTTGTTAACTATGTGATCCTGGGCTGGGCAACCTATTTAACCTCTCTGAACTTGGACTTAATCATCTGAAAACTGGAGATATCAAACCAGGGTTATTGGGAAGAAAAAGAGAGTTTATATAAAGAGCTTAGCGGAGTTCCCAGCACCTAGCATGCGTCAATATTTATTAACTAGGGCGCCTGGGTGGCTCAGATGGTTAAGCGTCTGCCTTCAGCTCAGGTCATGATCCCAGGGTCCTGGGATCGAGTCCCACATCGGGCTCCCTGCTCCTTGGGAGCCTGCTTCTCCCTCTGCTTCTCTCTCTCTCTCCCTCTGTCTCTCATGAATAAATAAATAAAATCTTTAAAAATAAATAAATAAATAAATAAATATTGATTAACTAGTGCTTTTCCTTCCAAGTTCTTGTGCGTAGGCTTTTCTATGCACCAAAGTGGTTCCCTGGCACTGCTCACCTGATGTTGAAGGTGGAGCCTAAAAAGGAGGCTCGACGAGACTGGGCGGAAGCAGCTGTGTAGGGGGGTTGTGGTTCTGGCTCATTCCAGTACATATCCCGCTCCATCGGGGGCAGGTCCTGGTGCATCTCGTCCACAGCCAGCAGGGACACCTGGTTGCCAGGTACAGAAGGAGAAGTCCAAGAGACAGGACAGCCCAAGCGGGACCGTGATCTTGCTAGATGACCTGGAAAGGTCACTTCCCTCTCTCTGGGCCTCGGTTTCCCTACTTGTGAAACGGAGAGACTGATGCCTATCTGCAACCTCAGAAGTTGGGGTGAGAATCCCGTGAGTGAATGGTTGGCTGGGAGGTGGGGGTGGCAACTCACTGTAAGGTCTCCCTACAGAACTGTGGGGTCCCCTCCTTGGGTCCAGTTCAGGGAAGGTCCACAGGACAGGCTCCTAAATACCTGCAAGCTCCTGTCGACAATCCAGTTTGTCTCAAAGTCATCATCATCCTCTCCAAATGGGTTGATGAGCTGTTCTGCCACCTTGTGGAGAGGTGAGGCTCTGAAGTCGTCAGGTAGATTCCCTGCAGCCTTGCTCCCTGCCCTTGAACTTCAGCTCCTGCTCTTTCCATGCCCCCCAAGATGCCCCTCCTGCCTGACCACCATCTCCAAAGCCAGTATGTAAGGGCTCCAGCCACCCACACTCATAGGCACCCGCACACAGTCCCCTTCCCTTCAGGACACTGAGCCCAAGCCCCTCTCCCGAGCCCGTTGCTCCCTGTACACCCAGAGCTGTCCTTGAGTCTGTCACTCACACAGTCACCACTGGTCCCTCCCCTCACTGTATCTTCCCTGGAGTTCCATAATTCTTTTTTTTTTTTAAGATTTTATTTATTTATTTGACAGAGAGAGACACAGCGAGAGAGGGAACACTAGCAGGGGGAGTGGGAGAGGGAGAAGCAGGCTTCCCACAGAGCAGGGAGCCCGATGCGGGGCTCGATCCCAGGACCCTGGGATCACAACATGAGCCGAAGGCAGATGCTTAACGACTGAGCCACCCAGGCGCCCCGGCCATGACCCTTCTAGCCACAAGCCACGACCACAGCCGGTCTGGCCGCAGAGACTCTCACCTTCAGCCAGCCGGCGTAGAAGAAGAACTGCAGGAATGTGAAAACAGGTACAACAAGGTCCAGCTCGTGGCCAGGGTAGGCTTTGGCTGGGTCCAAGAACTGCCGCCCAATCAGGCAAGCCAGGAAGAAGCTGTACACAGCCACGGTCACCACCTGGGCGGGAAAAGAGGGTGGCGGCAGAAATGGGCTGGCTGGGGTCCTGGAGTCAGGAAGCTCCCTAGGCTGGGAGGCCTTGCTCTGATTCGCACAGTCCTATGACTTTGGGTCTCCGCGATCTCTTTAAAATGGGGATATCCGGGGGGCCTGGGTGGCTCAGATGGTTAAGCGTCTGCCTTCGGCTCAGGTCATGATCTCAGGGTCCTGGGATCGAGTCCCACAGCAAGGAGCCCGCTTCTCCCTCTGCCTGCCACTCCCCCTGCTTGTACTCTCCTTCTCTCTCTGGCAAATAAATAAATAAAATCTTTAAAAAATAAATAAAAAAATAATAAAATGGGGATATTCACATTCCCTCCACTGGGCTGAACCAGGCAGAAGCCTGGACTCTTCAAACTTGTCACTAGAGAGAATCTGCAAAGTCCAGACCTAAATCCCAGGGTGAGCCTCTAAGCCCCTAAGTGAGCCCTTCCCATCGCAGGCTGTTTCCTGAGTCCTCCCAGTACCCCCATTTTCCCAAGGGGCAGCTTCCCTGGCCTGGTCCTCACCTGCGTGTACACCAGCGGGATACTGATCCAGTCGTAGGCAAACAGGTGTCCACACTGAGTACGCAAGATGTTCATCTCCTGGGGAGCAGAATGGAGGGTTGGCTTTCTGACCACCATCTGCTCTCCCAGGCTCAACTTCAGCTCTTCCCCAGGTGCCAGGGTCTGGCGCTCATGGTCCAGCCCTGACTATGTAGTCAGCGGGAGCTCACTTAACCTCTCTGCACCTCAGCCTCCTCATCTATCAAAAAGGAGGAGCTAGGATCTCAGAGGCTCCCTTTAGAGAGGAAGTGGGAGGGGAATTTGGGGGAGGGGCTACCGTGGGTTGTGGAATCCTGTGGGTCAAAATCCTACAATACCAAGGCAGGTTCTAGGAAGAGCCTCAAGCCCCGTCTTTGTAGGAAACTGTTCCACCTGGGCCACAACCGTCCCCACTCTGCATCAGCCCCATCTGTGTAGTGAGCTCACGTCTAGCAGGCTCTGGAGCAGGACAGGGTCCCGGATTCGACCTCCAATCCATGCCTTCATTGCCAGGTTGGCAAACCACACCCAGGGCACCCAGAACGTGTTGTGAGGCAAGCTCAACTTTTCCAAGTGCTTGCGTTCCGCGGGGGTCATAAAGCCTGCGGGGTGGAGTGAAGAAGGCAGTGGGTGGGGGAGCCCGCAGAACGGATGGCTGGCAGGGGTGGCCAGGCCTTTGCCGAAGCCCAGGATTTAGGCCCAAGCTCACTGGGACCACGGAGCTCCTTTGCCATCCTCCGTGCTGTTCTGGCCTGAGAACTGTCTTATTAATCAGGACCAGGTCAGGAAAGGTCAGAGACGGAGGTCACAGAAATGCAGACTGAAAACTGTAGAACTGGACGGGAAAGGGCAGAGGGAGGCAGACCGGTACTTTCTCACCAGTTCCCAAGGCCCCGCCCCCGGCCCTCCGTACCCACTCTTCCCTCATCCCTCAAGGGCCCTTAACCCTATCTCAAACCGCTATGCTCTCGCGAGGTTCCGGGCCTTGCTCCCACCCATCTTCAGGCCCCCGACTCCGCCCCGCCCAATTCGGCGAGGTCTCGACCCCACCCCGCTCCTGGCCCCACCCAATCTTCAGCCCGGAGGCCTCGGGCTCCACCCATCTGCTCCGGCCCCGCCCGGGCCCGCTCCTGGCCCCCGCTCCGGGCCCCGCTCCGGGCCCCGCCCCGGGCCCCGCTCCGGGCCCCGCCCCGGGCCCCGCCCCGGGCCCCGCCCCCGGGCCCCGCCGGCCCCGCCCACCTGCTTTCACCAGGTGCTGGGAGCTGGGAAAGCGCTTGTAGACCGCGGCGCTGACGCTGCGCAGGATGAGCACGTTGCCCAGGTTGGCGTAGCGCATGAGCGTGCGCCGCAGCAGCCGGCCTTGCTCGTCCTTGCCCTCCACCAAGCCTGATACCAGGTTCATGAGGCGGTCGGGCCACGGCAGGTTCTCGTACTGGTTCCACCAGCGGGTCACGACCAGCGTCACGTAGAAGCCTGGGCAGGAGAGGCGGGGGGCGGGGGGAGGGGGGCCGAGGGCCCGGGCTGCGGCCAGAGCCAAGCGAGGTCGGTGCCTCGGTTTCTCCATCTTTCTGATGGGGAGCAGGCCCAGCCCCGACCCTCCTGGAAGGCTCTGAGGAGCGGAAGACCATCAAAGCCCCGCACGAAGGCGCAAGAGCCTGAGTTCTCTCCCCCGGGGGCCACTGCCTATCCCAGGAATCTGCCAGACCCCTCCCCTCCTGCTCAGAGGCTCCGGGGACTATGTCACCGCAGCCCTCAGAAGCTGGGGTCTTCGGTGCTAACTTAGGATGTCCTTCCTAATGTCTAACATCAGTCCGTCTGGCTGCATCTCCCCATTTCCCTGAACTGCCGAGAGGCACTGACACGCCACTGGCCTTCCCCAGCTAGTTCCTCGTAGTCCACCTCTGTGGAGCCTGGAGCAGCCACTGGGGTCCCGACGCGCCAAAAGGGGAGCTCACCCAGCACGAAGGAAATGGGGATGAGCTGGATGTAGCTGTCGCAATACAGAGTCAGTTTCTCAAACATCACCTGCTGTTCCTCGGTGAGGGCCATCCTGGGGGGTGGGGGGTGGGGGGGGTGTGTAGACACTGGGAGGACATGGCTGAGGTCGGTACTGACTCCAGCCACGCCTAGGGTAGGAGTGTGGCTGCCTCTTTGCTACCGCACCACTTCCCTGTCCCTTTCACTGGCCCTGCCTGGGGCCCCCTCCTCTGGCCTGAGCCAGATCCCACTTCCTTCTCTGGCAACCCCAAACCCCAAGGGCGCATCTGCTCCACGGCTGCAAGAGGCCCCTCAGGAGGTTTTCTGTGAGGTATAGGAGGAAGGTCCTGCCCAGGGAGTTACTTTTGGGCACCACTGACCCTTTTAAAGGATCCAAAGGACAGTTTGAAAGCAGGTTCAAGAAGTGTTTGATCTTTAAAAAAACATACGGTGGGGAGAGATGAATAGGTGAGCACAGAGGGTTCTCAGGGCAGTGAAACTAGTCTGTATGATACTAGAATGGTAGATAATGCCATTTGTCCAAACCCACAGAATGTACAACATCAAGAGTGGACCCTAGTGTAAACTGTGGACTTTGGGTGATAATGGTGTGTCCATGTGGGTTCATCTATTATGACAAATGTGCCACTTGGCTGTGGCATATTGGTAGTGGGGGCGGTTGTGTGTGTTCGAGGGGGTATATGGACGCTCTCTACCTTCTGCTCAATTTTACTATCAACTTAAAACTCTAAAAAATAAAGTCTAATTTTTTTTAAAGTATATTGGTGCCCGAGTAACAACCAAAGAAAACCAATATGCTTTACTATTGGTATTGTAATTACGAATCAAGAATTTTCTGTATTTAATAGTTTTTCAATCCATTTCAGTCATTAATGCTTTTTCCATTCAGAATGCTTTCATATATTCTATGATTATATCTCTCCTATATTTTATTTAAGTAAACATTTTTATTGGGGGGAAAATACAGTCCGGGCCTGTGAGCTTGTGCGGGACTCAGGAAAACAGGCTGGCGGAGTTGCACCAGATGAGGCTTGGATTCCAGAGGCCTCTCCCTGGGTTGGAGGAAAGACACTCCCAGCCTGCAGGTTGCCTCCTGTTACCTCCTCCCCAGCCCCCAACCTCCGGCCCCCCCACCCCCACCCCCAGGGCTTGGCCAGGAGCTCAGGTCAGCCTTAGCCGGCTCTGGTACATTGGCCCCCTGCATGGCTGGCTAGTTGTTCCAAGCCCCAGCTGTACGCCTCCCGGGCCCCAGCCCCAGCCTTTCCCCCTGCACCTGTAAATGAAACGGATGGTGTAGTAGCTGAGCAGGAAGATGAGGAACTCGCCATAGAGCAGCTTGTAGATGCTGCCTCGCCAGCACAGCAGCAGGCGAGAGAAGGAGCCTAAGCGGGCATTCGCCACTTGGCTTGAGTAGGTGACGGTCATGGCCGGGCACTGGACTGCAGCAAGTGGGCTTGGGTCCTAGTAGACAGGGAGAGACACTTATGGGGGGCTTGTTCGGGGCTTGTCTGGGCCCCATGAGTGATCTTAGCCGGGACCCTTCCCTGCTCCGGGCCTCAGCTTTCCTGTCTGGACACTGGGAGGGGGATGAGGGCCTCAAGGGCCCTTTCGGCTCTTCCTGCCTGTGGGACATGGGAAGCCAGGGAAGAGAGCCCCAAGCTGCCCACAGCCTTGACAGGGAAGACAGACAGGTCTGCGCCCTTAAGTTGTATGACGAAGGCAACGACAACAGCAAAAGCAAAGTCCACACGCTGGGCATGGTCCCCTGAGCCAGGCAGCATTCTGAGCCTATCTTCTTCATTAGCTCCCTAAGCACCCACGACCACCTTGGAGCAAGACTGGTAAGGGGCCTGGTCAGTCTTGTCCACTGCCCTGTCTCCAATGCCCAGAACAGAGGCTGGCTGGTAGAGATGCTCAAATAATGTTTACTGAACAGTGACCCCAGGGCCTTTCCATTTGCTAATCCTTCTGCCTGGAGGATGCTCTTTCTCATCTAATGTATGGCTCATTCCCACGTCAGGCTGTCTGCCCAGAAAGGGTGTTCCCAACTACGGTCCCTGCAGATAACATCCCAGTGCCACTTGTACTCTCTGACCCCTCATCTTGTCGATTTCTGTCCACAGCATGTATCTTGTTCTGCTTGAAATGCTATTTTGCAGGACGTCTGCTGGTTTACTGACCATTCCCTCCCGCGCACGGAAGCTTCTGCTGCGCTCTCGTAGGAGGTGCTCCGTCAGAGCTTCTCGAAGCAATGACGGACACCCGCCCTCTCCCTGCTTGCGCGGATGGGGCTCCATAGCTGTGCCTTTGTGCCCCGTGCACACCAAGCTCATTCCCACCTCGGAGACTTTGCACAGGTGCCCCCCCCCCACGCGCACACATGCTGCCCGTGGGTGGACATCCCACGCACCAATGCAGGGACCACCGTCCACCCCGTAAGCCCTCAAAGCCCCGGCCCAGCCTGCTTCCGCCGACCACTACTCACAAGAAGGGCTCCAGTCTTCTCAGGCAGTCCCACAATAGTTCTGGCCACTGGACCCGTGGGACTCTTGGGGGTTCTGTGGCCAGTGCCCGCTCTTAGGGGCTGGCCCTGCGCATGCGTGTGTTAAGCGGTCACTTGACTCCCTCAGCCAGGGCTTCCACAAAGGAGCCTTGTTTGGGCCCCTCTCATAATCTGCACCTAAGCAGCGGCCAGCGCCGCCTGGCCAGGGCCCCTCTAATTCCTGCCGGTGCTGGGGGGAAGGTGCTGAGCTGAGGGCTAGAATTTGGGGTAGCTCCCCTCCACCATGGGCCCAATCCTGCCATTTTCTCTGGGCCCTCAAATACGGAGATTGAAGGACCTGTTTCCTTTTTCTTTTCTTCTCTTTTTTTTTAAAGGCCATATATTGTATGATGCCGTTTTTTAAAATATTTTATTTATTTGACAGAGAGAGAGAGAAAGACAGCGAGAGAGGGAACACAAGCAGGGGGAATGGGAGAGGGAGAAGCAGGCTTCCCGCTGAGCGGGGAGACCGATGTGGGGCTCGATCCCAGGACGCTGGGATCATGACCTGAGCTGAAGGCAGACGCTTAACGACTGAGCCACCCAGGCGCCCCTGACCTGAGCTTAAGGCAGACGCTTAACGACTGAGCCACCCAGGCGCCCCTGGAAGGATCTGTTTCTGACCACTGAGGTCTTGCGAGGAGAGCTGTGGGGAATGGGGCCAGGCCCTGTCTGGAGCTACACAGCGGGAGCCGCGGGCCAGCCAATGGGGCTTTGGCAGTTCGGAGGGCACTGGAAAGAACACTGGACCACAGTCAGAAGCCCTGGCTTCTAGTCCTGGCTCTGCCACCTGTGTGTGTGGTGACCCCAGTGGTCCTCTGCTCCTTCCTAGGCCTCAGTATCCCTATCCAAAAAGGATGGTACTGCTTTAGACCTCATCACCTTTCTGAGGGCGACAGCGGGCCGCCCCTGCTGGTGAGGAGCCCTGATTGGCTGGTGGTGACATCATAGGTCATTCAGGCTGTGATTGGCTGGTAGAATCCAGTTGGTAGGTTGGTTCACAGCTATGGAAAGAGGGGGTGGGGTGCGGGGGTAGGAGGCTGCCGTGTGGGGGCTGGGCCTGGTGCGGGATGACACAGCAGCCCTGGTGTTTGTGCAAAATGGGAGTATGTACCCAGGTCCCCAAGGGCAGCCGGTTAATAGCTCAGCACCTGGTTCCAAACATTTTAATCCATCAATCTATACACGAGGGCCCTCCTAAGCCACTGGAAGTGATGGGTGTCCAGAACGGGCTCCTCTTGTGAAAGCTTGAAGCCGCAGTGGCTCTTGGTCTTCAGTGAGTGGCCATGAGAATGGTCTGGAATGTATAGGAAACGTGCACCTTCTCGGGATCTTTCTCCAGAGTCTGATTCTGCCACGGCGGGGTGTGTGTGTGTGTGTGTGTGTGTGTGCGCGCGCGCGCGCGCGCGCTACATCTCTAATGAGCACGGCGGGGGGCGAGGAGGAGGATTATAATGCCAGTGGCCTTCAGATCGGACTTTCTGAACCCCTGATTTACAATATGACCTCAAGCCTTAAAATAAATCCACTCCTTCCCTCCCCTCTCCCTCCCTCCTCTCTCCCACTCCTCCTCCGTCACCTCGCTTTTTCCCCTCTCCCTGACATACTCCTAAGTGTTAACAATGCTGAGATTGCAGGTGACTTTTTTTTTTTTTTAAGATTTTTCACCTATTTATTTAACAGAGAAGGAGAGAGAGCACAGCAGGGGGAGCAGCAGACAGATGAAGAGAGAGAAGCAACTGCCCCCCCCCAGCTGAGCAGGGAGCCTGATGGGGGGGCTCCCTACCAGGGATCATGATCGGAGCCAAAGGCCGACTCCCAACCGACTGAGCCACCCAGGCACTGAGCCACCCAGGCGCCCCTGCAGGTGACTTTTGTGCACACCACTTTTGCCTTTATAATTGTCTGCCTGGGGCAAAAGATTATTTCACAACAACCTTGGATACTTTTCTAATCACAGCTAAAATAATGGCATCGCAGTTATGAGGGAGTCTTCAGAGATCAGCAACGGCCTTTTAGGAGTATTTGCTACCCCGCTGCTGCCTGTGGGAAACACCTTTCCCATCGCTGTCCTTAACTTGAGCCTCGGTCTCCTCATCCGGAAAATGGGACAATAACACCTATGTCAGCAATGAGAATGATGGGTAACAATTTCGTCAGTTCTCCAAACCGGTGGTTCTCATGCCTGGCTGCCTGGCCCTGGCACCTCTGCCCGACCCCTCCAGATTCGGTTGGGCTGGCAGGTCCCAGACGTGGCCATTTTCTCAAGTTCCCCAGGCAAGTCCAAAGGACAGCATGGGTGGAGAATCACTGCTGTAAGGGATAATGCCCTACCCTGTATTTCCTTTTCCCCCACCAAAACATATCAACACTCAAGAGAGAGCTTTCCACTTAGCAGGTGATTAATATGTTAAATTGAAACGTGTGCCTTCACCACGTCTGGCACGGGGATGCCCACTCCATGTCAGTTGAAGGAATGGACGAAACGCCTCTCTTTCTGTGCCATCAGGTTCCTGCCTCCCCCATGGTGACCACTGGAGGGCGCCCTTGCCTAGCTGGCTCTGGCCCTGGAAGCCTTGTTAGCCGGTCGGAGTCCATAGGGACCCTGGAGCTGACACTGGATGTCTTTCCCTCATCTCCTTGACCCTGACCAGCAGCTGTAGAGCTATAAGAGGGAGTTGGAAGACGCAGTGGCAGCTGAAGTCCTCCTGCTCTTTTCCCTGAACCGCAGGTTTCTCGTCAGTGTCCCAAAAGTCCCACCAGGACCCACTGACCGCACTGTACCAGCCCCTTTCCCTTCCCAGGTGCCCCAGGACATCCACAGAGACACTTCATAAGAAGGTGCTCCTGGCCGCACCCCAGTGCTAAGACAAGTAGACCCCAGGCATAAGCCAGGGTCTCTTCCACTGGGTCTCGGCCATGAAAATGTCCCCAGCCAGCCAGGTGCGTCTCAGGCAGGCTGCAGCAGGCACTGACCAGCCGAAGCTATGCTTGGACAAAAAGCCCCAGGATTGAACCCTGCAAGGATGGGGTCCAACCCAGTCACCCAACAAACCATTTCTGATGCCAGAACTAAGGCTAATCTGATTCCTGCGTCCAGAAATTCCTAGTTAAATAAAAATAAAGGAAACATGTAACTTTAACACAAAATGGCAAGTCCTAATATCTGTGTCAAGGCCACAGAGCTCAGAGAAGCGTTTACAGAGAAGGGAGCATTTCAGCTGGGTCTTGAGGCATGGGTAGGAGTTTGCCTGAGCTGAGGAGGATGGAAGGGTATTACATAGAAGGGAAAGCCCACGCAAAGTCACATAGGCATTCCTGAGGGACAGTTCAGTAAGGTTTCATCATCTACATTTTCCAGAGGGGGACGCTGAAGCTCAAGACCTCTCTTGTCCAAGGTCACACAGCTCTAAAAGGCCAGGCTGGGACTGAAATCTGGGTCTTCTCATTTTGAATCCTGTGGCTTTTCCATGACTCACCAACACCTCCCCAGTGCAGGTCAGTTTCTGAGGGGTGGAGGCTTACCTGTTAGGGTAGTGGTTTCTGTTAGCGTTAAAGGGAGGTCCAAGGGATAGGGGGTGCACAGAAGACACGTTGACTGCAGCAGAACCCATGCTCTTGAGGCCACCAGCAGAGAGCCATCTCTTAGAGACAGGCAAAACAGAGCTGGGAAGATGGGTGGGGGTTCCCGGGACAGAATGCGACGGCCTTCTCATCTGGGATCACCATGGCAACAGGAGCATCACAGAGGGCCTGCCACTGTGCCCTTCCAGGCCCTGCCTCAGCTGGGCAGGAAGAAGAGGACCCAGCTTGGCTGGGGGCAGTGGGCAGGGGGCCCTCGGGTGGGCCAACCAGCCCTGGATGCTGCCTCCAGCCTCTATGTAGGGTACCTGCCAGCCCTCACCCCCCTCTTGGGCCAATCACAGAAAGAACAAGGCAGAAGCCAAGAGAGAAAAGGAGGAGGCTTGGCATATCTGGCCAAGGGAGGGGAGGGTCACCGCCAGCCTGGGGCCTGGAAGCAGCACAGACAACAGCACCTCTCTACCGGGGCCGGCAGCCCTGATGCCTAAAAGGCTGGGTAGACTCAACATCCCAAGAGATGAACACATAAGCTCTGGCTCCTGCAGAAAGACAACAGGGACTGGGAGGGGCTGGGACACACTGGGTCCAGCTTCACCGAGCCCTGTCCTGCCAGTGACAACGGAATAGCATGGAATAGTCCAGAGCCGGCCCAACCAGAGACAAAAGGCAAGAGGATTCACCACAGCCTTGGGGAGAACACTGGGATCTCCGAGCTGCCCTGTCCCCATGGACTCCGCCCCACTGAGGCCAGCCAGGTGAGGCACAGACCCCATCCACAATGCCCCTCCCCTTCCAGCTCAGAACTGGGGCTAATGGGCAGTTGAGGAGGAGGAGGAGCATCACAGGCCAGGCTTCTCCTGGAGAACTGCACCGGGTGTAAGAAGGCCTAGGTGCTGTCATGCCTTTACTACAAGTCAGTAGCCTCGGGCATCCTCATCTGTGGAATGGGTAGCTTAGCAGCTTGACACACTATGAGAGACTATGCAGATGGTTGCTCACCCCACTGCTCATCTTGCAGACAAAGATACCGGGGCATAGAGAAAGAAATGGACTTAACCTCAAGTCACAAAGAATGAGGGTCAGAGCTGGAAGGTGTACGTAGGTCCCCTGTCTCGGTCAGAGCATGTGACTCTTCACTGTTCCAGAATGTTCCTGCTGTTCAACCCCACAAACACGTGTTGATGCCTGCTGTGCTCACACTTGATCTTAGCCAAAAGGCCGAGAAGCGATGCCTGCTGTGCTCAGCACCGTGCTGGGCATCATGGGAGGGAAAGAGAAGAAACAATGGTTTCCCCAATATCTTGAGCATTTATGGGTGCCAGGCTCTGAGCGCTTTTTTTTTTTTTTTTTGAGATTTTATTTATTTATTTGAGAGAGAGAGAGAATGAGAGATAGAGAGCATGAGAGGGAAGAGGTTCAGAGGGAGAAACAGACTCCCCGATCAGCAGGGAGCCTGATGTGGGACTCGATCCCGGGACTCCAGGATCATGACCTTAGCCGAAGGCAGTCGCTTAACCAACGGAGCCACCCAGGCGCCCCTGAGCGCTTTTTAGATGGGATTTCATCTCGTCATCAGAACTGGGGAATAGAAGGTGTTATCTACCTTTACAGGTAGGTGTCAAGGCCCAGAGAGAAGGTAAATAACTCGCCCAAGCCTCCACTCAAATCTCAGTCGGCCTGGTGCAAATTCCTTGCAGTCGCGACTGTGCACACTGCCCCCTGGCCCTTAGTTCCTGACCATGGTTGGTCAGCTGGGAGGGCTGCCCGGCAGCGATGTCCTGGAGGGGATTCTTCTACTCCGTGTGCGGTTGGACCAGGTCGCCAGCTCTGAGAGTCTGTTTGCCAGGAGGTGGCCAGGTGAGCGGAACAGACCCAAGGGCAGTGGGCGAGGCTGGCCCCAGCGCAGGCCAGCTGTGGAGTGAGCCGTGTTGGTGACTCTCCCTTAGTCCACAGGACCACCAAGCCAGCTGCCCTTAGTGGCTTTGAGCCCCTTGGGCACAGGTCGCCTGGACAACCACAGCTCCAACCCTTCTCCACCCCAGGCTGGGGTTTCAGAGTTAGCAAATAAAAATAGGGGGCAGTCAGGGAAATCTGAACTTCAGATAATAAATACTTGTTTTAGGGTAAGTCTGTCCTACACTACGAAGGCCTCTGGGGGAGGGCATCCAGAAGCAAGAGTCTTTTCGGGGTCGGCCTCGCAGATTTGGTGAACTGCTCCATCTGTCCACCCCCTTGGGCTGCTGCTGACTTTTAGAGCCTGGCTGCTCAAAGGGAGGTCTGGGGAGGCTTGCAGGCAATGCAGCCTCTCGGGTCCCACCCTGCCTCGCTCAGTCAGAATCCGCATCTGCACAAGATCCCCGGGAGATCTGGGTGCACACACAGTTTTGAGAGGCTTGCTTCACACAGTGACAAGAGAGATTTCAGTGCTTTGTAGACAGGAAAATAACAGCAGTGAAATAACAGCATCACCAGAGGTTATCATTCAAATGTATTTCCTTCCTTTCTTTTTTTAAAATATTGAGGCAACAGTCACATACCATAAAACTCACCATTTTAACCGTTTTGAGTGTACAGTTCAGTGACTTTAACTTCATTCAACTATCACCACTCATTCTAGTACATTCTTGTCACCCAAATGGAAACTCAGTACCCATCACACAGTCGCTCCCCGTTCACGCTTTTCTCCCAGCCCTGGTCACCGTCAATCTGCTTCTCCTATCTCTGTGGATTTGCCCTTTCTTGACACTTCGTATAAATGGAATCATACGCTACTTGTCCTTTTATGTCTGGCTTCTTTCACTAGGAATCGTCATGTTTTCAAGGGTCATCCACGTTGTAGCAGAGCGACAGTGCTTCTTTCCTTTCTGGGTTGAATAATATTCCGTTGTATGGATAGACCACAGTTTGTTTATTCATTCCCCAGGTGATGGACATCTGGATTGTTCCCATTTTTTTTTTTTTATCTGCTATGTATATATCTGGGCAAGGTTATCTGTAAACGTGTCTTCAATTCTTTCAGGTATATACCTAGGAGTGGGGTTGCTGGGTCATAGGGTCATTCTGTGGTTAACTTTGTGAGGAACTACCTGTTTTCCACAGTGGTTGTACAATTTTATACTCCCACCAGCACTGCACGAGGGATTCCAGTTTCTCCACCTCCTTGCCAGTGCTTGTTATACCCCCACCCCGCAAAAAGCCACCCGATGTGCAGTGGTATCACATTGTGGTTTTGATTTGCATTTCCCTAATGACAAATAATGTTGAACCTCTCGTGTGCCTGTTGGTTTTTGCTTGTCTTCATTGGAGAAATGTCTATTCAAGTCCTTTGCCCGTTATCCTTCACCCATATATTCTTATTGTTGAGTTTTAAGAGTCCTTTGTATATTCTGGACATTAGATTTATAAGAAATATATGATTTACAAATATTTTTTCCTCATTCTTTGGGTCATCTTTTTACCTTCTTCAGAATGTCCTTTGATACACAGAAGTGTTTTTTTATTTTGATGAAGTTCAGTTTATTTTTTCTTTTTTTTTAAAAGATTTTATGTATTTATTTATTTGAGAGAGAGAGAGAGAGAAACAGCATGAGAGGGGAGAGGGTCAGAGGGAGAAGCAGGGTCCCCGCTGAGCCGGGAGCCCGATGTGGGACTCGATCCCAGGACCCCAGGATCATGACCTGAGCCGAAGGCAGTTGCTTAACCAACTGAGCCACCCAGGCGCCCAGTTTTTTTCTTTTGTTGTTTGTTCTTTAACGTCATATCTAAGAAATCATTACCAAATCCAAGGTCATAAAGATTTACTGTTAAGTTTTCTAGCTCCAGGTTTTACATGTAGGTCTTTGACCTATTTTGAGATAATTTTTGTATGTGGTGTGAGGTAAAGGTCCAACTTCATTCTTTTGCACTCAGATACCTAGTTTTCCAAGCACTATTATTTGAAAAGATCATTCTTTCCCCATTGAGTGGTCTTGGCACTATTATTGAAAATCAATTGACAATAGATGTGTGGGTTTATTTCTGGACTCTCAATTTTATTCCATTAATCTATATGTCTATCCTTATGCCAGTACCACACTATTTGGGTTGTGTAGCTTTTTACAAGTTTTGAAATCGGGAAGTGTTCTCCAATTTTGTTCTTCCCTTTCAAGATTGTTTTGGCTATGTATGGTCCCTTACAATTCCATATGAATTTGAGGATCAACTTGCTCATTTCTGCAAAAAAGATAGTTGGAATTTTGTTGGAGATTGCATTGAATCTATAGATTACTTTGCTTTCTTTACAATATTGTTTCTTTACAATCCATGAACATAGGATGTCTTTTCATTTACTTAGGTCTGTTTAAATTTCTTTCAACAATGTTTTGTAGTTTGCAGTGTACAAGTCTTATACCCCTTTGTTAAGTTTATTCCTAAACATTTTGTTATTTTTGGTAATGTAAATGAAATTGTTTTTCTAAATTTCATTTTCAGGTAATTCACTTCTAGTGTATAGAAATACAACTGATTTTGCTTATCGCATTTCATTTGCTTATTGATCTTATATTCTGCAAATTTGCTGAATTCATTTATTAACTATGATGGTTTCTGTGTGGGTTCTTTAGGATTTTCTATATATTAGATTACACCAACTACAAATAGAGATAGTTTTACTACTTCCCTTCCAATTTGGATGACTTTTACTTACTTTCTTGCCATGGCTAAAACTTCCAGTAAAATGTTGAATAAAAGTGGCAAGACCAGACATCCTTATATTGTTTCTGATCTTAGGAGGAAAGCTTTCAGTCTTTCACCATTGAGTATGATATTAACTGTGGATTTTCTTTTTCTTTTTTTGAAGATTTTATTTATTTTTATTTGAGAGAGAGTGAGTGAGAGAGAGCACAAGTGGGGAAAGGGCAGAAGGAGAGAGAGAAACAGGCTCCCCATTGAGCAGGGGCCTGACATGGGGTTCGATCCCAGGACCCTGGGATCATGACCTAAGCTGAAGGCAGACACTTAACTGACTGAGCCACCCAGGCACCCCAGCTGTGGATTTTCACAGATCTCCTTTATGAGACTAAGGAAGTTCCCTTCTATTCCTACTTTTATGAGTGTTTTTATCATGCAAGGGTGTTCGGTGGGTTTTTTATCCCCAACTTTTTTTATTGTAGTAAAATATACATAACATAAAGTTTACCATTTTAACCATTTCTAAGCGTACAGTTCAATGGTATTAAATGTATTCATGATGTTTACAACCATCACCACCTTCTATCCCCATAATCCTTTCATCTTGTAAAACTGAAACTCTATATACAGTCCCGGGTAACCACCATTCTACTTTTTTGTCTGTATGGTTTTGGCTACTCTAAGTATCTCATGTAAGTGGAATCATACGGTATTTGTCTTTTTGTGACTGGCTTATTTCACTTAGCATAATATTTTCAAGCTTCATCAGTAAGGGTGTTGGGTTTTATAAAATTATTTTTCTGCATCAGTTGAGATGGTCACATGGTTACCTTCCTCCATTCCATTAATATTGTATATTACATTGGTTAATTTTCATGTGTTGAACCACCTTTGCATTCTTGGGATAAATCCCACTTGCCCATGCAGTATGATCATTTTAATATGTTGCTGGATTCAAATTTCTCAATAATCTGTTGAGAATTTTTGCATCTATATTTAAGGAATATTGGTCTATAGATTTCTTTCCTTATGCTATCTTTGTCTGGCTTTAATATCAAGGTAATCCTGGCATCACGGAATGAATTAGGAAGCACACTCTATTTTTTGGAAGAGTTTGAGAAAGATTAGTATTAATTCTTCTTTAAATGTTTGAGAGAATTTACCAGTGAAACAGTCTGGTCCTAGCCTTTTCTTTATTGGAAATTTTGTACTTATTTAATCTCTTGTTATGGGTCTAGTCAAGTTTCTGTTTCTTCTTGGGTCAGTCTTGGTAGTTTGTGTGTTTCTAGGAAATTTTCTTTTCATCTAGGTTATCTGCTTTGTTGATCTACAATTACTCATCATATTCTCTTGTAATCCTTTTTGTATCTATAAGGTTGATAGTAATGTCCTTACTTTCATCCTGATTTTAGTAATTTGAGTCTTTTATCTCTCTCTTTTTTTGTCATTCTAACTAAAAATACATCAATTTTGTTACTCTTTTCAAAGAAGCAACTTTTGTTTTCATTGATTCTCTTTGTTGTTTTTCTTTTTTTAAATTTTATTTATTTATTGGAGAGAGAGAGAGAGAGAGAGCACAAGCAGGGGGAGTGGCAGGCAGAAGGAGAAGCAGGCTCCTCGCTGAGCAAGGAGCCCTATGTGGGACTCCATCCCAGGACCCTGAGATTATGACCCAAGCCACAGGCAGACACTTACTTAACCAACTGAGCCACCCAGGCATCCCTCTTTGTTGTTTTTCAATTCTGTATTTCATTTATTTCCACTCTCATCTTTATTATTTCCTTCCTTCTGTTCACTTTGTTTAGTTTGTTCTTCTTTTCCTAAGTTCCTTAAAGTTGAAGTTTAGGGCTGGTCTTGAGTGACAGTATGAGGTTGGAGACTGTAACCGTCTTGCTACCAAAAGGAAGCACCAGTCTGAGAATACAGTCAAGCCAGGAAGAGGACAAGAGAGACACTGGATCTTGAGGACAGTACTCGAGCCCCTGAAACAATCCATGTTTACAGCAAGTCCTGCTTCTGGGCAATCAGTTACATGATTCAATAATCTTCTTTGGGCCCATTAAAAAAAAGTTGAAAGTTTAGTTATTGATTTGAGATCCTTTTCCTGTTTAATATAGGTGTTTACAGCTATAAATTTCCCTCTGGGAACCGCTTTTATTGCATTCTGTAAGTTTGGGTATGCTCAGTTTCTATTTTCATTCATCTCATCTAATTTCCCCTGTGATTTCTTTTTAATCCATGGGGCACTTAAAAGTGTGTTGTTCAGTTTTCACGTATAATAGCAGAATTTTCAGTTTTCCTTCTTTTATTAATTTCTAGTTTCGTGTCATTGTGGTCAGAGAAGATACTTCATATGCATTCTGTATTTTTAAATGTATTGAGACTTGTTTTGTGGTATAAACATGGTCTATCCTGGGGAATATTCCATGCTCACTTGAGAAGAATGTGTATTCTGCTGTGGTTGAGTGGAGTTAGGTCTAGTTGGTTTATAGTGTTGTGCAATGCTTCTATTTCTTTGTTTATCTTTTGTGTAGTAGTTCTAGCCATTATTGAAAGTGAAGTGTCGACGTCCTTATTATTGTTGAACTGTTTGTTTCTCCCTTCAATATATGTTTATTATTGTTATATCTTCTTGATGAATTGAGCCATTTATCATTATATAATGTCTCTCTTTGTCTTTTTAAATAATTTTTGCCTTAAAGTCTATTTTTTAAATATTAGTATGGCCACTTGATTTCTCTTTTTTGTTAATTTTTGGCATGGATTATCTTTTCCATCCCTTCACTTTTAACCTTTTTGAGTTTTTGAGCCAAAAGAAAGACTCATGTAGACAGCATATAGTTGCATCATGTATCCTTTTTAATCCATTCTATCAATCTCTGTCTTTTAATTAGGGAATTTAATCTATTTATATTTAACTGCAATTACTAATAAGAACTTACTTCTGCCCCTTTATTTGTTTGCTATATGTCTTGTATCTCTTGTTATTGTTGTTTCTCAATTCCTCCTTCTTTTGTGTTAGGTGTTTTCTAACGTACATTTTGATTCCCTTCTTTTTTATTTTCTTAGTTGTTGTCCTGGGGATTACAATTAACATCTTAATTTATAACAATCTAGTTCAAATTAATATCAATTTAGTTTCAATAGTATACAAAAACTTTGCTCTTCTACAGCTCCATTCCCTGCCCTTTATGTTGTTAGCATCATAAATTACATCTTTATACATTAGGTTTCTATCAGTATAGATTTATAATTATTGTAGTTGTCCTTTAAATCATATAAGAAAAAAAGAATTATGTTCTAAAAAATACATCATTACTGACTTTTAAATTTACGTGTATCCATGTTATCAGTGTTCATTTTTTCATGTGGATTTGAGTTACTATCTAAATGTCTTTCATATCAGCCTAAAGCACTCTATTTAACATTTCTGGTAAGGAAGGTCTACTAGGAACAAACTCAGTTTTTGCTAATCTGGAAATGTCTTGATTTCTCCTTCATTCCTGAAGGATAGTTTTGCCAGATATACAAGTCCTGGTTCCTTTTTTTTTTCCTTTCCAAACTTCCAATATATTATCCCACTGCCTTCTGGCCTCCAAGGTTTCTGATGAGAAATCAGCTGTTAATCTTATTGAGGTTCTCTTGTACATGATCAGTCACTTTTCTCTTCCTGCTTTAAGGATTCTCTTTTTGTTTATAGCCTTCTGCAGTTTGATTATGTCTTGGTATGGATCTCTTTGAGTTTATCTTACTTGAAGCTAATTAAGTTTCCTGGATGTGTAGAGTATGTCTTGCATCAAATTTAGAAGTTTTCAGCCATTGTATCTTCAAATATTCTTATTTCTCTCCCACCTCTCCTTCTGGGACTTCCACTATACATGTTAGTATGCATGATGGTGTCTTATAAATCTCTTAGGTTACGTTTATTTTTCTTTATCCTTTTTATCTCTCTGCTCCACAGACTGGGGAATCTGAATTGACTTATCTTCAGTATGCTGATTCTTTCTTCTGCCTGCTCAAATCTGCTGTTGAACTCCTCTAGTGAATTTTTCATTTCAATAATTCTCTTCAAATCCAGAATTTCTGTTTCTGTGTTATAGCTTCTGTCTCCTAACTGACAGTTTCTGTCTGGTGGGATATGATTATCATGTTTTCCTTTAGTACTTTGTGCATGGTTTCCTTTAGGTCTTTGAGTATATTTTAAATAGTTGATTTAAAGTCTTGTCTACTATATCCAATATCTGTGCTTCCTCAAGGACAGTTTTTTTTCCCCATGTATAGGCTCCCTTTGTATGCATCATAATTTTTTTTCTAAACTGGACATTTTGAGTATTATAATACAACAACTCCAGAAATAGGATTTCCTACCATGCTTGGACTTGTTGCTGCTTGTAGTAGAAATTGTTAGTTTAGTGACCTTTCTGGAACTAATTTTGTAAAGTCTATTTTTTGTAGTCTGTGGCCACTGAAGTCTCGGTTTCATTAGCTTGGTGGTCAGCTAGTCATTTGACAGAGATTTCCTTAAAAGCCTAGAACAGCAACAACAAAAACCTCCCAGTCTTTGCAGATGAGCTCTGTATGTGTGTTGGGAAATTCCTTCAACACTCAGTCATGCAATTTACAACTCTGCTTTAGCCCTCATTTTCTGCTTGCACAGAGCCTGGTGATCAGCTAGAGGTAAGATCTTAGAGCCTTCTCGGATCTTTTCTGAGCATGTATCCAGCCCTGGGCATGCAGGTAGACCTCTATTCCCAGGAATATGTAGGAACTTTTCAAAAGTCCTTGTTTCCTAAACTATTTCATCCCCCAGCTTTTCTTCCTAAGCTTTTTTATTCAATTTGTTGTTTTCTCCAAATGTGATCCCTTGTTCCAGATGGCAGCAGCTAATATAATTGCCTTTATATATTTTCAACAAATGCCCCACAGGTAGCCACCTCAGCCTTGGGGGAGTTCTGAATTAGGCAAAATAAAGGCAAGCTCATTGAGCCAGACATTCAGAGAGCCACCAAACAGGTCAAAACAAACAGCCACAATGTGTTCAGTAGCAGGCTGTTCTGCACCCTCCAATACTAGGAACTTATACCAAGAACATTGTCTTCAAGGCTGCCACAGAGCTGGACAGTGAGGGATGGCCAAGATAAGTGAAATTATCATGAAGTTTTCTTACTGAGATTCAGTGGTTCATTTCTTTTTTTTTTTTTAAGAGTTTATTTATTTGACAGAGAGAGACACAGCAAGAGAGGGAACACAAGCAGGGGGAGAGGGAGAAGCAGGCTTCCCGCTGAGCAGGGAGCCTGATGCCAGGCTCGATCCCAGGACCCTGGGATCATGACCTGAGCTGAAGGCAGACGCTTAACGACTGAGCCACCCAAGCACCCCCAGTGGTTCATTTCTTTTCTTTTCTTTTCTTTTTAAAGATTTTATTTATTTTAGAGAGAGAATGAGATAGAGAGAGAGCACGAGAGGGGGAGGGTCCGAGGGAGAAGCAGACTCACCGTTGAGCAGGGAGCCCGATGCGGGACTCGATTCCGGGACTCCGGGATCATGACCCGAGCCGAGGGCCGTCGCTCAACCAACTGAGCCACCCAGGCGCCCCCCAGTGGTTCATTTCTTGATTGAGTGTTCACCTGGGTGATGTAAACTTTGAGTTGTTTCCAGAGTTCTGATATAGCTGATTCTGACAGTTTTGCCCGTTCATTAGCTGCCTTTGTGATGAGATAGACTCTTGGAATTCCCTACTCCATTTTCACTGATATCCCCAGTTTTTTTTAGCATAGAATTTTTAATGTAAAAATTATTTGATATTTAAATTTTTTATTTAAAAAAATTTTTTTAAGATTTATTTATTTATTTTTGAGAGAGTGAGAAAGAGAGAGAGAGTACATGAGAGCGGGGAGGGTTAGAGGGAGAAGCAGGCCCCTCGCCGAGCAGGGAGCCCAATGCGGGACTCGATCCCGGGACTCCAGGATCATGACCTGAGCCGAGGGCAGTCGCTTAACCAACTGAGCCACCCAGGCGCCCTTAAAAATTTTTTTAAAGTAGGCTCTATACCCAGCATGGAGCACAATGTGGGGCTTGAACCCACAACCCTGGGATCAAGACCTGAG
Organism: Zalophus californianus; assembly: GCF_009762305.2. NCBI lineage: Eukaryota > Metazoa > Chordata > Mammalia > Carnivora > Otariidae > Zalophus > Zalophus californianus. The sequence goes on along the minus strand of NC_045605.1, from coordinate 103,818,784 downwards.
CTGAGATCAAGAGTTAGATGCTTAACCGAATGAGCCACCCAGGTGCCCCCACAATGATTTGATATTAAAACATTTATATAGGGGCGCCTGGGTGACTCAGTTGGCTAAGCAACTGCCTTTGGCTCAGGTCATGATCCCAGGGTCCTGGGCTTGAGTCGAGCCCTGCATCGGGCTCCCTACTTGCCGGGGGTCTGCTTCTCCCTCTCCCTCTGCCACTCCCACTGCTTGTGCTCTCCTGCTCTCTCTCTGCCAAATACATAAATAAAATCTTTCAAATAAATACATAAATGAAACATTTATATACTATTTTTTCACTTGATGTTATACCATAAAATGTTGTATTTACCTATATTATTCGTCATATAAATATCCATTTTAGTAGTTCATTCAGCAAATATTTATTACCTGGTGGTCACTCTTCCAGGGACTGAGTATACAGTAATGAGTGAAATAAGGCCCTGCCCTCATGGAGCTTACATTGGAGTAGGGAGAGAAGTAAGTGACATATAAATATTCATTCATTGTTACTGCTGCTGTTTAATGTTCCATCAGAAGGACACAACTATGATAGGATGAAAAATGGCCCCCCAAAATATCAGATCCCAATCCTGGAAACCTGTAGATGTTACCTTATGTGAATACAGGATGCTTGCAGCTGTGATTAAGTTAAGGATCTTGTGGTGTGTGGATATTATCCTGGATTATCAGGGTGGGCCCCAAGTTCAATCACATGCCTCCATATAAGAGGAAGGAAGAAGGAGATTTGACATGGACAGAAGAGGAAAAGGCAATGTGACAATGGGAGCAGAAATTGGAGTGAAGCTAAGGAATGCCAGGAGCTGCCCGAAGCTGGGAGAAGCAAGGAATAGAGTCTCCCCTAGAGCCTCCAGAGGGAACATGGACCTATGAACATCTTTTTTTTTTTTTTAAGATTCTATTTATTTGAGAGAGAGAGAGAGAGAGAGCATGAGCAGGCGGGGGGGGGGGCAGAAATAGAGGGATGCAGACTCCCCACTGAGCAGGGAGCCCGACAACATGGGGCTCAATCCCAGGTCCCTGAGCTCATGACCTGAGCAGAAGGCAGATGTTTAACTGACTGAGCCACCCAGGCACCCCAGACCTACTAACATCTTGATTTGGGCACAGTGATAGTAATTTTGGACTTTTGGCATCCAGTATGGTATGAAGTAAGTTTCTGTTCTTAAAGCCATCTAGATTGTGGTAATCTGTTACAGTTACCATAGCAAACTAACACAAATTTTGGAACCAAGAGTGGTGTGCTGCTGTAACAAACACCTAAAAATGTGGAGATGGTTTTGGAATTGGGTAATGGGTAGATGCTGGAAGAATTTTGAGAAGCACAATAGAAGCACTTATATGTGATGAACTTGGCTATTAGCTGAGGTCATTTCCTAGCAAAATGTTAAAGGTGCCCTGGTTTCTTCTTGCTGATTATCGTAAAATGCGAGAGGAAAAAGATATACTGGGGAAAGAACTGTTACACCAAAAGGAACCAACACATGATGATGGGGGAAATTTGCAGCCTATCCACATTGTGAAATATACTAAAATTAGGCGATTTACTGTTAGAAAAAATGTGCTCTGGAGAGAAGTCCACGGGTGTGGTTGAACAGCCTTTTGCTAGTGTTGAGGATATTAGGTGTGTGACTCATGGATCCACTCAACCATCTCAGCAGAAGCCAGTGATAGAGATAGAATTATCCAGGAAAGATCTGTGGAGGACTCTCTTGTTTAATGATGTCAGTCTCTGTGACATACACGGGAGACACACAAGGCTTTCCAGAGTTATATATACCAGCAGAAACACTGCCATCTTGAATGGAAAGGGACAGAGACAGAATGGAATGAAAGAAGGCTGTTGGACTCCCACCATTCTAGAGGCAGGAAATAGGCTTATAAAACGACTCAACTTCAAACCTGTACCTACTGTTGAGAAAAAGGAAGCATGACAAAAGGGAATAGCCTCAGGCCCAGAGGGCAGAGCCTTGGACCTGGAAGTCAGAACCACAGATACGGAGGCTGGAGCTCTTGGGTGACAGAGGATTAGTCCCAGACCTTGAAAAGTAGAGGAATTTGTCCTGCTGGATTTTAAAATTACTTGGGACCATGACCCCTTTCTCTCTTCCATTTTCTCCCTTCTGGAGTGGGAGTGTCTATAACTATTACGCTGTGCCTATCCCACCATTGTATTTGGGGAACAGATAACTTGTTACTAATTTCATAGTTCCAGAGATGGAGAGGAATTTTTTCCCCAGGATGGATCATATCCAGAGTCTTACCAAGCCTGGTTTAGATGGTGAGATTTGGGGTTTTGAGCTGATTATATTTAGATGAGATTTTGGGCTTGAGTTGATATTACAATGGGTTAAGACTTTTGGAGATGTTGGGATGGGATGAATGTATTTTGTGTGTGTGACAGACTGATGGCAGACTCTAGAAAACTGAGAAAAAAAAAATTCCCCCCCCAAGATAGCGATTCTAATCCCTGATCATATATAAATCCTGTAAATCCTGCCTTATATAAAAACAGGGTCTTTGGAAATGTGATTAAGTTAAGCATCTTGCTCTTTTTCGCCGCCACCCTGCTCTGCATGGCTGACTGCTTCTCACCATGACTTCTCACAAGATTTTCAGAATCAAGTGATTCATGGCCAAGAAACAAAAGCAGAATTGTCCCATTCCCCAGTGGATTCAGATGAAAACTGGTAATAAAATCAGGTACAACTCCAAGAGGAGGCACTGGAGAAGAACCAAGCTGGGTCTATAAGCCATCACACATCATGAGATGACACACTTAATTGACACACATATTTAATTTTAAGCTGCATGAAGATCATCTGTTCTATCATTCTGTAAACATCCTTCCTACCGGGCCATAGACTTGTCTTATCATGGAAATGATTTTTCTCTGTGACTATGCCTCAGTAATAAATGTGAGAACTTGTGGCTCTAAAAAAAAATTTAAGCATCTTGACAGGTAATGATTATCCTGAATTTTCAGGGTGGGCGCTAAATGCAATCACAAGTGTCCTTATAAGAGGGAGCTAGAGGAGAAGGCAATGTGAAGATAATGGAGAAATGGTATGGCTACAAGCCAAGGAATACCAGCTACCACCAGACACCAGAAGAGACAACAAACTCTCCCCTAGAGCCTCCAGAGGGAACATGGACCAACTGACATCTTCCTTTAGGTCCTCATTTTGGACTTGTGCTTCCAGAATGGTGGGAAAATAAATTTCTGTTATTTTAAACCTCCTAGTTTATGGTAATTTGATACCATTTTCTATAAGAAACTAATACAATAACACAATGCATTTATCCAGTCCCTGCTCATTAGACATTTGGATTGCTATTATGAATTGTACCTGTTTCCTGGTGCAAAAATGCTAGATTTGCTCTAGCACAGAGACCTGGGAGTGGAATTGCTTGGTCATAGCATATGCAAATGTTCAATTCTACAAGGTAACGCCAAATTGTTTGCCAAAGTGGTTACCGATTTACACTTCTATCAACATTACAGTTCCTGTGGATACACATTTTGTTCATCACTTGGTATTATCAGATTTCTTAACTTTTGCCAATCCTAGCAAATGTAAGATGGTGTCTCATTGTGATTTTATTTGAATTTCCCTGACATCCAATGTGATTAGGTTTGAGCATCTTTTCAAACTCTTACTGGCCATCGTGAAATGCATGTTCATGTCTTTTGCCCATTTTTCTAATTATTTTATATATTTTTATTGACTTGGAGGAGTTCCTTTTATATTCTAGATACTAAAACTTCGTTGGTTATGGCTCAACTTTTGACTTGGTTTTATGGTGTCAGTTAATGAAAAGAAGTTCTCAATTTTAACGTAGTAGGATTTATCAGTCTTTTCTTTTATGGTTGGCACTCTATTTTATTTATTTATTTATTTATTTTTAAAGATTTTATTTATTTGACAGAGAGAGACACAGCGAGAGAGGGAACACAAGCAGGGGGAGTGGGAGAGGGAGAAGCAGGCTTCCCGCTGAGCAGGGAGCCCGATGCGGGGCTCGATCCCAGGACCCTGGGATCATGACCTGAGCCAAAGGCAGACGCTTAACAACTGAGCCGCCCAGGCGCCCCTAGCACTTTTTTTTAATGTCTTTTTTTTTTTTTTTAATCCTTCCTTTCATAGGGCATCTGTCTGACTCAGTCAGTAGAGCATGTGACTCTTGATCTTGGGGTTGTGGGTTTGAGCCCCACGTTGGGTATAGAGATTACTTAAAAACCCTTCCTTTCTCTGAAGTAAAAAAAATATTCTACAATTTATTCTAAGAGTTTTGCCTTCTGTATTTAAATTGTTAATCTATCTGGAATTAATTTTTCTGCATAGTGTGAGATAGGGTTTCAATAATTTTATCCACATAGGCTTGATCAGTTTGCTCCTAGGCAATGTATTAATTGGTCCCTTTCTTTCCCCACTGATCAGCAAGACTGTACCTGAACATCAGAGCTCCAGATAAGTGTGGGTCTTTTTCTCCTTTCTCTATTTGATTTCATCAGTCTATATATCTTCATTCCTTAGCTAATATCATACTGTTCTTATTACTAGAGTTTTCTTTTTATTTATTTACTTTTTTAAAAAGATTTTATTTATTTATTTATTTGAGAGAGAGAATGAGAGAGCATGGGGGGGGAGGGTCAGAGGGAGAAGCAGACTCGCGGGACTCGATCCCGGGACTCCAGGATCATGACCTGAGCCGAAGGCAGTCGCTTAACCAACTGAGCCACGCAGGTGCCCATTACTAGAGTTTTATAAGTCCTGATAGCTGGGGGCTAAGCAACTGCCTCGTTCTTCTTTTTCAGGGATGTCTTAGATATTTTTACTCTTCTTTAAAATAAATTTTAAAATCAGCATGTCATATTTAAGAAAATCCCTGTTAGAATTTTGATTGCAATTGCATTGAATCCATAGATCAAATGGGAGAAAATGGACATTTTTGTGAAAGATCTAGTTTTATAATTTGTATCATTTTGATATTTTTATTATTAAAATAATTTAGATTATAATAATTCATACTATGATTATAATTTTCTAATTTGTATCCAAAGTTAAAACTTTCTCTATAATAAATCTTGTACATATTTTGTTAGCTTTATTATAGGTGCTTGTCATCATTGCTATAATAAGTAATGTATTTTTATAAATTCTGTTTTGCTAATTTTTACCATTGTACAGAACTGCAAATAATTTTTATATTGATATTATAGCCAACATTTTTTCCAAGCCTTCTTATTATAATAATTTCTCTATAGAATCCTTTGGATTTGAAATGTAGACAATCATCTGTGAAAAACGAGTTCTGGTTTTTCTTTTCCAATCCTTATCGGTCTTAAATTTCTTTTTTTTTTTTTTTAAAGATTTTATTTATTTGAGAGAGACAGAGAGGGAGAGCACAGGCAGACAGAAGGACAGAGGGAGAGGAAGAAGCAGACTCCCTGCTCAGCAAGGAGCCCAATGTGGGAATCAATCCCCGGACCCTGAGATCATGACCTCAGCCCAAGGCAGATACTTAACCGACTGAGCCACTCAGGTGCCCCTATGTCTTAAAATTCTTTTTCTAGTCTTATCGCACTAGCTAAAATCACCAATACAGTATAGAAGCTCATTCCTGATTTTAAAATAATGTTTCTAGCATTTCACCATTAAGAATGACATTTGCTGCGAGGTTTTGGTGGATACTCTGTATCAGTTTAATGAAATTCCCTTTTATTCTCAGATTTCTAAGTATTTTTTAAAATAAATTATGTCTTGTCCACAAATATCTTCTCAGCACCTGGCACAGGTGCTCGTTACATGTTGCTTGAATAAATGAATGAATGAGGGAACGAACATGTTTATTGGGCTCCTGGGTTTGTTTCTTATTGATTTTTATGAATTCTTTATATATAAAAGAGGTCAACACTTTGCCATTTGCTGGGAATATTTTCCCTAGGCTATTTGCCTTTTAATTTTGGTTATTTTTTGGTGGAAGGAGGAAGATGGAGAAGTTTTAAATTTTAATGTAAACAGATCTATTGATCTTTTTTCTTTTGAGGTCTCTTCAAATGCGTCTAAATTTAGAAAACCTTTACTTCTCTGGATATTTGATAAGGGTTCATTTCTATTTTCTATGCACACTGCTGTCAGTTTAATCTTCCCATAGCAGGGCTCTGATCACATCACTCTCCTGCTCAAAAATGTTTAACTGTCTCCTTGGAGCCTTCAGAATAAAGTCCAAACTCTTTAACTTGGCCTCTAATGCTCGTCATGATTCATCCCAAGCCTGCCTGTCCAGTCTTTTCTCTAGTGTCCCCCAAATCAGCTTCAGTTCCAGCCAAAGTGAAGAGTTTGCTTCTCTCTGTGCTTCTGCTCTGTCCCACCTCCAAGGCTTTGGTCCTGGTGTCCCGTGGCATAGAATGCCCATCCTCCATTCTGTATATTTAAATCCTGCTTAGTCCTCAAGCCCTCTTTTCTCAAAAAGCCTCACCTTACCCTTTGACAGGGTGAGTGGTGAAGGGATAATAACATGAGCTTTTGGAGTCAGACAATGCGGATTAAAATCCTAATTCCTTCAACTTGTTCCCAGTTGCCAAATCCTTTCACCTTTTCTTAGTCTCCATTCTTTCATCATTAAAATGGGAACAGAAAGCAATGAAGGACCACACTGGGTGGTCTGAGGGTGAACTAAATCAATCAAATGTAGAGATCCTAGCACAGGGGCACCTGGCTGGCTCAGTGAGAGGAGCATGTGACTCTTGGTTTGTGAGTTTGAGCCCCATGATGGGTGCAAAGGTTACTAAAAATAAATACATAAAAATTAAAAAAAAAAATCCCAGCACAGTCCCCATCTCACCCTGCCATTTTGGAAGGGAGTCACCAGCTGTGGGGTGAGGGCACACCCACCCCCCTCTAGCCTCTAGTCATATTTGCCTCGGAAGGTTTGGCTGGTTCTCAAATTCCCTTAGGTTTCTGAACTTTCCTCCTCAGGAGGGGGAGTGGCCAAACAGGTTCCACCTCAAGGAATCCAGGCCCCCAGGCACCTTGATGGGACTCCTACACCCATTTGGGCTCAAAGGAATCCCACCCCCCTCCTTTCTTCATAAGTGAGCTCCAATGGTTTTATTGCTAGGAAATAAATATTTAAGTCTCCGAAGGTGTCCACTGGAACCTTCCATTCCTTGCCTTCAGCCCCCACAATATGGTGGTGAGTCAAGTAGGGCCAAGACAATCCTCTCAATTTTAAGGTGGGTAAACTGAGGCTCAAACTGTCTTCCATACAGTTGGGTGTAGAACGTGTGTGTCTACTCAGCCTTTTTCAAGGGGCTCTGGGAGACCTGAGCAGCTGTGTGGGGGAATCTGGGTGAGCTCTGGCCCCAGACTCAGAGACGGGGCAGAAATCCTGGCTATCCGGGCTTCCGGAACCCTTGTCCACAAGTGGGTTAGCGCTCTTAGAGGCTGGCAGCGAGCTTAGTGTCTGGCATTCTCTTTGTGAAGCCGGAGTACCCCACCTACATAGGTTATTTTGTCTATGTCTTCTGAGGAAGAGCAAGGATGATGATTCACTGGCTGGGGCGCGTGATCAGCCTGAATAATGAGAAGAACGAGCTTAGGATCTGGAGCCCTGGGTTCTAGCCCAGCTCTACAGCCAGCATGCTGTGTCACCTGGGGTGCTCTCCCACTCCCTCTGGACCCCAGTTGTTCTATCTGTAAAATGGAGATGGTGGTAGATGGACCGATCTCCGCTGTGGAATCTTAGCTAGCAAACTTAATGTTCTCAGAGTGCAGTCCTGGGCCCCGCCCCTCCCCGAGCCCAGACTGTCTCCAGGGCCTGACTTCACCAGGTTGGCCCCACCAAATCTCTGACGCCATCTGGCTGCCTCCACCCTCTGTCCTGTCCTCCCAGGGGCCTGAGCCGGATTCCCGCTCCCCACCACCCCGGGGCTGGGCGGCCAGTGGTCTTCCTCAGGCCCTGGGCAGGGAGTTGTGGGGGGTAGGGGGGCATTGGGGCGGGGCGGGGGGGGGGAACATGGGCTCCAGACTCATATTTGACCTCTCAAGCCTCTTTCCCTCTCCCTGGAGCCAGCGTCCTTGCCCCGCCCCTCTTGAAATCCGAGCTCAGGGATCCAGGGAGGACTGTAGCTGCAAAACATTCCACCCAGTTGTCCAAACACTCGGCACAGCTGGCGGAGGGAGGGGCGGCCTCCCTTCTCAGGGAGCCCTTGCGCTGTTGCTTTCACGGGGATGGGGGCGTCCCCACAAGGATGCCCTGAGGGGGTTCAGGGGGCTGAGGCTAAAGGAAGAGCGCACAACAGCCACACTCCCGGGCTTGCCCCAGGCCTCCCTTCCCAGGGCCCGCCCCACGGGGGAAGATCCTGGTCTGCCTGGCCAGGTGCTGCGGGTGGCCTTGTGAGCATCCTCGTGACTGACGGCGCCCAGTGCCCCGCGGCCGTGCTGTGGGGGATGGGCAGTGGGAATGCCGCCGGGACAGCAAGCCCCGGAAGTCACTTCGGGGAGCCGCGGTTACTGGCAAGCAGTCCCAGGCCTGGCTGCCTCTTGGCTGTGACTCACTGGTGACCCTGGACGAGCTTCCAAGGCTCAGTTTCTTCATCTGCAGCAGGAGGGACTTGGGCCTCTTCTGGCTCTGATTTTTCTAAGTCACAGCCAAGGACAGAAGACCCTTATAGCTCCCCATGAAACCCCAGCTCTGCCTAAATGTCCAGAGAGTAGCAATTTTTTTCTGTACAGTCCCCAGAGCAACTCTGACTCAGTTTCCTCCCCGAGGGAAGGCTGGTGCTTGGCCCGGGGAGGGGGGGGAGCTCGCTCTCATACACCCTGTTGTCAGCCGGGCTGAGCTCCTTCCCCTCCTGCCATGTTGGGGTGATGGGGGGGCCCTCTCCCCTTTTCATACTTCCTGTTTTCCATTAATTGTTTCCAGGTGGGCCCAGAGGTTGCCCCGCAGAGGAAGGTGGGGGCACGGGAGAATTGAGCAGGGTATCAATGAGGAGCAAAAACAGGAAGGGGGTGGGAGCAGGCCATGGAAAATTCACTGCCAGGAAAGGCAAGGCCAGCATCTGGTTTGCATTAAGCTGAGAGTTTCGAAGCCCAAAGCCTGAGTGGGAGATATTGTTATCCGCAGGGCAGGGCTGGCGGGGTGTGCCTGCTAGTCAGGAACTGGAAGCTTCTCCCCCGCGGGCAGTCAGAGGCTGACAGGAAAGAAGAGGGGAGGCGAGGGAGAAAGGCGGAGGACATTCTCATTTCGAGTGTGGCAGACCCTTCACAGATGTTGCCTGCTGTGATGTTCACAACTGCCCTGGGGACAACTGTTCCCATTTCACAGATGAGGGAAATGAGTCCGAGAGAGGTGAAGTGACTTGCCAAGGTCACACAGCCAGGGACCAGAACTAGGATTAGACTTCAAGCCAAATGAGATAGGGTGGAACCTTCAAACCATTCCACTGGGCCGAGGCTGACCATGTCCCGGACAAGGGGGTACTGAGGATTTGGGGGTAAGCGCGGGCCAGCCTCTGCCCACGGGGTCACTCGGTTCTTGTGGGGGTGTCCGACGGTTCTACTTGTCATGACACAAGGTGGGCATGTGCCCGAGGGCTTCACCCTCAGGAAAGCAATCCACGGGGGAAGGCTTCCTGGTGGAGGGGGAGGTAAGAAGCAAAAGAGAAATTATCAGCAGGAGGTAGGATGTGCTGCCAAGGGCATTGTGTGAGCAAAGGGGTGGTATAGAGCATGTCTGGGCAGTAGCAGCTGGCCTGGTGTGCCTTAGGGAGTGAGATTCCGTATTATGGTTGGGGAAACAGAGGCACAGAGAGACTAACATGCCCAAAGGCTCATAGTCTGGGATGGGGTTGAATCCAGCCTCTCGGACACCGGGCCTGGGTTCTTAACTGCTGCACTGAGTTGTGCTTTTTTGTTGGTGGTTACAAGTTTTAAAAGGGATATTGAGACCAAGGATGGGATGTGGGGCAGGCGGGGGTCCTTGCCCAAAGCCACACAACCAACTAGTGATAGAGCCTGGGCTGGACGGGTCTTTCCAACTTGCCAACCTGGGCAGGGAGGGGTTAGGTGGCTCCTCCTTTGGGCCGTAGTGGAAGCTGGGCCTTGGGCATGCAGAGGACAACTCCCACGACCCTTCAGGGAGTCTCACCTTTCCTGGCCCAGAGCCCAGGAAGCAGGGCCCCCAGTGCCTTCTGCTGCCCGCTGAGCCACAGGAGTTAATAATTATGGGGTTTCAAGAGATAGAGGCCTGCTGGGAGGGCCCTTCGTCCCAGGCCCTGCTCTTCAGAGATAGCAAAGGTTAGCGTGAGGCTCAGCCTGGGGAGGGCGGGAGGAGGGGAGGGGGAAGGCTTCTGCCACCTGCCTGCCTGGCAGTCTCCAGAGGGACCCTCAGGCTGGCCCTGGCATGGATGACCCCAAGGAGCACACCAGGTGTCCTGCCCGAGGAACATGCCCTGTGTTCCTGGCGCTGAGCTCAGGGGCTGTCCGCTACGCCCCATCAGTTCTGGGCCCTGCACTCGAGAGGAACTTGGGAGAGGAGACCTGGGACACAGACAGGTGAGCCAGTGACCTCGGTCACGGTCACGAAGGGGAGGGAGGGAAATCTTGCCATTCTGTAGGGGCACTGGGGGAGGAGGGAGGCAGAAGCCAGGCTCCTGACAGGGGACTGGCATGGAACTCCGGGGAATTTCATGAGCCTCTTACAAGGTCAGTGCCAATGCGTCACCCTGATTGTCTAACTTGGTGGTTGGATAGACATAGAATCTGAGGCTCAGAGAGGGCAAGACAAACATCCTGGGTCACGCAGAGAGCTGAGGAGAGACCTGTCAGTCTGCGGCCACACCACCCTGAACGCGCCCGATCTCGTCTGATCTCGGAAGCTAAGCAGGGTTGGGCCTGGTTAGTACTTGGATGGGAGGAGAGACCTAAGTCAGAATTGGGGCCTGGATCAACCAGGCTGGCCGTTTCCTGCTCCTCATCTGCTTCCAGCCGAGGCTCTGTGGTCAAGGCTGCCAGGCGGGGATGGGGATGGTGGGGAGACGGGCGAAGGGCAGTCGTTTGAGGTCTTGACCTTTTACTTCTTCCTCCACACCTGCTGGCCAGACCCCTAGTAGGCTCCCCTTTTTGCCTGACTGCACACAGTTGCGGCTTCTAGTGAGTTCTCTAGTTTCTGGGCTGTCTTTTCAGAAAACTGATGTAAGGGGTCACACCCCCACCACCCCTGGCTGTGTGACATCAGGTAGGTTCCTGAACTTCTCTGAGCCCAATCCTTTTTGGCTGAGGAGCAGAGCTCACTGTACTGTGGAAGAAGCTAGTGAGGCTTGGCAATCGAAGGTCACTGGATGCATGGATGATGTGGTATTTTTAAAGATTTTTTATTTATTTATTTGAGACAGAATGAGAGAGAGAGAGAGAGAGAGAGCGCGAGCACATGAGAGGGGGGAGGGTCAGAGGGAGAAGCAGACTCCCTGCTGAGCAGGAAGCCCGATGCGGGGCTCGATCCCGGGACTCCAGGATCATGACCTGAGCCGAAGGCAGTTGCTTAACCAACTGAGCCACCCAGGCGCCCCTGATGTGGTATTTTTAGGTAGTAATTCGGGTATCAGTGCTCGCAGAGTCGTGACCCCACATTTGTCCTTGGAGGCCTCACTTAAGCCCACTGGTGCTACCCTGTCCTGCTAAGGGCTCTTGCTCTGGGGCCTTAGCCTGGGCTGACACCACCTCCATGCCTTATCTCCCACCAGTCTGGGTTACCATGACTTGGACCAGTCTTATCTCCTGCTCAGGCTTGTGAAGTCTTGGAGGGTAAGGGCCCTGTCCTGAGCCCCTTTTGTGTCTTTTCCCCCTTCTCCTAAATAATGAACAGAGCAAGGGCCAGGAAGACAGCAGTTGCTCAAGATTTACTTGGTGTAGGATTCAAGTCAACAAACATGGTGACATCTGCTTTGGGCCAGACCCTGGACTAGGCTGGGGTAGGCATAGAAACACTGCACTGAGAAGGAGATGGTTTCTGCCCTTGGGAAACCACAGTCTTAGAAAGAGTTACCCTGCAGAGTGAAGGGCATTGGAGGTCTGGGCAGAATGATTCTGGTAAGTCAGAAGGGATGTCACAGTGGGCTGCCCAGGTTGTTTACTGCACAAGACGCCAGCCAAGGGAGTGAGCAAGCAAGGCATGAAATCCAGCCTGCCCTCCACTCACCCAGTCCTGTACCTTGACATGGGCTGTCCCCATCTAGGAAGGCAGTACCATTTTCTATTTGTGACAAAGACACCGTGCACTTAGTAGAGTGTGCCCTGGGCAGCGGCCCTGGAAGTGGAGGTCCTTGTGAGTATGTCTCCCTACCATATTGGAGCCCCGAATGACAGAGCATGTGTCTATGCAGTTTCCCTTTGGATCTCAGCCCTTGTATGGTTCACAGTTAGTGCTCAGAAGGGATGGATGGATGGATGAATGAATGAATGAATGAACGAATGAACGGATGAATGAAAGAAATGTGTGTCCCCAGTGAAGATCTGACAAATTCAAGCCTGGGGTCCTAGCTCTGTGGGCTCAGAAGAGTAGTGTCCTGAGTTCTGATAGCATCTGGAAGGGAAGCACCTTCCTTCCTCCTGGCCTCCTAGGCCTCTCTAGACACAGAGGGTGGGAGCCAGGGTCCCTGGCAGGAGAGAAGAACTATACTCTCACTGGATCCAGCTGCAGGCTGAAGTTGAGGCCAGTCTGAGTCAGGGCTCAGGACCGGTGACAAAGGGGCGGAAGGATAGCGGGACAGGAAGACCAGTGGTCTGGGATGCAGGAAAAGGTTTTGCAGAGGACCTAAATCCAGACAGGTGTGCAGGGTGGGGGTGCATTCCCCCAGACAGTAGATGCTGGGCAAAAGAAGGGAAGAGATGGTCAGGGAGTGTTCCAAACAAGAGGGGAAGGCCCCTTTGCGGGGTGGGGGTGGTGTGGGGCTGGGGGACGGCTGGGGTTGAAGACTTGGGCCAAAGGGAGGGGTCTTCCCTTGGGATAAGCGCTCAGAGTTAAACCCGAGAAAACTTGTTTTGGGGTCTAGCCCCTTTCCCAACCAGCAGGACGTTGCCCAAGAACGGGCACAGAGCAGGGAGCCCAGGGAAGGGGGGTGCTGGCCAGCGGGTGGGTGTCGGCGGGCTCCAAGAGACCGTCCGCCAAGGTTCTCGAGCAGCGGTGGCCGAGGGCCCGCGCCGCGCCGGGGAATCCGAGACGAGTCAGCCGCGGGCGGCGGAGCGCGGCGCTGACCGCAGGACGCGCCGGCCGCCGGCTCCTCCCCAGCTCCCGCCGGCGCACGATCCCGGGGCTGGCGGGCGGCGGAGGGGCGGGGCCGGGCACGTGTCCTCGGACCACCCCCTCGGCCACGTGACCCGCCGGGGCGGGGGGGTGGCCGCGGAGGGACTGACAGGCGGCGGGCGGGGACGCGGCGCGGGCCGGTGCAGGGAGCTCGCCGCGGCGCCGGGATGTGGAGCGGGTAGGTCCGTGCGCGCTCGCCGCACCGCGCGGGCTCGGGCCGCGGCGGCCTCCAGGGCTGAGGGTCCCTGCCGCGTGTGCACCCGGCCCGCGGCGAAGGGACGCCCCGCAGCGCCGGGACGCGCGAGCCAACTCGCGGCGTAGGTGGAAGGACGCCCCGCGGGGAGGGGTCGGGGGTTCTCTGTGGGTGGGGACCTTCCCGGCAGGACGGCGCCGACTCCTAGCTCATCTGGAGCGCGAGTGAGAAGGGGGCGGGCGGCGGGGGCGGGGGGCGCTTGCAAGCCAGAGTAAGTCTGGGGTACGCACTGGAGGAGCGCCCCCCCCAACCTGGATGAACCCTTGGAAAGCAGTGCAATTGGGAAAGGGGGCTGGGTCTCTGCCAAGGTCGCTAGTAAGTTGATGAACCTCTGTGTGGGGCTCCTGGATCCAGCCCGGCTCAGAGGTGTGGGGTGGGACCTCCCCGCAGTCTGAAGGAGGGCAGTAGAGCCCTGGGTCCTGGCGTAGCGTCCCCAGTCCCTGTAACTGTTTATTGCCCCTCAGGGGTGATCCCTGTCCCTTGGCCGACCTGGTGTGGGTTCCCTGCCATGTTCGTCCAGGAAGGCTGTGGTCTTCTCAGGGACTTGGGCAAACACTTCCTCCTCCCCACGGCCTGGGAAGGCCAGGTCCTGGAAGAGCTGTGGCCAGAGTGGGGTGGGTTGTAGTCCTGTAAAGAACTGGACCACCTGGGGGGGTCCCGGACAGGACTCTTTCCTAGCCAGAGCTGGGGAGTGAGGGACAGCCTCTGGGGGGGCTGGCAGGCTGGAGGGGTTTCTGATGCAGGCTGGGTCCACTTGACTCCATGGCTCCTAGCAAAGCTTGGGCTGAGATGCTAGGGGGTAGTGGGGCTTTGTCCCCAGCAGGGGGTGCTGAGAGAAAGGGCTCCTGGTAGGGGTGAGGTGTGGAGAGGCATGCCTCTTAAAGGGTGGAAAGGTGAAGCAGAGCACGTGTTCTTTGGAAAAGTACCCTCCTCCACCCCCCACCCCCACCCCTGAAGATGAATGAGTTCAGGGAGAAAGTGTTGTATGGGACCTGGTGGGGTTAGCACAATCCTGCCTGGGGCTGTGTTTAAGAGGCATCCCAGTCTGGAAGAAGCTTGTGACCCCATATGTTGGGGGCACCCAGGCAAAACTGTCATTGAGTTACTATGTGATCTTGAGAGTATGGCCTCATTTCTCTGGGTCTCTGGGCGGAATGAGCAGGTTGTGGGGTGGAGAGCTGCAGGCTGATCCGTGCCCAGAGTGCCCTTCCCTGGAGGCATCTAGGCCAGAGCCAGACAGGGCTGGGAGCCATCAGTAGATAGATGCTCTCTTTAAGGACAGTGTCAAAAAGACTCAGGGTCCTGGAGAAGACCCCCGCCCCCCACCCAGTCCAACCTCCCTGCCATATTCCCAAGAGGCTTCTGGGTAAACTGGGCTGCCAAGCTGACCCCCACATGATCCTCAGCATAACTCATTTCTTTCTTTCTTTCTTTCTTTCTTTCTTTCCTTCCTTCCTTCTTTCTTTCTTTCTTTCTTTTTTCTTTTTTCTTTTTCTTTCTTTTTCTTTCTTTTTTTAAGATTTCATTTATTTATTTGAGAGAGAGAGATAGCATAAGCAGAGAGTAGAGGGAGAGAGAGAAGCAGACTCCCCACTGGGCAGGGAGCTAAGCAGACTCCCCGCTGGGCAGGGAACTCCATGCCGATGCTGGGGCTCGATCCTATGATCCTGGGACCATGACCTGAGCCGAAGACAGACGCTTAACTAACTGAGCCACCCAGGTGCCCTATAACTCACTTCTTGCATGTACATTTAGACCCCCAAGGCCTAGCCTAACCCCAGGGCCTAGCTAGGTACAGAGCACCTAGCAGGTGCTTTATAAATGCAGATGGAAAGCGTGAGGGACAGAAGGGGGAGCTGGACACCTGGGAGTGAGAGGCAGAGTTTGGGGGTTACCTTGAGCACTGCATTTTTATGGATCCCCCCAACCCGGGTATTAGAGGCAGGAATTGAAAGATCAGGGGCCAAGCTGCCAGAATCCACTGGGGGCCTGGTGTCCTAGGAGTTCACCCAGACCCCAGCAGGAGCCAGAAGGGACCCTGCTTGGGGTCACACTTGTCCATGTAAGTCTAACTGAGCTGCTTGGGCTTGCGGCCCCCAGGGGCTCAGGACAGTCTGGGTAGGTGTATATTTGGGCCCTTTATTCTAGAGTATGAAGACTCTGGGATCAGTGGCCCTGGCTAAGTTGTCAGGGTCTCTGGGGTTTCTTTCCTCATCTGTAGGTGAGGGATGGTTGCAGTTAATGGCTAGGCCCTGGTGCCAGTTCACCCCCTTGGCCCTGGCCCCAGGGCTGCTCCCCTGGGGTGGGTGGCAGTGGCAGGACTCTGCAGGAGCTCAGGTGGGCCCTCTTCCTTGGGACTCCTTGAGCAGGAGCCCTGAACTCTGAACCCAGAGGCAGCTCCCCCAAAATTGGGATGCTCCCCTCCCCATCCCCCATAGTTTCTCATGTCCATAGTCTTGGGTGCCAAGCTTGCTCTGAGATGGGGTGATGGTGGCATCTCGGTCGGGTATCTGCAACTGACACCATGCTGGGCACTTGGGGCTTGGTCAGCAAAGGCCAAAAATTGAGTTCTGGGCGAGTTTTCTCCCCTGGTCTCAGTTTCCCTGTCTGATAGATGGGGCTAATATTACCTGTTTCTAGGGAGGGCCAGGCTCTGATGGACTGCTCAGGAATGAAATGAGATTCCCCCACCCTCCCAGGGATGGAGGACTGTGTCTTTTGAACAAGCAAGATGCTGGGGAGCCCCAGGGCTGCAGACGTGCTGTGTGATCTTGGAGCAGGTCACCTAACTGCTCTGGGTTTTAATTACCGGAAGGGGCTTGGATTTGCAAGCTCCTGCCTGTTGGGCCTAAGTCATAGGGGTCTGTAGGCTCATACTTCATCTAAAATATGGAAGAAGGTAGGCCTCCTGCCTGGGAAGCGGTTGTGCACCTTTCCCAGCTGCTGCTTTCTGGAAGCCTTCCTTGATCTACCTACCTACCCGGCCCCCTCAGCAGGTGGAGGTATATATACCTCCTGCTGTTCCTTACTCTGCACATGTGTGAGGAGCTCAGACTCATTAGAATCCTGCTTGTTGTAGACTCTCCGCCAGTCTGCCCAAGATTTGTGCCCAATAGGGTGGTGGGGGATGGGGAGCAGAATGAATTAGAATGTGGTCAGAAGGGAGCTCAGGGATGTTGCTGCCAAAATCTGTGCAGTCATGCAGATTGGGTGGATTGGGGGCTGCTGATGGGGTGCGTAGCACATGATAGGTGCTCACTCTGTATGTGTTGGCTTTTCGAGGTGTCAGATCCTTCTAGGACTGAGCAGGCGGATGTGAGGCAGGTGCTGTGCGCCCTGCTCCGCCCCAGCACAGAGTGAGCCCCCACCGTCCCGGGCCTTGTGCTGGCTCCCCGGGGAGACTGCAGGGCTGGATTCCCTGGCAGGGCTGGGCTGGACTGGTGGCCCTGGGGCTATGGTGAGGAAAGGCTTGCTTGACCCAATCCACCTGATTCAGGTGTTCCAACCTCCCTGCCTTCTGTGGCTGTTCCTGACCTTCTCCGCCCCCTGCTCCATGTTCTACAAGGCACACACCTGCGTCCCCCTTGCTGCAGTGGTCCAGAGTCATCTGCTTCCAACCCCCCTCCCCCCAGGGTCCTGCTCGGCTCGCATGCCTGATACTCTGTTCCCATGTGTGACATATATGACACTGTTACCCCCTACTGGAACCCTCCCTTCCAACCCTGGTGATGGCTGCTCCTCAGACCTCCAGGCTGGCTCTGTGGTGCTAGACTCCTCTGTTACCCTCCCCCAGAGCACGCTCAGCCTGCAGCCGCTCCCCCTGGCCCGGTACCTCCCCTCAGCCACCTGTAGACCCATATAGGACATGCCGCTCCCCAGACACCTCAGCGACCCTTTTTCTCTTCCCCGACAGACCCCCTCCCAGTTCCTTATTCCCGTCCTGGGCACCATTTCATTATGTTAGTTAATTACTGTAGTTTTGTTGCTTTTTTTTTTTTTTTCCCTCCGTCACCCTCTCTAGCCCCCGGTTCCTGCCACAATTCCCCCCTCAGAGTCTTGTGTCTCTGTCCCCTCTGCACATCCCTTCCGAGGCCAGGACCTGCCTGGCCTATGCAACAGCCTTGGATGGAAGCCCCACCATCCCCGCCCCCACCCCGCCACCCCCTCAGGGACTTGGCTCCAACTTCCTCAAACCCCATCTGCATCCTCCCTCACTTCTCCAAAACCACCATTCATCCCCTTGCCTCCCGTCTGGATTTCTCTGGGTGACAGGTCACATGATGCAGTAGAGCTGGGACTCTGGGTTCTGTTCCCACCCTGCCGCCGCTTTGCTGTGTGTTCTGGTCAGGTCGCCAGCCCTCTCTGAACACCAGGCGCCTCCTTGTGCCCACCAGGCTGGGGAGCGTATCTCCCTGCAGCGGCATCCTGAGGGTTTGGAGCTGGCGCCGCAACCCCTCTCTGTCAGCTTCGCCTGGCTGGGCTTGCAGGCCTGGCGGGGAGCCGATGCGGGGAAACCTTTCCTGGGGCCCCCGGGGCCCCTGGATGGGAGGAGTCACTTGGCCATCGGCCTCCCTGCTCTCCTGGCTTACCAGAAGGCCTGTGGGTGCAGGGGCGTGAGTCTGAACAGGGCCCTTGTGTGTGGCACTGCCCTGCAGACCGGATCAGCTGCAGCCACCCCGTTGGCCCCCCGGGCAGAGGGTGAGCGCTCCCAGCGTGCCCTCCCCGCCTCTCCTTCCCCCTGTTTCAGAGCTTCCCTAACTAGTCCCTTCCATCTTCTCCAAGGATCCCATCGTGCCCCTTAGCACCGGGACCTTTGGTTCAAAGAGGTGACCTGGGCGCTGGTCAGTGGAGGGGGAGAGATCGAAGGGCAGAGAGACCTCAAGGCAGGCGGGTTGGGCTGGAAATGGGAAGAGCATGGATCCTGGCCGGGCCCTTCTGGCCCAGTGGGGGTTGCTGGGTGACTGGGGCCCATAGAATCCACGGGTCCTCATTCTCATTTTGCCATTTTTTTATGGATGGGGACGAAAGCCCTGCCGGCCCCCCAGGACAGGCCTGGGGGGTGAGCATTGCGGTTTCTGCTCTGCCCCCCCAACCCCGTGTGTTTCCTGAGGAAGTGAGCCAGTGGGGCCTTTCCTGTCTAAACTGTCATGGGCTCTAGACAGCGAAGCCGGCTTCAGGAAGGGGGATGTCGGATGTTCCCACTTTCCTCTGACCTTGACTCTTACTGTCTCCTGCCTCTGACCTCTTCCCAGTGGCCCTGGGTCCTGCTACAGGCCTTCCCTGTACTCTGGACTCTGTTTCTGCAGGGAATGGGGGCTGAGAAGGTTTAAGCTGAGGGCCTTGGACCTGGACTGAGGGGCAGGGAGGGGGTGTGGTGCAGAAGAACTTAAATGGTAGCCCATGCTTGTCCAAGGAGTGAGTTCCCCAGCCCCATGGGCATTCACATCCAGGCTTTCCCGCTCCTGGTCTGGGATGCTGAAGTGTGTGAAGATAGAGGATTCTGGCTTGGGCTGGACCTGTGGGGTCTGGGGTCCCTCGCGTCCCTCCTTCCTCTGAAATTTCTGAGTTGCCTCACGGCCCTGAAGTGTGAGGGGAGGACCTGCAGATTCAAGCTTCTCTCCCAGGACAGGGAGACCCCGTCTTCCTGAACCCCTGGCCCAGGTGTTGGGCAGTTGGTAACTACCAGGCGGCCCTGCTCTTCCCACACTTTCTGCCACAGGGTTTCTGAGTTGGGCTTTTACACTGGAGGGGACGGGACGTGGAGGGCCACCGTTTCCTCTGGCTGCAGAATTGGGCCCCGTCCTTCCCAGCAGTGGGCTGAAGTGAGAGCCTGTTGGGAAAATGATGGGGGACAGTCCAGCCGTAACCCCAGCCCATGCCCTTGGGACCAACAGGAGAATTAAGTGACCTCACTGGTGGCCCTCGTGGGAGGGGCTGGAGGTCTTTTTCTCCTCGACAGGGGCGTGGGTGATGTCTGGGGTGGTCCTTACAGAGGAAGAGACCCCCGGCGCCGGGTGTCTAAAACCTGGGATCCTGCCCTGTGTCCCATGCCGTCCCTGCTGGTCACCTCCCTCCTTGGCCCACAGTTCTTGCTCATCCTCTTGAGGCCTGCAGCCCCTGAGTTGGGGTCTGTTGCCCCTGTCAAGCCTGAGTGACAAGGACCATCCTTTCTCACCTGAGGAAATGGCCCTGGGCCCCAAGCCTCCAGACTGTCCGCCAGAAGACCTCCCTGAGGCCTGTGGTTTCGGCCGTGGGACCCAGAGCCTGGGCAGGCAGTGCGGGTGTTTGCCAATGTGGCCGCAGACGGCACGGTCTTTACCTGATGCTGTATCCCGTGACTTCTTCACCTGGTTCTTAGGACACCTCCTCCAGGGTTTTACCCCCATCCCGGAGGTGGGAAGCAGCTTCAGAGAATTGTAGTGACGTTCCCAGGGGCTGGTGCATACCCCAGCTCGGAGCCTGGCGTGGGCCCTGGCCTGGCCTGGTTCTGGCCTCTGCTCTCAGCCACAGCTCCCCCAGCCCTGGCCTGCCCTCCTGGGAGGCAGTCTCTGGGCCCGAGCAGAAGCTGAGAAGTCAGTCGGGCCAGAATTGGGTCCGATTTCCCTGCCGCAGCCAAGAAGGAGTCTCCCCAGTCGGCCTGGAGGAGTCTCCCCAGGGCCTCGCAGCCCTTGATCCTGAAGCAGATGCACTGATTTCCACACTCACACCCCCACATACTGGCCGGAAGCGGGGCGCTTCGGGCCTGGACCCAAGCCCTGGCTGCCCATCCAGCACTGCCACCCAGCGAGCAGCCGTGTGGGCGGGCCTGGGCAAGTTCTGCCCTCCTCTGAGACCCCCGTCCCTCATCTGTGGGACGGAGACAGGCCCACGAATGCTGTTGAGAGCTATAAATGAGAGGACATGCAGAGAGCGGCCCAGGTGGTATCTGGCCAGTGTGAGGCCCCTGGGTGCAGACCCCAGCCCAGGGCTGCCGTGGCACTGCCACAGCCTCTGCTCACACCTCAGGGACGCCTTGCCAACGACCCCCACCCCCAAAGGTATTAGGAAGGATCCCTGTCTGGCATAATCACTGCTGATGGAGTGACAGATGCGTTTTCCCCCTTCGTCTGTCAGAGCCCTGGGTCCCTGCCAGGCAGGACCCAGCCAAGCACCCATGAGGCCCACTCTGGGCCAGTTCCAAAGCAGAGGGCAGGCTGGGCCGGGCGCAGGGACAGGGCCATGGGAAGGGTTGGGAATGGGCTCGTTGCTGGGCTTCCCCGGGGTACCCAGTCCCTTTGTGTTACCTGGCGGGGGTGGGGGGGAACCGAAGCTCAGAGGCTGCTTGGTGACCGTCTCAGGGTCCAGATGACAAGGGAGGAGGGACTGATCCCCAGTCTTGCCTTTCACACTTGCCCCTCAGTAAGCCTGAGTCCCGTGACCCCTTGGCCTTGTCTTTCCTCCCTCCTGTGTGGGCCCCTTGGAGCCCCCTCCCCTCCACTTCCCCACCGTTATCAGTGGCCAGGCCCAGCCCGTCACCCTCAGCCCAGCCACCGCGGCTCCGAAGCTGCTGGCTCAGGAGCACCAGCTTTTGCTGAGTGAGCGAGTCCAGAGGTGCTGTCTTGGCACAAACCACCGCTGGCCGCCGAGCCTTCTCCCTTCCTGCCTCCCTCCCTCCGCAGGGTCTCTTGCAAAGTGGGGGTGTGTGGCTGGACGGTGCTGGGTGGGGCAAGGTGGGGAACGGAGGCTGCTGGCCGCGGCACTACCTCTAGGGTCTTCAGCTTCAGGGAGAGAAGGGTCCTGAGGCCCACAGAGGGCTGTTTGCCTGAGGTCACAGGGCAGACCAGCGGAGAGCCGGGACTGCTCCCCACAAGGCTCAGGGAGCAGGAAGACAGTCTGCCCTACCTGGGCTGTTTGGCAGAATCTTCCTGCCTCAGCTCTGTGGGGCCCTGGCTGGGTCCTCCCTCTCCTGCCCACCCTAAGTGGGTTTTAACTTGCATAACATTTGCATTAACAGTAGCCTGGAAGGCAGTTCCCATTTAAGCACTTCCTGTGTGCAAAGGTTTTTGCTGTTTTGTTTTTTTTAAAGATTTTATTTATTTATTTGAGAGAGAGAGAATGAGAGATAGAGAGCACGAGCGAGTGGGAAGAGGGTCAGAGGGAGAAGCAGACTCCCTGCTGAGCAGGGAGCCCCATGCGGGGCTTGATCCCGGGACCCCAGGATCATGATCTGAGTCGAAGGCAGGTGCTCAACCCTCTGAGCCACCCAGGTGCCCCCTGTGTGCCAAGGTTTTATGTACGTCAGATCCATTCGGTGACCCTAGAGGTAGGGCCAAGGGGATGTCCCCGCTTTGTAGAAAGGGAGACTCAGATTCTCAGCACTGACGTGTTTACAGTCACCTGCTGGACAAACCCAAACTGAGCACCTCCTGTGTGCCAAGCCCAGCCCTAGGCCCTGGGCTGGAGAGGGTGGCTGACAAAGATGAATGCGTCCTGTCCTGGCCCCCAGGAGACCCCCGTGTTTGGTCCTTCTGCCCTTGGGACAACCCAGTGATAGCCTCACGGGTAGTGTCCCTGTGTTGCAGATGGGCCCCGACCAGGCCCAGAGTGGCAGGCATGTGGCCCAGGGTGGGTCCCTCAGCTCAGATCTGGGTCTCAGGACCCCGCCCTGGATTTGCTGTTTGCCCCGCAGCCAGCCCCACCCAGACGAGGGCCACCCGCCGCCCCTCGAAGCTGTCCCAGTCCCCTGGAAGAGTGTGGGCCCCAGCAAAAGCCACAGGGAGTCCCCAAGAGGCCTGGCGGAGACCCCTGGAGGGGAGGAGGGCCCTGCAGCCGCCCAACTGGACGTGTTGCGCCTGCGAAGCTCTTCCATGGAGATCCGGGAGAAGGGCTCGGAGTTCCTGAAGGAGGAGCTGCACAAAGCCCAGAAGGTGGGGCTCGGAGGGCGGCGGGTTGGGGGCGGACAGCAGGGATAAGGGACCCACCTGGGGGCGCTGTGGGCTCTCCCCCAGCACCCGCACGGAGGCCGGGGCTGGGCGCAAGGGAAGCACAGAGGGGAAACCAGTTCTTGTGACTTTGGAAGGATTTTTAGAAGTCTTGACTTCTCTGAACGCCCGTTCTAAGCTCTAATAGGCTGACAGTTGGGGTTTCGACATCATGCTACACGCTAAGTGGGAAATGCATCCTAAACTGTAGGGCGACGGAGGAAGGGAGGTGGGGGCTCAGAGGCCCGCGGAAGAGGGCCCCGGCAGTGGAGCCCCATCATTGGGCCCGGTGCCCCCGCCCCGGCCCCCGTGCCAGGCCTGGGGCCCCGTGGGGCTGACAGCGCCCCCCCGTGGAACCCTCCAGGAGCTGAAGCTGAAGGACGAGGAGTGTGAGCGGCTGTCCAAGGTGCGGGAGCAGCTAGAACGGGAGCTAGAGGAGCTGACGGCCAGCCTGTTCGAGGTACCAGGGCCGGCCAGCTGGGGGACCGGCTGGGCAGTGGGTCCGCTGGGGTTCGCGCTGGCTCCTCACCGCTCATGCAGAGCCTGCCTTCTCCCCAGGAAGCCCACAAGATGGTGCGGGAAGCCAACATGAAGCAGGCCGCGTCGGAAAAACAGCTGAAGGAGGCGCGGGGCAAGGTGAGGCCCGGCCAGCTCCCAGACAGGTGCATCCAACAGAGCCCGGGTGTACAGTGTGACGCCAGGCAGGCCGTGGGTCCGCTCTGAGCCTCAGTTTCCCCATCTGTAAAATGGGTGTCTCAGTCCCCACCTCAAAGGCTGTTCCAGGGGCAGCAGGGGGGGTTAGGTGCCAGTCACCACCGGGACGGGCTGTCCTGAGCTGGGGTGGCCGGCGGTTGACAGCCACCCCAACGTTAGCCTTGGACTGAGGTTGATGGCCACCTCATCCCGGCCAGATCGACATGCTGCAGGCAGAGGTGAGCGCCTTGAAGACACTGGTCCTCACATCCACACCAGCCTCTCCCAACCGCGAGCTCCACCCACAGCTGCTGAGCCCCACCAAGGCCGGACCCCGCAAGGGCCACTTGCGTCATAAGAGCACCAGCAGCACCCTCTGCCCCGCGGTGTGCCCCGCGGCTGGACATACCCTCACCCCGGACAAGGAGGGCAAAGAGGTGAGGGGTGGCGGGTAGGCAGTGGGCACAGGAAAGGGAGACGATGTCCAGCATCGTCCAGGCAGTGGGGCCCAGTGGGGAGGCCTAACACCTCGCAATGTGACCTGGAGCCTGGCCTGCCATCCCCGGGCCTCTGTATCCTCTGTCTGGGAGGGCTGGGCAGCCTTTTTGTGATAATGAGCTTTGGCCCTCAGCCTCTGCGTGTACCCTGTGTACACCTCATGGGTCCCGTGAGGGCCTGGTCGCCCCTCCGTGCCCCTCCAAGCAGTAGGTGGTATTCTGGCACCTGAGGCTGGCCTGGGGCCTGAGGGCCTGGCCTGGGTGGGGGGCATGGGGGAGCTCTTCGGGAAGACACCTTCCCTGGGCCTAAGGAGGCTACTACCGGGCCTCTGGGGACAGGCTGCTTGGGCCCTGCATGCCCGTAGCCCTGAGGTCCAGGACCAGCTCGTGACATCCCTGGATTCGAGGGTCCTCAGCGCCCTCTGCCTTGGTACGTAGACACGCAGAGCCTTTGGGGGCTGTCTCCCTCCCCCCCACCTTGGGTATATAGGGTATTTGGTCCAGGCTGGGCAGCGGGCTGTGATGTCCTTGACCGTGGGTCCTTGGGCAAGAGAAGGCGCCTGCCAGAGCCTCGGCTTCCTCATACAAGAAGGGCCCCCCACTGCCCATGGGGACTGATAAGACCTGGGTGTCAGAAGCTCAGCTCAGGGCCGCACCCAGCGAGCCCTACAAGGGCTACATGGGACTCGGGGTCCTGTGGTCTCTGAGCCCCCAGCTCCGTCCCGCCCTGTGTCTCTGGGGCTTCCAGAGAGGGGACGCAGGCCAGGCCTCACCCCCTACTTCCGAGTTCTCAGCTTCTGACCGAATACTAACATCTCCTTCCTCCTGTCTCTGTGCACCTGTCATCTGTCTGTCTGCCCCGCCCCACCCCCCAGCCTGGGCTGCCCCCCCTCCTCTCCCTGCTCCTCTGCGTGGTCCCCAGCAAAGCTGTTCACCTCACCTACGAGCCGGCCTGGCAGCTCCTGTCTGGGGAGCCGCTCACGGCCCCCACCTCCGCTACCTCTTTCTCCTTTTCCCGACAGGTAATGGCTGGGGAGAGGGGCCGCCCCTCTGCCCCCGCCCAGCCTCACTCACACTGCATGTGCCCCAGGGCGGCCAGCCAGTCGTCTCTCCCGAGTAGGCAGCCCCGTGTGTGTTCCATCCGTGTGCATGTCTGTGTGTGTGGTGGTGGTGGTGGGGGGTGGGTACCTGCAGGGCCCATCTTCAGCTTTTCTTCCTCCAGGAGGCAGAGAGGGGCTTCAGGACGAGACCCTGGACCCAAGTCTGCAACCTTGTAGAGCCGGGAAGCTAAAAGCACACCTGGCTATGAAAGTTTGAGTTCTGAGGCCCTTGGTAGAAAGAGAAGGAGGCAGTTCTTCCTTGGAGCTCTGTCCCCTGCTCGGCCACTGGGGACAGACCCGCTGGCAGGCTTGGGCCTGCCCCACAACCTCCCTGGCTCCCCACCATCTTCAGCTCCCCCCACTGCCGCCCCTGGCGCCTTGACCACTCCATCCAGCTCACCCTCCCCTACAGGTGGATACAACTCTGTTCGCAGAGTTCCAGGCCTGGCGAGAATCGCCCACCCTGGACAAGACCTGCCCCTTCCTCGAAAGGGTGTACCGGGAGGACGTGGGCCCCTGTCTGGACTTCACCATGCAGGAGGTGAGGCGGGGCAGAGGGCGGCCGGCCCCGGGGCATAGCCCCTCAGCTGGAGGCCAGCCCCTCACTGCCCCGGCCTGCCGCCCTGCTTTGTCGCAGCTCTCAGCACTGGTCCGGGCCGCGGTGGAGGACAACACACTCACCATTGAGCCGGTGGCTTCGCAGTCGCTGCCCACCGTGAAGGTGGCCACAGTTGAGTGTGGCAGCACCAAGTAAGCTTAGCGCCCTTCATCCTTTGCTGCCCGCTTGGGAAAGCCACCCCTAGCCCCACGCTCTGCCCAGGCAGTAGCCAGGGGCCCGGGACCCAAGCAGGGGGGCGGGAGTGGGGCACACAGGCCTGGCTGGGGAGGGGTGCAGAGGCGCAGTGGCTGACATCAGGCAGGGCAAGGGGGCATCTTTGGCACAAATTCCTGCCTCTAGTCATAGATCCCCAGGCCCTACCAGGAGTCTGGGAGCTGGAGTTTCCCTCTTCCTGGCTGGCCTGCCGGGTAGCCCTCTCCCACCCCGCTCCTCTCTCCCGCAATGGGTTCTGGACCCCGACTGACATGTAAGTGATGTCAGCTGTTGGCTGTCCTTGTGCTAATAAATAACCAATCAGCCCTGGCATCTTGTCCCTGCGACTCAGCTGCCATCGAGCAGGGCTCGCAGCACAACCAGATAGCCAGGGTGGAACAAGGGGCAGAGGTGGGGAGCACTTTCCCTCGGCAGCCCAGGATTTGACCTGCCAGGGAAGCCCCACAGGGGGAGCCTTGGCACAGAGGGGCACATTTGAGCTAGGTTTTGAAGGATGAATAGCAGTTTGCCTAGTAGGGAAGGGCCTTTCAGGCAGAGGGAACAGAATGAGTGAAGGTATGAGAAGCCGGGGTATTAATGGAAACATCACTGGGTTTGTGGGCAGAGTGGTGGGGTGGTTAGGGAGATAGGGCTGAGGCCACAGAGGATGTTTGGGGCCAGAGTGTAAAGGGTCTTGAATGAGGTTTGGGCTTTGACCCACTAGGCCAAATCATCAAGAGATGTTTCCTAAAAAGAGGGTTGCCAAGTCCAATCAGAGTCACAGTGAATCTGGAGGCAGCAAAGGCACTGATAAGTCCTGCAACCCAGGAGCCTACTTAACCTTCCTCTGCTCCGGAGTCTCCATAATGGCTTCCTGGGCAGTAGGAAAGCAGCAGGGAAAGATGATGGGCTACATGTGGGCTTTTGGAGGAGCCCCTGGCTATACTGTGGAGAAGGGGAGACATGAGGCAGAGGGCTAGTTGGAAGAGCTAAGGGGATTCAAGCAAGAGGCCCTGCTGGCGTGACC
Organism: Zalophus californianus; assembly: GCF_009762305.2. Taxonomy (NCBI): domain Eukaryota; kingdom Metazoa; phylum Chordata; class Mammalia; order Carnivora; family Otariidae; genus Zalophus; species Zalophus californianus. Next base: position 103,792,102 of record NC_045605.1, on the reverse strand, counting down.
TAGCCTGAGGACTCGGTGACCAAGTGGAGGAGGGAGTGGACTCCTGTTTAGTTGGGGAAGGCGTGACTGAGCCTGAGAGCCCCGGTAAAGTAGGGGGTACGTTTTTAGGGCCTGCAGAGAGGGGAGCTTTGATAAGATACCTGGCATGAGGTGCACTGGGCTCTCCTGCCCACTAGGGGCAAGGTGAGGGGTGTAGGGGTGAGATCCAGCTTAGGGCAAAGGTCTGTCCCAGGGACTGGGACCTCTCCTTGGCCTGGCCCCCGGCTCCTGGGGAAGGTGGTCGAGGGAGAGGGTGCCAGGCCGCACCCCCAAGTCCGCTTGCCTCTCCCTCCCTTGGTGTATTCTTCTGCCTGCTGCATCCTCCCTGCATGAGCTGGGTGGGCGAGCCCCCGCCAGCCCCCACGGCCCCCTCTGCCTTCCTCTAGTACCTGTGCCCTAAGCGGGCTGGCTCGTGCCTGTCACCACCGAATCCGGCTTGGGGACTCTGAGAGCCACTACTACATCTCGCCGTCCTCCCGGGCCAGGGTGAGTCATCCGGGGGGGGGGGGGGTCACTGGGTTTCTTAGGGGCCCCCTGGGCTGGGACCCTAGGCCAGCCTAGGAGCTCCACCTTGATCTGCAGAACAGGGCACAGGCTCAGAGAGGTACGGAGACTGACTCAGGCCACACAGCCAAGCCTGGTGAATTAGTTTGTCATTCCTGCAGAACCAATTACCATAAACTTAGTGGCTGAAAACAAGCCCCATTCATTCTCATGCTCTCCCTGGGGCAGGAGTGGGCACAGCTTAGCTGGGTCTTCTGCTCAGGGGCTCAGGAGCTGCAGTCAAGGAGTAGGCCGACCGCCTGCTTTCTGGAGATAGTGGTCCTCTTCTGAGCTCACCTGGCTGTTGGCAGGACTCGGTCCCTCCGGGCGGGGGAGGGGGATGGTGGGGGCGTGAAGGACTGAGGTACTACGTGTTTGCTTGCCGAACCCTAATCATGGGAGTGACGTTAGAATTCAGGTTAAACTTCCAGGCTCCTGCCTCCCAGCTCAGGCTCTGGCCCCAGGGTTTTGAGAAGGTTCTGAGGCCTGACGGTAGCGGTGGATGCCACGAGGCCTCCGGGAATCCCAGCTTCCATCCTCAGCTGCCGAGTGGCCCAGGCTGGGTCAGTGGACCCCCCCAAGCTGGGGGATAAGGGCGGGGTGGCCCCGTTCCTCGGTCCCCTCACAGACTGTGCATAGGATTGTAAGGAACCAAAGAAAATGCGTTAGAAGATTCTGAAGCTTGGTGCACACTGCTAATTGGGCCCTTTGGTAGGAACCATCTCCTGCCCTTGACCTACTAGAGGCTGCTCATAGAGACTAAGGTGGACAGATGGCCCCACTGCCAGGCAGCTTGTCTGGTCCCGACAAGCTTCCACAGGGTGTCCAGTGTATTGTCCCGAAACATCCCACAGCAGCGAGCTGAGCTCCATTTGCAGATGGAGAGTCTGTGCCTGAGAAAGGGGGGGGGTGTGTGTGACCTGGACCTGGGGCCTCCCCATTCTGAGCCCAGTCCGCCTTCCCTGCAGCCTCTGCCCCGTGCCTCTGTGCCCAGAGCCCTCTCCAGGGGCCTTTGTCCGATCCCCACCAGGGCTCAACAGAAGGAGCCTCACCAGACATTCTGTGCCCAGCAAAACCATATTGATAGATATAAAAACAAAAAAAAAACACTGTAGAACTTTGTTTCTTCCAAAGGCCTGCATGTCTCTGCGTTGGGCGGAGCCGGGATGGGAGACGAGAATGGTGTGAAGGTTTAGGAGGTGGTCCCCACCCTGAAGAGACCACGGAATGTGGCATCCGTAGGGAGAAGAGGTTTCCGTCCCCAAAGGACAGCCCTGGGGAGAGAACCCCACTGCTCCCTGCCTCTCCTCGCTCGCCAGCCTCCCTTGGGGGCCCACTGGCCACCTCACCACAGTCCCTCCTGAGCCGCACCAGCTTAGTCCCCTCTGGGGCACCCCTCTCTCACGCTTGCCCGGGCCACCACCCCCCTGCACCCACTTTGTCCTCCTGGCTGGCAAGGATTTCTGTGTGTTTGAGCCCCCCCCCGGAACTCTGGACCCTGTGGGCCCCCACACACTTAGCGTCCCTCCCCCCGGGGCGCTGGACATTGAGTAGGTGCTTTTGGGGCACGGCTGCCGGCCACCTTCTGCCCTGTCTCTGGCCGGGTTCCCTAAAAGCGGAGCCTCAGATGAGGATTTTATGCCATTCTTAGGAGGACTAAGGAAAGCAGACTGGGGGGGTGTAGCCTCAGCTGGAGTCTGGCTGCAACCTGATCCATGGGGGCTCTGGAGCCCAGGGTGGGTTCCACCCAGAGGCCAGGGGCTGGCCTTTTTTACACCGCATGCCAGCCAGCCCCCAGCCATACCCCCCTGGCTGTGGTATGCCGGGCTAGGGGGTACAGGGGGCACCCATGAGCCCTTAGTGGCCAACACTCTCAGCCATGGGGAGAGGGGCCCCAGCCTGGGGAAGGGGCCTGGGCAGGGTACCAGCAGCACCCTCTCTGCAGTAGGAGAGTCTTCGTAGAAGGGCCCACGTCTGAGCCAACTTGGCGTCCGCGGTGCCCAGCGTAGGGCATGGAGCAGGCCTCAGGCCAGGCTGAGGGCTTCAGGCCTGGGGATCCAGGGCAGCCCCAGTGAGCAGCTTCTGATCCCCCTGCCTCTCTTGGCATTACCAAGAGCACTGGGCCAAGGCCTGGTTGGCCAGGGCCTCCAGCATGCAGAGCAGGCAGGCCCCTCAGGATGAGCGTGGATTCAAGGGCAGGCCGCCTGGTTTCACCTTCCAGTTCAGCCACTTACTGTCTCTGTGGGCTCTGTAATTGTTGTCTGGTAGCTTTGTTCTTGGAGTCTCTGTTTTCCCCATGTGTAAAATGGGAATAATAAGCATGTCTGCCTCACTGGATGCATGTGCTGGATCAAATGTTAGTTGCTGCTGCTGTTTTTATTGGGAGTAGTACTAATACTACCGTTGGTAATTAAATTTTATTTTATTTATATATATATTTTAAAGATTTTATTAGAGAATGAGGGGGAGAGAGAGAGAGGGCAGGAGTAGGGGGAAGGGGCAGAGGTAGAGGGAGAAGCAGACTCTCCCATTGAGCGGGGAGCCCGACTCGGGGCTCGATCCCAGGACCCTGAGATCATGGCCTGAGCCGAAGGCAGACGCTTAACTGACTGAGCCACCCAGACGCCCGGGGAATTGAATTTTAGAGCCCAGCCCTGTTCAATTGAGGGAGCATTGTCTGGCTCTGATGGGACATGGGGTTTCCCACTCTGGTCTCTGATCTGCCCTGGCTTTTGGGGAGACCCCAAGTGTGAGGGCTGGCTTGTCACAGCCTCCCCGCTTCTGCCCCCAGATCACCGCAGTGTGCAACTTCTTCACGTACATCCGCTACATCCAGCAAGGCCTGGTGCGGCAGGAAGGTGAGCGCCCCCTGGTGGCCGGCGGGGCTGGCCCGTGGGAGAGAGCGGGCGGGTCCGCAGCGGAGGAGTCAACCTAGGCACTTTGTTACCTGGACAGAGGGGAAGACTCTGCCAGGCTCTGCCAGGTCCCGCTGCCTTCTCCCAGCCAGAAACTTCTCCCAGGCCCCGGGGCTTGTGGGGACTGCTCCCTGTTACTGGCCTGGCATTGGAAGCCCTGCACGATGGGGTGTCCCTTGTGGATCTCTTCCCCACTGGGGGTGGCCTCCTCATGGTCATTTGACACCAGCTGCCGCCTCCCACTTTACCCTTGCCCGCCTAGTGGGTCCTCCATCCACCTGTTGTCCCCTCTACCCCTGTTCTGCAAGGCCTAGCATCCCGCTCCACCAAGTTTGTCAGTTCGAAGTCTGAGCCTCTCCTCCCCAGCTTGGGCATCAAGCTTTGGCCTCGGAGGGGAACTTGGACTGACCCCGTGGCTCTGCTGACGGCTCAGGGTCTCTGAGACCCCAGGGAGATGGGGTTGGGAAGCATTTGTGGCCCGCCAAAGGCGTGGCAGTGCGCTCATGCATGTCGGTGCTGGGCTGTGGGGGCGATGCATGGTGGTGCAGAGTTTGTTCAGCACTCAACAGTTTGCAAGGCCTCAGTGTGGAGCCTCAGAGAGGTCAGGCCACTCACTGAGGTCATCTGTGCTGGGGGGCTGGGGGAGCCCTAGGTGTCTACCAGCTGCCTTGCCCAAAGCCAGGGGAGAGGGGCCCGGCCATCTGCCTGAGGTGACCCTGTCCCTGAGCTGTCCACCTTCGTTCCGCCTGCAGCGGAGCCGATGTTTTGGGAGATCACGAGGCTGCGGAAGGAGATGTCGCTGGCGAAGCTCGGCTTCTTCCCCCAGGAGGCCTAGGGCATGGCCCGGGCCTAGAGGGGGGCTCTCAGCAGCAGCTGACCCCTGCCCCAGCACAGACAGACAGGAAGACAGGGTCCTGGAGCCGGCCCTGAGCCAGAAGCTGAGCAGATGGACAGATGGCCAGGCTGCGGACGCCTTGCTGAGCTGGTACCAAACCTTTGTCCCAGGACGGACAGGACCTCATGAGCCGACGCTTCTCCCTTCATCAGTGGCACACAGCCACCAGCGGACTTTCAAGAAAGCGCCAAAGACCAAGGAGCTTGGACCCATACTCAGGGGCTCAGCCCTTAGGAGGGGGTACCTGGGGCAGCACCCCCTTTACGGGCCTGGGAGCTGCTGCTTGCAGGTGCCTTGTTGCTGCCATGTCCTCAGAAAGGGGCCATGCTGGGTGGCCTGACCTCCAGGGTATCCCCCCGCCCCCAACCTCTGGTCCCAAGCCCTGGGCCACCAGCACCCCCTGGTGGCCATCCCTCACCCATTCCCAGGTGGCCTCCCTGTCAGACTGCCCCCAGCTGCCACCCCCCCCCCTTCTCCAGTGTCCGCGGGGCGGTGGGGCCACAAGGGCCTGTCAAGGACTTGCACACCAACCTGGATCTGCTTGAGAACTGCCCCCAAACTGTTCTTAAGATGGATCAGGGCCCCTCCTCCTTGCACTTGACCTTCCCCCTCCCGCATCTGAGCTCTGTGCTCAGGGGGGCCTTGCCCCCACCACCGCTGGAAGGATTAGGATACTTTTCTCCCAAAGTAAAACACAGACAGGGCCTCAGGACACCCGTGTCTGTGTTCAGCTGTGGGTGGCCTTTCAGACAATGGGGGCTGAGGCCGCCAAGCCCTGCACACAGGACTGGGGTAGGATGGGCAGGCCCCAGGCCCCTCCTCACCCCTCACAGCCCACTTGGGACTGGGGTCCAACCTGAACACATCCCTCACCACAGCTGATTTCCTCCTTTGAATGGAATGTAACACGATCTCTATTTAATAAAGGAAGGCTTTGTTGGTAGAGGCTGGGTGCCACGTGCCTTCACTCCTGCGCCCTGGGGTTCGGGCCAAGGCTTGGGCATCTGAAGGAATGAAACCAAATCCTTCCCTAGCCCGCCCTCGTGCTTGGGATTAGGCCCAAATCCTGAAGGGATTGCTGTGGGGAGTACCACTCAAGGCCTCTCCAGCGGTCCGTGGGGCTGTGGGTTATCAGGGCCGAGCCCGGCTTTCTGCCGAGGGGCCTGCTGTGGGGAGAGCAGCGGTGCTGAGGCTGTCCCTCGCGCTGTCTCGTTGGGGCAGATCACCCTCTGGTCTCCCTGTGTCTGTCTAACGGGAGGTTAGAGTTCGAGGCTGCCTGGCGAGAGCTGGACAGTGGCGGGATCGATTGGTGATGTCTGCCAGCAGCGCAGGCAGGGATAAGGCCGCTAGGTTCTTAGCAAGGTGTGGACCTGGGGAGCTTTCTTGTGATTCCAGATCCCCTGCCCACCTGTAGGGGTGTGGGTCCAGGCCCGTGGGGCTCCCGGGGGGATAGCATAGCAGCTTCTGGTCAGTGTGTACTGGGGCTGGTGAGGGGGTCCCTACTGGCCCGAGGCCTCAGGCCGGCTGTGGGCCAGCCAGGACTCTGTCAAGGCCACCCAACCCTATCACCCTCTCTAGCCAGGAACCTTTTCGCTCTTGGTCTCCTGCCTTGCAGATTCCCCCTTCCTTCCCCCCACTTCCTCACGGGCTGATCCCAACATCCTCTCCTGCATACCCGCCTCTTTCTGCCCTTCTCTCGGTCAGTCCTGGGTCAGCTGGGGGAGAAAGAGAAAGAACGTCTGGGCCCTGAAACTTCTCTGCCCCTGGACGAGCCACCCCCAGGGCCAAGGAGACACCAGGCCACGTTTCAGAGCCCTGGCAGAGGGTCCCACAGCCCAGACTCGCTCGGCCCGCCCCCAGCACAGGACTTCCTGTCAGGCCAAGGCGGGGCTGTGGTGGGCAAACAACAGTGGGTGGGGTGCTTGTGAGGGACCCAGGGACACACAATCTGGCCTCAGGACCTCCCAACAGTAGCTTAGTATCTGAGCACTAACATCAGCCCCAGGGCTGGCTCCACGCCCTTTAAACGAACCGTGCACTTAACCCTCAGAGAAATCTCCATGAGGTACTACTATTTCCCCATTTTGCAGATGAATCCCCCGAGGCACTGAGAGGACACATAGTCGAGGGTGCCCCCAGGACAGGAATGCCTGAGCCCAGCTCCAGAGCCAGCACCCAGGACTCCTTGCATCAGACACCTGCCTTGTGCCTGACGCTGGATGAGGCCCTTCTTTGTTTTTCAGAGATGTAGAAACTGAGTCTCAGGCAGAGGCAGAGCTGCATTTTCATTAGGCTTGTTTCCCACATTTTTACCGGGTTAGAGCTGCTCCCCCACCCCTGCTCTTCAGGCTTCTGGGGGTGACTGGGGGCCCTATGGAGGGAGGGGCTTAGGGCTTTGGCTCTTGGAGTTGGGAGAGGTTTAACTGACATCAGCCGGACAGGAGTTGTTCCTCTTAAGTGAATTTTCTAGACAACTCTCTAAGTGCTCCCGGCATCTGTGGTCACCTCTTAAAAGCTAGCTCCAACGGTGGCCATTGAGCCTGAGCCCGCGCGAGCGGGCCTTCCACATTGCTCTGCTGTGTCACGTTTTACCATCCACAAAGCCTGCCCCGACTGGATGCTGCTGGGACTGTGTACCTGGGCCACGGGGCTCTTGTCTGGGCCTCAGTTTGCTCCTCCATGAGTTGGGAAGATTGGACCACGTGACCTTTGCAGCCCCTCCCCCGCTTTTTCATTTCATTGGGGTAAAAAGCACAGTTTACCATCTTAACTTCCTGCCATCGTCTGTACGTGCCACACTTTCTTTGCCCTTCCATCCCTTGATGGACATGTGGGTTGCTCCCACCTACAAGCTAATGTGAATGATGCTGCCAGGGATGCGGGAGAGCCGTGATTTCTTCGAGGCCTTGCTTTCAGTTCCTTTGGATATTTACCGAGAGGCGGGTTCGCTCAGTGATATGCCCCCGTTCTGTCCTCAGTTTTCTGAGGAACCTCCAGACCGTCTTCCGCAGAAGTCGTACCAATTTATGATCCTGCCAACAGCGCACAGGGGTTCCGGTTTCTCCACATCCTTGCCAACACGTGTCACGTTGGTGTTTTTTTGATAATTGCCTGTGAGGTGATAGCTCACTGTGGTTTTGATGTGCATTTCTTCGGTGCTTAATGCCCTCGACCTCATCTTTTCATATGCTTGTTGGCCTTGGACATCCTGAGGAGCCCTACTGCGCACCAGAGCGATGCCTCCGGGGTGAGACTTTCGTGGCTGGTCGGACAGCCCTTCTGTCATTCTGTGGCCCCCGGCCCCCCTCACATCGCAACGAGTTGTGTCCAGGGCCTAATAACCAAACCCACAGTGTGGCCAGCTTTAGCTCAAAGCCAAGTGGCAAAGCTCTGACTTGAGTCCACTTTGTGCGTCTGCTGAGAACACACAGTGCCTGGGCTTTAGGACTGCTCTTTCTGGTAGGTCCAGAGCTTCCCCACGTTCCCCCAACTGGGCCACCGCCACACCTCTGCTGCTTGCCCCAGCCCCCGCTGGTCTGCACAAGTATCACTCAGCTCCCTGACCGTGGCTACTGGTTCCATGGGGGCTGGAGACTTGAGTGTGTCCCACGAGAGACGTGTCAGCTCACGGCCAGGAGAAGCTCTGGGCCAGGGGCCAGCCACGGGTTGGAGGGGCTCAACCTCAAGCAGGCACCCTCCCCCCAAAATGCTCCAGCTGGCCAGACCCTCCCGTGCCTTTTGGCTAGTTCTCCCCTCCCCCTGCCTAAGCCGGATTCCTGGCGGTGGCCCAATGGCAGCTCAGGAATGTCAAGTGGAGCCTCTCCCTGACAGGGAGGTGAGGGGAGGGGGATAATAGAGTCTCAAGTTCTCCTGGAGCCCGTGATTTTAGGAGAGTTGCAAGGTCCACTAGGTTGAAGCCTGGAGGGGTAAAGCCACCTATGGAAGGCCCCGAGGCCTGCAGAGAAATCGTGTGCGCAGCTGTTGGTTCCACTCTGAGAAAGAGACACACAGTTCAGGACTTAACAGGAACACGATGACAGGCGTCAGGAGACCTTGACCACCACTCTCTCCTTGCCAGGATCAAGTGGCTGGAGGGGCGGCACCGCCCAGAGCCCTGTCCTTGCTTTATGGCCTGGGGGACCCTGTGCAGGCCTTCATTTTCCTCATCTGTCTGGGAGCAGCTGGGGCAAGTGGAGGCTCTGACCCACTCCAGTCCCCCAGCGGCCTTGCGTGTGGCTGAGACCAGGTCGGGGTCCAGGGAAGGCCGCAGGGGTCAGCATCTGAACCCTGAGGGCTGCTTGAAGCTGGGGTGGAGGCCGCGCCCCTTGTGGAGGGGCTGGAGATTGGGGCAGGAGGTTCAGTTCCTGTAAGAGCCTGCCCCCTCTCCTTGAGCTCACCTGCAAACATGGTGGCAGCAGGGGTATCTGCAGTCACTGCCCACCTCAGCCGCCAGCCACACACACCTCTGCTGCCCCCCACCCCCCCAACACACATGCTCAGGCTGGGGGTTCAAGGACACCTCAGTGCTCAGGCAGCCCAGGGCCATGGTGCGGCAAGGCCTTAACGGTTGTCTTGGCAACCAAATAGAGGTCTCTTGGTACCAAGGAGAACCCAGAAGCCCCTTCAGCCCTTCCTGGCGCCCTGGCCCTCCTGCCCCACAAATACTAGCTTTAGTGATTTCCTACAAATTGTTAAACCAAGATAAAAGGTTAGCATATCGGAGAAATATACTTCGTGTTCTCCAAGTGCATTCCCTGAACCAGCGCAGCAGCATCACCCCCCTGCGAACCTGTTCCAAATGCAATACTCCGCCCCCAAACCACCGCTGCTGAATCCCACCCGGGTGGGGAGCGCAGCGGTCCTGCCTTAACAGGCTCTCCGGGGATCCTGCTGTGCTCGAGTTTCATACCCCCGCTGGCCCGCAGCATAACCTTGGCCTGATTGCATTTCATGTTGAGTGTGAACGCCTCGCTTCTAGGAACAGGTGTCTATCTCAAAAACACACAAAAAGTAGTTTGGGGAGTACCTTACACTCTCAAAAGGGATGAATTTATTTAAGTAAAAATGGGGAGGTGCTGTAACAGGCAGAGCAGCCAGTGAATGACAGCGCCCCGCTACCGATGCTGGTGCTCCTGAACCCCTTCCACATCCCCACCCTGCAGCCCCAGCGGCAGGAAGACCACGCCCCGCCCCGCCCCCCCCACCTCCCCCCCGCAGACCGCCCCGCGCCGGGCCGGTTGGCGCGGCCGGTCGCTCAGCCCCGACGGCGGCCTCGCTGCGCAGACGCTCGGGGCCGATTGTTTGAAAGCTGTTTACAGTCACCCCGAGGCAGCGTTCCCACCTCCGTGCGCTCAAGACTGAACGTTCCAGGACGCGTGGCTGGAAGCCCCGTGTGCGCAGACTGTGGTTCCAAGCCCCGCTGGCGCAGACCTGGGCCCCGAGGGCAAGGCCGCACCGGTCAAGGGTGTAAAGTCCCCGTCCCTCCCCCGTACCCCCCACCCCGCCCGCCGGGCGCCGCGAGCCGGGAGCCGCGAGCCGGGAGCCGGGAGCCGGGAGCCGGGCAGCGCCCGGCTTGGTGGCCGCGGCCCCCGCGGGCGGGCGGGGTGGGCCCGCCCGGACACCGCCCTCGCCGGCCCGAGCGCGGCGCAGCCAATGGAGGCCGAGGCGCCGTGCGGGGATTGGAGCGGGCGCGGGGCGGGCCGGCGGGGCCGGGCGAGGGGAGGAGGCGAGGCGGGCGCTGTCAGCGCTGTTATAAGGGAGGGAAAAGTTCCCTGCGCCGGGAGCTGGGGAGGCGCACGCTCATACGGCGGCCGCAGCGGCAGGGCGGGGCCGCGGAGGAGCCGGTGGCGGCGGAGGACGCCCCCGGGGCCGCGACTCGCTCCCCTTGGGGTCTCTGGCGGACCTCGCCAAGGTACCGGCGGCCCGAGGGCTTTCGCACGCAGCCATGGGCGGCGTCGGGGAGCCCGGCGAGGCGCCCGCGCAGCCGGGGGCGCCGCTGCCCACCTTCCGCTGGGAGCAGATCCGCCAGCACAACCTGCCGGGCGACAAGTGGCTGGTCATCGAGCGTCGCGTCTACGACATCAGCCGCTGGGCACAGCGGCACCCGGGGGGCAGCCGCCTTATTGGCCACCACGGCGCGGAGGACGCCACGGTAAGGAAGCCCACCGCTGGCCGGGTGGAGCCTGGCGCTGGCTGGGGCCTGGTCATGGGCACTGGGACCCTCTCTACTTGTGGGGTCTGGCATCCTTTCTACTCTTCGCTGACCTTTGATCTCCTGGTCCGGGACCCAGGATTGGGATGGATAAGCCAGGGCCCCGATGTGGAGTAAGGAGGCCAGGTCTCTGCATGGAGGACCTGCACAACGGGCCACAGGGCCGGGCCAGGCTAGAGCGGGTCTGTGCAGGAGTAAGGGGCTCTCAGAGGTGGGTGTGTCATGCTCAAGGAGCCCTCCTTGTGTCCTGAGCTTCTCCTCTCAGTTCTGAGTCCCCCAGGCCAGGTTCCTTTTGCTGAGTGCCAGGGGTAGGGTGGGGTCCCCCGGGAGACTGGCAGGGATGTGCCACCAGACGCTGGAGTCTGGGCAGCAAAGCTTGGGCAGGGCCCAGAGGTCTGTGGCTTTCGCAAGAGCCACTGTAAACTGCTCTGAGGGGCAGTGACTCACCTCTCCTGGGCTGGCAGCTACACGTGGGAGAACTTTGCCAGCCAGGCTGGGTGGGCCTCCTCGGGAAGCAGGGTCACCCCAGGGATAGGCTGGCGCTGGGGGACCCCGACTTCCCCTTCCCAGCCCATGTCTAGACATGTCTTGCCAAGGAGAGATGTGGCCTGGTCCCCTGGGACTGTCTGGCTGGAGTCCAGCAGTCCCCCATCTGGAGACGACAAGTTGAGGCCACGATGCTCTGCCTTGACCGTCTAAAATTCTGGGTTGGCCACCCTGAGTACCAGGAGTCTTCAAGATATCAGGAGATGAATCCCTAACTGGCAGAACTTTAAGCAGCAGCAGAAGTCGTGTTCTGTCCCAGGAGGTCAGTGTCCCTGTTCACCAGGGCTGCCGGGTTGGGCCATCTCCATGAACTCTTAAGGGAAAAGGTCTTTCTTCCCCATTTCTACCCTAAGAAGCTGAGGGTTTAGAGTCAGAAGCCTCCTGAAAGTCTAGAACGTGACAGAAAGCCTTGTCCATGGGCCAGGTGGTGGCCGTGGAGTTGAAGATGACTGGGGGCTAATAAGTGTGTGACCACACACAGGCCTGTATGCGTGTGCGCTGCACACATTTGTGTGCGTGGTCGTACGTGTGTGCATTTCTGCTTGGGGGTTGGGGGGGTGAGGTGCCACGACCCTGACCACCCTCAAGGCCACCCCAACCTTGGAGCTGAGGGGCAGGATGGAGGCAGGAGAGGGGAAGGATGACATAGAGCATTTCTCAATTACTTGCTCCTGCTTGGTGCCCAGGCCGGTGCTGGGGGCCTCCCACATGGGAACCCCATCATACAGTTAGCACTTGACCCCGAGACCTCCGTCTGACAGATTTCACATTGGTTCATCGCCAGTAAGCTCTGTTTCCCATTTCCAAAAAGCAGTCTGTCTGCTCCTTGGGGCTGGGTCCTGGCTCTGCCACTGGAGACTTTGAGTGACCTTGAACCAGGTGTTACTCCTCTGAGCCTCAGTTTCTTCATCTGTAAAGTGGGGAGAGCTGAGCCAGACCGTGAGCCGCCTGCGGGCAGGACCGTGCCTTCTCAACTTTGTGGCCCTGGGGCTGCCACACAGTGGCTCCTGGTTGGTACGTGTGGCTGGCTGGTAAGCATGAGTTGTGCCCTGCAAACCACACAGGGCAGTGGACTAGCCAGGGCATAGCCGCCCCTGGGCTGGGTGGCCTTGTCTCGTTCTATCCAGGTCTGGAATGGGAAGGAGTTGCACTGGGGCCGTCTGAGCTTCCTCAGGGCTGCAAACACTGGGCCGAAGTTGCCAGAAATACCTGGTCTGTTCGGGCCAAAGGGGTTCTGAGGTGGCTGGGGGGTGGGGGACCCCAACGTTTGTCTCTGATAGGCCCACAGCACAGATGACAGATGGTGTGTGTGGTCGAGTCCAGGCCCCAGGCACCCCATTCCAGGCCCTGGAGCACAGGTAGGGGTGGGGCAGCTGTTGTGCTAGAGCTGTCTTCCCTCCCCAACCCTCATTTAGCCCCAGCCGCTCATCAGCTGTTCTCATGTCCAGGCAACAGAAGCCTTCCTGCCAGGAAATTCCCAGAGTTCCTGTGCCATGAAGTCAGCCTGTGGCCATCCTGGGATACAAAGCTGGGTACCCTGGGGAGAGTGCTCTGGGCCCTGAGCCAGGTTTGCCTATGCTGGCTGCCCGCATAACCCGGCTTGAGACTAGCTGAGCCAGCCAGGGAAGGGCGAGGCCCGGCTGTTGGCTGGTCAGAAGTATACCAGGGCTGGGCACTGAGTACCTACTATGTGCTGGGCTCCAAATTCAACGTTTGATTTATAGATACTCTTCTAATCCTCAGGATACCCCTATGAGGCGGGTACTATTAGTGATTTTCCCACTTTACAGCTCAAAAAAGGAAAGTGACTTGAAATTAAGTGGCAGTGTCTGAGATGTGAATCCATAGCCCATCCTCTTAAACATGCTGCCCTGTGGCTTAACTGGGTTTTTTCCATTCATTCATTCTTCACTTACTGAATCATTAAACCCACCAGCAGATAGATATTCAGTGAGCATACTGTATCCACCAAACTCTGTTCTAACCTCTGAAGATACAGCCGCGAACAAAACATTGCAAGGACAAAGTTCCTTGGCAGAGGGTTGAGCTAGAGCAGAGACTCAGAGGTGGGAAGGTACTCAAGAAACAGCAAGGATATCGGCGGGGCTGGAGTGCAGTAGTGGGGAGAGGGGCAGGCAGTGAGGTCCAGAGGTCACGGGGAGCTGGCTCCCACTGGGCTTCCGTGTCCCTGAAAGCAGAACTTTGGTTTTATTCTAAGGGGATCTTGGAGGGCAGAGCAGGGAAGCCAGGGCAATCTGAGATACCTTTGAAAGGATCCTTAATGTGAAGGGGAAGGCAGAGCCCTCCAGGAGAAGGGCAGGAGGCTAAGGGAGGAGACGGTGGGGACCTACCGTCTCCCAGGTGAGGTCACTCAGAAGAGGTGACCATTCACCTGGGCTCTGAAGGGCAGGCATGGCCAGGGCAGAAGGCAGGAGCTGCTCGGGGCCCAGGTGCACCAGGGGGGTGGTATTAGGAGTTAGCTTCAGGGGGTGTTCAGACAACAACGCACTGAAGGCAGGTATGAGTGTTGGCCCATTTTGCAGATGAGGAGACAGGCTGAATGTGGGTGACATGAAGGGACTTTCTTGGGGCCCTCAAAGGGCAGGGCCTTCGTCCTCAGGCTTGGAGAGTGGGGTTTGTGTCTAGGTCGGAGCTGGGGGGAGGTGGGGCAGATGAGAGGCTCTGGAGGGAGGGGGGGCTGGTCAGAGGGGGCTGGCCAGGAACGCAGGGGACCTGGTTCCACAGCCCACGTTCTTCCCACCCACCACGCTGGCTGCCCGCATAACCCGGCTGCCTGACAGCACTCTCCATGGAGTGTGACCTCCCTGGGCTCCGTGGGTGGTTTCTGCAGGGTCCCCACCCACTCAGGCTCCTTCCCAGGGTAGTTGTAGTGCCAGGCTCCTGCCCTGGGGGAGTGCTGGGCAGGAACACAGTGCAGATGTAGGGACGCTGGTGGCCCCAGCACCCTGGCGGCCCTCTGCTTTTCTTGCCGAGGGCACCCAAGCGTTGTGGTTTCCCACGAAACAGCTAGGAAGAGCCAGAGTGGGAGAGTGGTGGTGGTGGAGAAAGGACCACGTGTCAGACGGCCTGGCCCCTTTGGGGTGCCTGACACTTGTGAAGCCAAGGGTGCTGGGTGGAACCCTAATGTGGGTACCGGCCCATCACCAGGGGCACCGGGAGCGTCTCTCTGGGAGGGTCTGTCCTTGCGCTGGGCTGGCCTGCACAGGTGGGAGGTGGATGGGCCGTGTTCAGAGTTCGGTGCCCTTTGGCCTCTGTGTCTTCGTGTCCTCGTCTGTAAAACGGGGACCCTGATACTACTTCCCCACAGGCTCTGATAAGGAGTGCTGGGGTCGGGGGATGGGAAGGAGCATGCGTGCTGGGCATGAGGGCCTCCTTTATCTTCCCACCCGGGAGAGGGACAGATGGAGGGATTGCCGGGGTATCCCCTGAGGCTTACCCCCCCCCCATTGTCACAACTCAACAGAGGCTTAAGGAGGCCGCAAGGACAGACCCAGACCACCTGAGCCCCCAGCAGCCCTGCTCCATTCCCTTCCTGATCTGGAACATTCCCGATCCTTCGGGGAGTGACCAGGAATGCTTGCCCGTCCCCACTGTGTCCCTGTTCCCCAGCTTCCAGCTGGCAGGGTGCACGCCACTCTCCTACCTCGACGCCCACAGGCCCGCCCTTGGAGGCCACTAAACCCCAGCGGACTCGGGAGAGGGGCACGTTGGGCCAGCGGGGTGCTCGGCCAGAGCCGAACGCCAGGCCCTTGTAAGGGCCTGCACTGACTCCGTCCTCCCGGCAGCCCCGAGAGACGGGCGTCGGTGGTTTCTGCCGTCCTACTGAGGAAATACGAAAGGGAGGGACGTGCGATCTTGTCCTCCCCAGCTCGGCTCGTAATGCTGCTCGGATGCCGTCCCCAGCAGGCTGGCGCAGAGCCCCCCACTCCCGCCCCTTAGCTGGCTGCTACTCGGGGCTCACGAGGGGCTGTGGGGCAGGGCAGGAGCCCCTCCGGGAGCCAAGGCAGGGCTGGGAGGGCATGGACATCCCAGAGCTACTTGGGTTCAAACCCCCGCCCTGCCATGACGAACTGTGGCCTGGGCGGGTGCCCCTACCATGCTGAGCCTCCGGTCCAGTAAAATGGTTCTTACGTAACCCTGCCTTGCGGGCTGTGGAGGGTTGGCTCTTGTCCTCTTACAACTGCTCTCCAGCCCCGGCTCTGCCAGGCCCTGGGGACAGCCCTGTGGACGGAGCCTGTCACTGCCGCTAGCAGCCTCGCCCAGCTCTGTTCCAGGCCGGCGGGAGAGACCTGGAGTGACACCCTTGGCACATTAGGTGGGGGAGGACCGTAGGATGTTTCCAGGTGCACCAGGGGTAGGTGAGGGTGGGGTCTCCTCAGGCAGTGCAGCCCGAGAAACGCCAGGACCCCCCTCCTGTGCCTCACAGTCCAGGCTCCGAGCAGCCAGGTCCTTGGCTCTGTGGGATGGTGGCCAGCTTCGTGGTGAGGGCCACGTTCCACCCCCTGCCCAGGAGACCCACTGCCTCCTCTCTGGCCCGGGAGTGGTCACCCTGGGGCTACGGCTGAGTGCGCCCCGAGCACAGTTTTACAGTCAGACTGGGTTCTGGTCTAATCTCCATCAAATGGAGCTGTGTGACCTTGGTCAGTGGCTTAACCTCCCTGAGTCTTCTGCCCAGCCCCTGGGTTCTTAAGCAGTGGCCCAGAGAGGATCTGGTCACATGGCCCTGGCGAGTTTTCCAGCAAAAGCTGTTTGCTGGTGCATCAGGTTTTGGTCTGAGGCCAGCAGTGCACCTTGTTGGGACTGAGAGCATGAAAAGAAACAGGCTCGGGGCACCTGGGCAGCTCAGTCTGTTGGGCGTCCGACTCTTGGTTTCGGCTCAGGTCATGATCTCATGGTTGTGGGATTGAGCCCGGCATCGGGCTCCACACTCAGTTCGGAGTTGGCTTCAGATTCTTTCTCCTCTCTCTCTCGCAAATAAATAAATAAAATCTTAAAAAAGAAGAAGAAGAAGAACAGGCTCAGCGGTGCCCACCTACTTTCCAAGGACCTGCCACAGCCCTGCCCATCCCCTCTCATCAGCCGGCGCCTTGTCTGTGAGCTGTGGGATTTTCTCACCGGCCCTTTGGGGACTCGCACTTCCCCTTGTCACGCCAGGGGATAAACCTGGCCGGAAGTCCCTCAGGTGGCCCTCTGCCTCGGTGCATCCCCAGGCCTGGCCTGGGCGAATCGGGACCCAGGGAAAGAGTCCAGGAGGCTGGCCTGCTCCTGCAGCAGCCCGGCTCCGGAGCACGGCCCTGGAGCATCTGGGGGTCTGCTGGGCGCCAGGGTGGCCCCAGAACACAGAGGCTGGGGGAGAAGGGCTGGAAGAGGAGGGAAGAAATCCTGGGGCCGGGGAGCTCTGTGCTGCCAGGGGAGTTTTAGAGGAAGCAAGCAGGAATCAAGAGTCAGTGCTCATCAGCCTTCGAAAGGAGGGAAATCCTACCACCTGCTACAACATGGCTGAAGTTTGAGGACAAGATGCTGAGTGACAAGTTAGTCACAAAAGGACAAATATGTTTGATTCCTCTTATCACAGGCCCCTAGAGTAGTCGAATTCCTAGAGACAGTAGAGGGGTGGTTGCCGGGGGCTGGGGAGGGGGGGCAGTCAGTGTTTCATGGGGGCAGAGATTGAAAAAGTTGCGGAGGTGGGTTGTGGCGGTGGTCGCCCAGCAGTGTGAATGCACTTGATGCCACTGAACTGAATACTTCAAAATGGTTAAAAGAGTAAATTAAGAAAACAAAAAAAGTTAATGCTCTGAGTCCAGAGCCAGAAAGGTGCTGGAGTCTTGCCCTCTTCTGCCTGGTCCCAGAAGGAGGACAGACTCGCTCAAGGTCACAGCAAGTGGGGTCAGCCGGAGCCCCAGAGCTGTCTTCCCTCCCGGCTCCCCAGGAGGCCCGGGCCACGCAGCTTCCTGTGGGGCCAGTCTCCCCTCCACCTTCTCTCTCCCAAGTCAAGGTCACCCCAGAGAGGGGGAGGCCGTCTCCCCTCTTAGGAGCTCAGGAAAGGGCCCCCACATCACCTTCCCCAGGGCCTAGGTTATTGCAGAAGCTTCACCCTCCCAGCAACCCCCCCCCCCCCCCCCGCCCCGATCCCGTCTCTAGGCTGCTCCCGGCCAGCAAGAGAGCACACAAAAGGAAAAGGGACCCCTTGGGGGGATCCTGCAGGTGTGGCCTCTAAGTGGGGGCTGGAGGGGCCTGCAGTGCTTCCTCCCCCCAGGACCGCGTGGGATGTCCAGTAGCAAGTATAGGGGCCCAGCTGTCCGTTTGAACATCCCCCAGAAGCTGGAAGGCTTGTTAGCAAGGGAACAATAGGAGGCCGGGTGTGTTCTCAGCCTCCTTCAAAGCTGTTTCCTTTGGCAGCCAGCGGTCCCCTTCCCCAGGCCCGCCCTGCCTCTCACCGCAGTCCCTGGTCAGGGCAGCTGGGTGGCGAGGGCTAGTTTCTTCAGAGAGAGCCTCTGAAAGTCCAGGGATAAAGATCCAGTGAAGAACTGGGAAGAACAACGAGCCCGTGGCACCAGGACTTGATCAGCAAGACTAAGGGAGCCCAGTTTGCTCACATTTCAGAGCTGCCTGGGCCGGCTTCCTCACTGGTCCTGGGCCCTAGCACTTTGGCTTTGGCCCTCTAACCCCTGTTGCCTTGCACCCCACCCCCAGCTGTTACAGAATCACGGGAATGTGCAATACTTACTTCATTTGCTTTTTTTAAAAAAGTATTTTCCCCCTCTGTTTTTAAAATCAAATGTGTTTAACTTTTCAGTGTCTCCCTTGCAAGCCTAAGAACTCAGTCTGTGTGGCCCTTGCCTGATTTTTGGACACCCCCCACCCCCCACCCCGCCGCCTGCTGGCGGAAGCAGCTGGGGCCCGGCAGGTGAGGCGTTTCCAGCAGGACGCCCAGGGCCTGGGGAGGACCCAGCCAGGCCAGTGGGCAAGGTCAACCCATTTGGCCCTATTTATGTGACCACAAAACAGCTGCGTCTCCATCCATCGGAGCCCCGCACTGCCATCCACGGTCCTCCCCCTGCCTTGTCTGCCTCCTGCCTCTGGGGGCCGCCGCGGCTGTCTGTCTGTCTGTCCCCCTGACTGTTGGCTCTCCTTCAGGATGCCTTCCACGCCTTCCACCAGGACCTCAATTTCGTGCGCAGGTTCCTGCAGCCCCTGCTGATTGGAGAGCTGGCCCCGGAGGAGCCTAGTCAGGATGGAGCCCAGGACGTGAGCTGGGGGGAGGGGGGAGCTGGGGGGGGCATCGCCAGGAGCAACTCCGTCCACATTGCCCCCAGGGGCCCAGGCTGGGTTTACCATCCCTCCCTGGGCAGGTAGCTGAAGGTGGAGCTAGGGGGACACGTGCAGGAACCCGGGGCTGCGGGGCTGGCTGAGCCAGCATTTGCTGGTGTTTCCTGCTCTGGGCCCAGTATCCCCATCTACACTGAGAGTTTGGACGCACTGGGCTGTAAGGGTTCGCCCCGCTCTGGCTTTCTCTGCTTCTCATGTGCCCCATACCTTTTGTGGGGCGAGGCTTTGCCACCAGCCAGCTCCCCGGCTCAGACCCCAGGCTGGTGCTCTCGCCCCTCCGTCCCTCCAGCTGCACCCCCGGGGTCTCACACTGGGACTGGCTGAGGCATGGGTCACTGTTGGGGGCTCCTGGGGACCACTGGGAGCTTGCTTCTGTAGCCGACCAGCCCTTCCACCGTGGCAGGCCCAGCTGGTCGAGGACTTCCGCGCCCTGCGCCAGGTGGCTGAGGACATGGAGCTGTTTGAGGCGAAGCCCGCCTTCTTCGCTCTCCTGCTGGGCCATATCCTGGCCATGGAGGTGCTCGCTTGGCTCCTCATCTACCTCTTCGGCCCAGGCTGGGTGCCCAGCACCCTTGCCGCCCTTGTCTTGGCCACCTCCCAGGTGACTCCAGCACTGTTTTGCCGCCGCCTGAACTATCTAGTAGATACGGGGCCTGGCACACCAGGACACTCTGGACATATTTGCTGGGTGAATGAACGAATGAATGAATGAGCAGCAGAGGTTCCCAAAAGGCGTGTATCTGTAGGTCAAGCTGCATTTTAAACGAGCTCCATGACAGACTTGCAAGCCCCTAGGCCTCCCGAAACTCAGTTGTCCTCATCTGTTAAAAAGAGGAAGATGGCACACAGGGTCTTAAAACACAACATTAGCTGTGGGGGTGCCCTGGGACCTGGGAGGTCTCCCTGGGGGCTCCAGTGCTGGGCCCCCCGTGGTTCCCTCCCGCCGGCTCCTAACCCTGCTCCTGCCCCCAGGCTCAGTGCTGGTGTCTGCAGCATGACCTGGGCCATATCTCGGTCTTCAAGAAGTCCCAGTGGAACCACGTGGCCCAGCAGTTTGTGATGGGGCAGCTGAAGGTGAGGGTGGAGGCGGGTGGTCGGGAGCCAGGGGCTGAGCTGGGGGTGTCTCGCCGGGCCTGTGCGAGTGTGCAGGCATGGGGTGGCGGACCCGGCCCCTGCCCTGAGAGCCCCTCTCACCCCTACAGGGCTTCTCAGCCCACTGGTGGAACTTCCGCCATTTCCAGCACCACGCCAAGCCCAACATCTTCCACAAGGACCCAGATGTGACCGTGGCACCCGTCTTCCTCCTGGGGGAGTCGTCCATTGAGGTGTGTGGGGGAGAATATGGACTCACTCGGCTGGGCATGCAGCTCATTGGGCGGTGGGGGACTGTGGCCACTGAGTCCCTCGCTGTAGCCCAGACCTGGCCCTTGACCCAGCTCCCCCCGCCCCTGACTCCAGGCCTAGCCCCCCGCCCGAGGGGCTCCCCTTCCCTCCTTGCCAACCTGTTGGGGGGATGGGGATGGGCCCAATGGCCAGAACCCAGGGTTGCCTTGCCCCCAGCCAGACCCCTGCACCGACCTGGGAGGAGCAGGGCCTGGCGGGCTGCTCTCCCCAGCCCTGGCTGTCTCCACAGTACGGCAAGAAGAAGCGCCGGTACTTACCCTACAACCACCAGCACCTATACTTCTTCCTGAGTGAGTGTCCGTGCGTCCTTCGGAGGTGGGGGCAGGGTGGGGCCTGGGACCGTGCCTGCCAACCCTGGACAGGGGTTGCCACCGCCTCCCGGGACAGGGGCCCACTTGTTAAACCTCCCTCCATACGGCACCTGGAGGCCTCTCCCAGCCCCGGTCACCCCAGCCTGCAGCCAGGCCTGACTGTCCCCTCGCCAGAGGCCGCCACGGCCCTGCCCTGCCCGAAGCGTTCAGAGTTCCTTCCTGCACTCACACCAGGGGGCTCCGGAGCCCTACAGCATTAGGACAGTCATTGGGGCGGCCAGGGTGAGGGTTTAAGGGTCAGGACGTGGGAAGCTGGCCCCAGCCTGCAGAAGGCTCAGATGCCAAGGGAAGGTGATGAGTCCTCCTCGTGGACTAGGCCTTGTGGGTGATGTGAGGTCACCCAGCTGGAGGGGACCGGCACCAGGTCCCACAGGTGTTCCCGGGAAAACAGCTCCTCGCTCCCCAACTCCCTAAGCCCCATGGATGTCCACCCTCAGCCTGTCCTGCTTGGTACCCCAGCCCTGCTCCTCCTGAGCCCCCTTGTGCCCCCTTGCAGTTGGCCCGCCGCTGCTCACCCTGGTGAACTTTGAAGTGGAAAATCTGGCCTACATGCTGGTGTGCATGCGGTGGACGGTGAGTGGGGGCTCTGCTCGGGTCTCCTAGGGAAGCCAGCTGTGGCAGCAGGAGGTGGGGCACGAGGGGGCAGCCCTGCCCATGAATGCAAACAGGTGTGCACGGGACGCTGTGATACACGTGTGTGTGTGTGCGCGCGCGCGCGTGCGTGTGCGCATGAGTGTGCACGGGGTGTGTTGGGGGTCTCTCCCAGTCGGGGTGTCCTCCCGCGGGGTGGGGATCCCCTGGGCCGACTCTGCCAGGCATTTGTCTCCCACAGAGGGGTCCCCCCATGGCACTTCCCCTCCAGAGTCAGTCCCATGAGGCTGGCAAGGCAAGGACCCTGTCCCTTTACCTTGCTGAGAAAAACCGAGGCCCGGAGGCAGACAGGGACCCGTGCAGGGCTCCGAGGCACAGCCAGCAGGAGGGGTGGATGACCCCAGCTCCCGCTCCCGGCTGCTGCCTCGGGGCCTCTGTGCTCCTCTCCCCTCCTCCGCAGGACTTGCTCTGGGCCGCCAGCTTCTACTCGCGCTTCTTCCTGTGCTACAGTCCCTTCTATGGCCTCCCTGGGGCCCTGCTCCTCTTCGTTGCCGTCAGGTACGGCCGGGTTTGGAATGGCAGCGAGCTGGAGAGGCCACACACAGGCAGCAGGGGACCCCGACCACAGCCCTCCGCTCTCAGAGCCTCCACGTCCCCATCTGCAGTATGGGGGCAGCAGGGCTGCCTCCCTGGGTGGCTGAGGAACATGAGTGGCAGGATCCCAGGGACAGTGGGTCTGGGGGACGTGGCCTGGCTTACAAGCGGCCCCGTGGATGGCCACCCTCACGAGCAGGGCTGCTCTGGGCTCCGCCGAGCAATGGCCCCTGCTTTGCCCAGCGGGGGAGGGGCTACTGCAATCCCGTGGCGTAGATGAGGAAACCGAGGCCTAGTCTGATCCAAGTGGTGAGCTGGACACGGGCAGTGCCTGAGCCTCCCCTCACAGGGTCCTGGAGAGCCACTGGTTCGTGTGGATCACGCAGATGAACCACATCCCCAAGGAGATCGGCCATGAGAAGCACCGGGACTGGGCCAGCTCTCAGGTGGGCCGCTGGGGTGCCGCCGGGCCACGTCCCCGCTAGGGGGCATGGGGGCCCTGGCAGGGCTGCCAGGTCCGGGCCCCTTGCCCACCTGTCTCACCAGTGCCCCACCCGTTCCTGGCAGCTGGCAGCCACCTGCAACGTGGAGCCCTCGCTCTTCACTGACTGGTTCAGCGGGCACCTCAACTTCCAGATTGAGCACCAGTGAGCGCGGGCCCTGGAGGCCCCATGGGGGTGGGAGTGAGTCCTGAGCCCAGGGGCTGACGAGGGGCCCCTGTGTCCAGTCTTTCCCCGGGGAGGCCAAGACATAAGCCCCGGACTCCCTGGAGGCCCGGGAGGTGATGGGTGGGTGGGGGCTCCCTCCGGCACCCCCTCACCTCAGGTGCCAGCCCACACTCTTCCCCCCCAGCCTCTTCCCCACGATGCCAAGGCACAACTACCGCAGGGTGGCCCCACTGGTCAAGGCACTGTGTGCCAAGCATGGCCTCAAGTACGAGGTGAAGCCCTTCCTCACCGCCCTGGTGGACATCATTGGGTAAGGGCCCTCCATGCACGGTGGCTCCCCTGGGGCCCCTTCCTGGGCACCTGGCTCTCTGAGCCCACACGGGTCCCTCTCCAAGAGCTGGCACTCGAGGCCTTTCTTTCTTTTTTTTTTTTTTTTTAAGATTTTATTTATTTATTTGAGAGAGAGAGAATGAGAGAGAGCACGAGAGGGAAGAGGGTCAGAGGGAGAAGCAGACTCCCTGCCGAGCAGGGAGCCCGCTGTGGGACTCGATCCCGGGACTCCAGGATCATGACCTGAGCCGAAGGCAGTCGCTTAACCAACTGAGCCACCCAGGCGCCCTCGAGGCCTTTCTGATCAAACTTTCTGTCTTCAGCCTGTGCCCTCCCTCCTTTCCCAGGGTTCTCTCATTCCGCCGGGCTTAGGGAGCACCTGTCGGGGGCCCAGGCCCTGTCCTGAGGGCTGTCGATGCATCAGTTTCTATGAGCAGGACAGGCCGAGATCCCTGCCTTCCTGGAGCTGACATCCTAGTAGGGGAAAAAGAACGCAGTTAAAATAAGTACAGAAGATGTGGGAAGAGAGGTTAACGCTTTGGCAAAACAAAACCATGAAACCTAAGAATGGGAGTGGGCAAGGGGTTGGGAGAGCCAGGCAGGACTTGCGTTTTTAATAGGGTGGCAGGGTAGGTGGTGTTGACAAGGCGCCACGTGAGCAGAGATGGGGACATGTGTGCGGGGGGGCGACTACCCGGGGCAAGGGAACCGTGCGAAGGCCTCTCCCA
The DNA here is from genome assembly GCF_009762305.2 of Zalophus californianus. Lineage (NCBI taxonomy): Eukaryota > Metazoa > Chordata > Mammalia > Carnivora > Otariidae > Zalophus > Zalophus californianus. Next base: position 103,768,917 of record NC_045605.1, on the reverse strand, counting down.
GTGACCCTTCTGCACCACCCCCACCCCCACGCCAGCCTCCTGCCCCAGAGGAATGGGGACAAGTCCACTCACCCTCACTGTCTTGGGGGGAAGGAGGTAGTATCTTGCAGTCGACACATGCACCCCATCTCTGCCTCCTAGATCCCTGAAGAAGTCTGGCGACGTCTGGCTGGAAGCCTACCTCCACCAGTGAGGGCAGCATGCAGGGCCCCGGCTGCCACCAAGCTGGCCCAGGCAGGCTTGACCCCTCCGCCCCCCTGCCCCCCTCCCCACCTGGCCTAGGGGGCCCTGCCCACCCTTCTGGATCTGCTGTCTTCACCTCAGCCCCTTCACCTGTCTGCTTGGCAGCCCTAAGGCCATGGCTCTTGGCCAAACAGGACCAGGGCTGGGGGATGGTACATAAAGCCACACAGCATGGCATGTTTTCCTAGAGCAAAAATTTAGGGAAAACTGTTATTTTTATATAAAAACAAACCCAGATCTGTGATGGAGTATTGAATCTGCAAGAATCTTGGGGCTGGAGTCTGCCGCAGACTTCATGAGAGGAGTTCGGGCCCTTGGGTGCTGGGAGATGGGGGTGAGGGGGATAAATGGTGACTTTCAGAGGTCCCCTCTGCCCTGGGTCGGGGAGCCAGCAGCTGCCCCAGGCTCAGCTCTCTCTGTGGGCCTGGGCCTTCCTATTCCTTACCCACTCACCAGCAACTTTGGGTAGTCACATTGGGCTCCCCTCACCTGAGTCCTCTACACAGTGAGAGGGGGGCTGGCCCAGCAGACCAGGGCTCAGGGCGGAAGGTCATGTCCACAGGGGCCCCGTGAGCACAGGAAGCGAAGTCAGTATGACCCGGACCTGCACTGGCCTCCCACAGCCTCCGTGATGAGCGGCCTCCTCGGGCCACCTGCCGGTCCTGCACTTGGCATCAGGCTGGTGGGGGTGCAGCTTGACTGCGCTCAGTGGCCCCCAAGAAGGGGGACACGGGCCTTCTCGCACGCCTTCCTGGGACCTGGTGCCTGCGTGGTGTCAGCAGCTTAAAGAAAATGAAGCACCGAGCTAGGATTTCTCTCAGGGCCTTTCTGGAGGGGGAGCCGAAGTCCCCCCATCTGCCACAGGATTGCCCCTCACTTTGTCGGGGCTGCCATTGCCGTGGGCTGGGTTCTCTTCAGGAAGTAGAAGGGGCACACATCCTGGAGGTCTTATCCAGTCCTTTCCCAGGACCACCCCGCCCCCCCCCCCGAGCCCCTCCATGCGGCTCCCACCCACTCTTCTCTGGTCGGGAAAACCGGGGTGGGGGGATGGGGGTCCTGCCTCCGTGGGGACTCATGGCTGTATCACCTTGTGGGAAGTTATTTAACCTCTCTGAGCAGTAGTATGACCTCCTAGGGTGGTGGAAGGTAAAAAGGGGGTGCTGTGTGGAAGGTTCTTTGCATAGGGCTTAACAACAGGGCTCAGAATTTTTTTTTTTTTAAGATTTTATTTATTTATATGACAGAGAGAGACACAGTGAGAGAGGGAACACAAGCAGGGGGAGTGGGAGAGGGAGAAGCAGGCTTCCCACCGAGCAGGGAGCCCGATGCGGGGCTCGATCCCAGGACCCTGGGATCATGACCTGAGCCGAAGGCAGATGCTTAATGACTGAGCCACCCAGGTGCCCCAGGGCTCAGAATTTTTTAAAACTTCATGCACACACTTCAACACCCTGGGGCCCCACCTGCCCTGACCTGGGACAAGCCCGTGGCTGTCTCTGACCACATGTCCAGAGCAGATCCCACATTCAGGGCCCCTGCCCAGGCTGTTCCCTCTGCTGGGAGACCCCCCTTCCTGTGGCCACCTATGGAAACCCTGCTGACTCCGGGTGCCATGTGGGCCCTGACAGCAGTCCCTCTATCTCCTGTGCAGTCAGTGCATTTCCTGCAGTGGCTCTGATGCACAGGCACTTACCGGAAATGTTAACACCCTGTACGTAGGGGCAGCACATCCCCGTGGTAGGGAATGCTGAGCCTGCGACGCCACCTAGGGGCGTCCAGAGCATCTGCAACCGCGGTGGGGCGGGCCACGCTCCGTGCTGCCCCTGATGGTGGCCTCGGGGAGTGCGCTCTTCCTCTGCAAATCGGTGGTTGCCTCGCGACTTGCGCAGAGGACACTTGGGGAAGTCTCCTTCACTGGCGGGTCGTCTTTGCCCTTGTCCCATCTGGCCCCCATGCGGACAGGTCATCACCCCTCTCCTGAGCTGAGCTCCCCTTCTCTATCAGGAGGTCTCTTCCGGAGTCCCAGAACAAAAACCTAGGGAGTGTGGGCCAGGAGTGTAAAAGGAAAGAAGGAAGGGCCTTGGCGGAGCCTCCAAGAAACCCGCGATCTCTGCTTGCTGGTCTGCACGTAGTCTTGGGCACAGAGGAAAAGCAGAACGGCTGTGGGCAGCCAGGACTTGCTGATTTGTTCCTTCAGTCAACCAGCACGTACAGAGTCTCCCGTGGGCAGTCCGGGCAGATGGTGGGAAGGGACGTTCACAAGAACCAGACCTGCCCGTGATGTTGGAAGTGGCTGGTCCGGGTTATGAATGAACTCCTATGTGACAGGACAGGTCATAGATCTTTCACAGGGTCCCCCCACCCCCACCCGCGGCAGGTCCGGGAGCACCTGGCTGCCTATTCTGCTTGGCCCTTTCCAAGCTCTCGGGACCTGTCCCTAATTCTCCTGGATTCTTGAACCAGGTGATTTGGAAGAAAGAACTAAACGCCTTCAACATCCAAAGAAACATATTTATGAGGGCAGAGAGCAGTGGAGACTTGGTCTTCAAATGCTAGCGTGCTCGGTGGCCGCCGGTTGTGTATGCTTGGGCCAGTCTGATTCGAAATGTCAAATGCAGCTCAGAGAACCCCAAGTTCCTGGACCCGGGCCACGCCTTCCCTTGGGCCTCAGTCTTTTCAGATGTGCTCGTAGGCACTCCTGGGATGCACAGTTTCTCATTCCCATGTCAGGTGTCAGACCAGGGGCTTTGTGAGAAGCTGCATCCTGTCCAGAGGGACGCACCTCTCCAGGGACGGTGCAGCTGGGACAGCTGAAGAGTCCTGATTGGCCCAAGGCACTATCTCCTGAGCAGTGATTGGTGACTCCCAGAGGCAACTGGAGCCGAGGGCTGCCACCTCCACCCTGCCCCTTGTCACCAAAGGCCTCCTCTCTCCTCCCAATGGACCGAGAGGGTTTCTGAGTGGCCCACTGGACGCCTAAGGAACTTGCCAGGGCACTGACCACCGCTGTGGCTCCAGGTCCACGTACAGCCCAGACTGCTGGGCCAACCCCTCCTCGGGGCCCAGTGCCCTGCACGTGCCCAGGCCACCCACCAAGCTGAGCGGGCTCTCAGCCTCCCAGGGACTCCTTCCACCATCTCTGCCCCCTCTGGCCATCTGCTGGGCTTCTTGGGAGTGGCCTGACATTTGACATGATGGTGTCAGGGGACGTCTTGTTCTGGGAAACAGCCCTTGCCTTGAGGGAGTGGAGGAGATGGCCAGGGAGAGTGCCGGGTGAGGAGCAGGGATCCAGCTGCTGCCACCGTGTGGCCTCTGGCCAGTCCTTGCCTATCTGGTCCCAGCCTCCACCGAGAATGGAAGCTTCGGGTCTTGTGATCACTCAGGACCTCCCATGTCAGGGACTCATGACTTTGGGAGGGGGTGCGAGGGTGGGGAAACCCATGATTCTGTGTTGGGCAAGAGCCTCCACAGAGTTTGGGGACAGGAGAAACAAGCAGAGAGCATTTTATGGGTGTCCCCAGCTTCATGCTGCCAGGGTAATAATACTTGAGCACAAAGCCACAGCGAGGGGCGCCTGGGTGGCTCAGATGGTTAAGCGTCTGCCTTCAGCTTCGGTCGTGATCCCAGGGTCCCCACATCGGGCTCCCTGGGGAGCCTGTTTCTCCCTCTCCCTCTACTGTTACCCCTGCTTGTGCTCTCTCGCCTTTTAAATAAATAAATAAAATCTTAAAACAACAACAACAAAAAAACACAAAAAGCCACAGCGAAGATCCAAGTGCCCACTGACCTGATCCAAGATTTAGCAGGTGCCTTCAGAGCCACAGCGTCCACCAAGCCCATTGGTCCTTCCCACCACTCTCCCTGTCCCCAGGAGCCTGCTTGGCACGGGGGATGAACTTACAGCTGGTGGGGTGGCGCGGCCTGTAATGTCCCATCCCGGGGGGACCAGGCGCCATGCCCTGCCCGGGTAGGAGGCAGAACACAGGCACAGGTTAAGAAGGATGGAAGGTGCGTCCCTCGTGGTCTTCCAGCCTCGAAGACCTCTCTCCTGGAAGGGCCAGGCCAAGGGCTGACAGGTGTGGAGAGTGACAGCCTCACGGCAGCCCAGTACCTTCGCTATACGAATGGCGGGACTGGCCCAGAGAGCCAGGGCACGGGGCTCACCCAAGGCCACTCAGTGGGTCTCTGCCTCCTGGCTCAGGGCTCCCTCAGCAAACCTGGGTCCTACTGCCGAGTCCCTGCACCCACTGGGGAGCCACCTCCACCCTACCTGGGAGAGCTGGCCGTCCCTGCCCGCGATACTGCGGTCACGGGGAAAGCAAGAGGGGCACGAGGGTCTACCCCGGAGCCCTCCGCAGCCCTGCTGGGAGGAAACACAAGGCCAGGCGCTGGCTATGCCAAACCCCTTGGCCCTTCGCTGGCACACCTGGCTTCACCTGCTGGCCGAGCCAGCCCGGGGGCAGGGGAGCAGGGCAGCATGTGGGCTTCTGGTACAGTGGAAGGCAAACAGTACCAGTGCTCCTGGCACAGCCCTGTGGACTTTGCCCAGGCTTGGCGGTAGGACAGACCCAGGATTCAGTGTCTGCCGCCGCCTGTGAACCTGGCGGCCCTGGGCTGAGACGGCACGGGCATCTCCCCAGGTTGTGGGGACCAAATGAGCCCCTGAGCTGGACCCAGGGGCCACAGGATGGAAGCATAGGTCTCCAGGACTTTCCAAAGCCCCTTCTGAGAGTCTCTTCGCCCCCCCAGCGCTCTGTGCACTGACCAGAAAATTGTGAGCAGACAGCTGGTCCCAGGAGGAACTAGGAACAGAGATGGGGAATGGGGAGGTCAGGAATGTGCTCCTCCTTGTTGCCCTGCAGAGACCTTCCAGAAAGCCTCCTTTGGCTCCAGTGGCCATGTGTGGTTGGGTTTGTGTGAATGCACTTCAGGGAAGGGGAAGGGGAGAGAAGTTCTCTCCTGAGCAGAGGCAGCAAGGGATGGGGGTAGGGTGACTGCAGTTGCGGAGGCGACAGCAAAAAGCCTGCCTTCTACCAGCATGGGTCTCCTCCTCCCTGGTGCCCTGGCTACAAAGCCCCTTCCTCGGTCCCGACAGCCCGCCCAGCATTAACGTGCAATAAATGAGAATAAAATTACTTTTATTTCCAAAAAATGTAGGGGTGGGGAAGTGACATGGTAAAAATTAACATCAGTTCCCTATGGATCCATTCTGTCTCTAGGGAAGGACAACTGTTAGGGCCTGTGTTCTTGGTGTGAGGGCCTCGCGGGGGGGGGGGGGCCCACGTTGCCATGGCAACCCACAGGTCGGTCACACAGGATGCGTCCCCCGTGGCTGGCCAGAGCTGGGGGGTGACAGCCCTCCCCCATAGGCCCCCACTTTGAGCTCCCCTCCCCTGAAGCTAAATACTGGTTAGTGGGTTAGATTTCCGAATGTAGCAGCCCCGGGCCCCTCCCTCCCACTCCCTCCCATCTCCTCCGCTGCCTGGCCTCCAGCCCTCAAACTTCTTGTTGCAGTTTTCACTGGGCCCTCGGCATATCTCTCTCCCAAACCCCCAGATCCTCAGGGTCATCTCTTCTGGCACTGCCTCCCCCTGGGCCCCTGCTGCCTTCTCGACAGTAGCGGCCCCTGCAGCCCCCACAGTCGGGGTCCCTGTGGCCTCTGTGAGTGAGCCGGGGGGGGGCTCAGCCCACGGCGGGGCCCGGAGAGGCAGGTGGTAAAAGGTGCTGACAAGGCCCAGCCCTGTTGTCGCTCGCCCTGTCAGAATGTATCTATAACAAAAGGTTAAAAAAAACAGAAGACAGGAGAGAGCAGAAGACAGTGTGAGCACGTCCACACTGGCAGTCCCAGCATGGGGAGGGGCTGTGTGAGGCGCCCTCCTGCAGCTTGAAGGGCTCAAGGCCACTCGGCCAAGCAGCTAGAGACTGGCTGGCGCTGCCTGGCAGGTAACGGAGCACTTCGGAGAAGGGTCCGATCGCTCCAGAATCTTAGGTCTCCCAGCCCCGTCAAACATCTGAAGGGGATGTGGTGGGTGGGGCAGGGCTGAGCCAACAGGCCGGCTGATCCTCTGACCGGGCCATGGCCTTGGCCAAGCCCACCTTCAGGATGGCCGCCTTGGCCCCCAGGTCCCAGGCTGTGGAGCTAGGGAGACATGGCAGATGGTGGGATGGAACAGCACAAGCCTCGGGTCAGAGGGCTCCCCTGGGGCGAGGACACTTGCCTGGGCCCCGAGGTCTGAGCTGGCAGCACTGCAGGCAAAGGGAGCCGGGGTCAGGGCCGGGACCCCAGACATCTGAAGAGAAAGGGTGCCAGCAGGGAGGCCCCGAGCCCCGGTCTCAGTGTGGGCCGGGAGGGGGCCGGGTGCATCAAGCACACATTCCCTAACGCCAAGCACGGGGCCGGGGCCAGGGCCAGTGGGGCCATGTCAGAGGGCGGGGCCAGGCCTGCAGACCAGGGTGCCGTGGTGCCCAGCTAGGACCCCGGGTCCCCCACGGACCTCAGGAGTATCGGAGGAAGACAAGGCGGTGTGAGGCCTAAAGGCCAGGCAGCAAGAGGGGCTGTTACAGGCCGTATCTGTGGACCTCTGGTCTGGCAGAAGTTGGGGGCTGGGACAGAGCACCTCTCTCTGTTCCTGGGGGTGGGAGCTGGGAGAAGGTGAGGGGCCACCTGATAGAGGGTGGTCCCATGAGGGAGGGTGTCAGAGAGAGAAGCAAAGTGAAAGCGGAGAGAAAAACAGGAGAAAGACCGAAAATGGGATCCCCAAGCCAGCATGTACCCCAACCTCGGGGACACCCCTCAGAACAAAAGCCCACCCCTCCCTGTGGCCAGCACTCCCACCTGCTCCCCCTCCCCCGTGGGTGCCCCCAGGGCTGTTGCTTCATTTGTGGAGGTAGGCGTCCAGCCACAGCTCCCCGGACTTCTTCAGACACCTGGGAAGAGGAGGGGGGACCGTCAGGGGAGCCCCAGGGAGAGGGTGGCTGCAGAGGCTGCGCTGGGGGTGCGGTGCTTCTCAGCCCTCAGCGGGGCTGCAGCGTTGCCTGCTCAGGGCGCCCCAGGGAACCCCTTGAGGAAGGACAAAGGGAGGGTCCCCATCCAGCCCAGGGCGAAGCCAGGTCATTCCTAGTAAGGGGGGGTGGCCTGGTGGGGACACTGGGAGGGCTCATCCCCTCTGGTGGCTGTCAGTCCCCAACATGGGCAATCCCAGCTGCATGCCTCTCGGTCTCTTCCTTGGGCCCCAGGAACCCCGCGCCACCCCCCCTCCCCGCCCGCCACCGCTTACCTGATGATGTCCAGCATGGCCCTCAGCAGCGGCTTCTCCTGGTACTTGATGCCGTGCTTGGCGCACAGAGACTTCACCAGTGGTGCGACTTTGTGGAAGTTGTGCCGAGGCATGGTGGGGAAGAGGCTGGGGAGAGCGGAGACAGGGTGAGGGCGCCCCTGCCTCTGCTCACAGCCCACGCAGAGAGCAGTGGTCAGGGCCGGGGAGACCCTGTCCACAGCTCTCCCTGTGCGGCCCCCCGCCCCTCCCCAGGAGACCGGTACACAGGGGTTGGGGGCGCTGGGCCTCTTGTTTCCCTGTCCATAAAGGGATCAATCCCCCGGCCCTGCTAGGCTTGCAGGATCAAGGGAGACCTCTGTAATTACAAAGCTTGGGCCACTCGGGAGGGGTGGCTGTCATAGGGCCGTGTGAGCCCCTCCCCCTGACCTCAGTGGGCTGGCTGCAGAGCCACGCTCGGGGCCTGGCCAGGGTGGAGAGGGAGGTAGCCCCCATGTGCTGCCCGTGCCCAGATGGGGCTGGTGACCTCCTCCCTCCCCCAGTGCCACCCACCTTCCCAGCCCGCCCGCCCGCCCGCGCTCACTGGTGCTCGATCTGGAAGTTGAGGTGCCCGCTGAACCAGTCATTGAAAAAGGACTGCTCCACGTTGCAGGTGGCTACCAGCTGAGGAGGGGAGGGGTGAGAGGCCAGGAGAAGGGAGGATGGAAGGCTTCGTCTCCTTTCCACGAGGCCCACCCCTCCCTAACATCCCGCCCCACCTAGAGACCTCGGCCCGCCCAGATTCCCCGCCAGTCCCTCCCAGCAGAAGGCCACAGGCAGCCGCAGGGAAGCCCAGTACAGCCCTGGGCCCACTGAGCAGCCAAGTGCTGGAGGCCGGGGAGATGGACCCACAGGCTCCACAGGGCCCCGGTGACCAGCTCTGGCTGCTCTCACCTGGCTGCTGAACCAGTCTCGGTAGGGCTCATGGTCAATCTCCATGACGAGGTGGTTCATCTGTGTGACCCACACAAACCAGTGGCTCTCCAGGAACCTGGAAGAGAGCACAGCTCAGCGCGGGAGCCACGGCAGTTGTCACGGGGCCTGGCCCTGGGGGGAACAGACGCTCTCCCTCAGCCCCAGATGGCCTGGGCAGGGAGTGGGGAGCTCGGAGCCCTCCCGCACAGGCCCTCCCTTCAAAGCCCTGTCAAGACCAAGCGCGGGTACCTGATGAAGTTGAGGAAAACGACGGCCCCCAGGATGCCATAGAAAGGGACGTAGGTGATGAAGAACCGGGCATAGTAGCTCACAGCCCAGGCCAAGTCCTGCAGAGAAAACGAGATTAGATACCGGACCACCACCCACCCCGGCACCACGTCCTGATCACGGGTGTGCACACGGCCCTCCTACGCCCCGCGAGGCAAAGGGGTCCAAGAACCCCCAACAGGCCTCGAGGAAGTTGGGCACCAGGCCCACGGAGGATGTGATGCTTGCTTGCACAGGGTTGGTGACTGTCTTTGTTTCCAGGGAAATGCGGAGTGAGCAGCAGGAGGGGGCTGGGTGCTCTGCTTCAGGGAAACAGGGCAGGGACCAGGAGATGTCAGCCAGGAGCAGCCCTTTCATGGTCCCGGGGATTCTGAAGGTACACAGACCCCCCCACCACCACCAACTGCCCTTTGGCCATGTCCTCCTTACCCATCAGCACCTGGGATCTCTTTCCTGGCCAGGCAAAGGTCGATGATACTGTCCATCCTCTCCATATGCCCTCCCACCCCAGCTACCTCTCACATGCTATAGTCGTCCCTCACCCCCGTGCCCAGTTCCCCTCCTGTCCCCTCTTCCCTTCCTGCCCCTCGCTGGGGTGGCCACGGGATCCTGAGCTCGCAGGTCTCTCCTCACCTGGACAAGCGCTTCCCTTGGCTGCCCTGACTGCCCCACCCTCCACGGCGAACCTCCCGGCCAGGTGCTCTGTGGAAGGGGTCCCTCTCTCCCCACCATCTCTCTGCGACCCGAGGCTGCATGCCTCCACTGGGCCATAGTGGGAGCCTCCCGTTGGCCTCCTGCTCTCCCTCGGGTACCATGGCAACTAGAGCCACCTTCTTAGCCCCAAGCAGAACCCGGCTCCCCCCCCGCTGACTCTGTGTGATTGCAGGTGATGTATTCCGCTGGGCCTCCGTGCCCCCATCTGCAGGCCGGGGAGAGACCTCCCACTGAAGTTGTCCATGGGTTGGCCGTGTATTGCAACAGTGAGTGTGGCCTGCAAGGAAAAGCTCTGAACGACTCTAACCCAGTCCCTTTGCGCTTTGTCGCCATGGAGATCTTCCCCTCGTGGTGGTGACGCTGCCATCCTCAAAGCCCCACTCGCCCTCTTCCCCACTAGGGGATACAGGATGAGATCCGGCCCCTGGGTAGGGTGCATGGGCCCTCCGCATGCCAGCCCACTGACCTGGCCCCGTGCAGCCAGTCTCCCGACCCACGTGCACCCGGCCAGGCCAAGCTCTGTCACACTGCAGGGTCTCTTCCATCTGGGCCTCCTGCCCTCCCCCCTTGTCTGCTTGGCAAACTCATCCTCAAGTCTGCGTGCAGTTAAGCTCCACAAACTCTGTGAATGCCTCCTCTCTATTCGAGGGCAGAGTTGGGTGCTGGGAGCCAAAGGAGGGCCTTCGGGAGCCCTGTGTCCGGAAGGACAGGCTTATAAAGAGATCCCTTCAATACCGTTTGGAAGGTGACAGAAGCAAGGGGAGCATGGGGGTGGTCCTGACATGACGCTCAAATTTACGAAAGGCCTCCATCAGGAGATGGACACGAAATGATGGGAGACCCAGAGCAAGGCCCACAGCCCCAAGGAGGAGATACAGATTCCAGAATGATCTAGGAGGCCTGGGCAGTTGCGTTTGGGGACTGCTTAGTCGTGAGGAATCCAGGCTGGTCCCCGCATGGGTGTCATCAGCTGAGGAGGGGAGCAGAGGGGAGCAGCTGGGAGGTCTGGGGGAAGGGAGAGTCTGGATGGGCGGCAGTGGGCCCTGGGTATGACCTGGGATCCAGCGAGGGGTCTTTAAGGGGGTGGGAGAAGCAAGCATTACAAGTTCTGCTCCTACATTTCATCACATTCAACTTTGTTTCTTTCATGTGTGTATGTAGTACAGTAGGAAACACACGTATATCCATGGGGCCGATCTTATTTCCTTTTGTGCAGAGCGACCCACGACCCCGGAACCACTGGTTTCAGGGATAGGGTGTGACGCATATGTGGGGGGAATAGAGAGGTGGAGGAGAGCCAGCAGAGGTGGGACTTGGAAGCTGACAGGGAGAATTTTAGGAGAGAGTGGTTTGTGGTGTCGGATGCAGGACCTCCAGGGAGGGAGGCTGAGAAGCATCTCCAGGATATGGTCACCACCAACACTGCCAGGGGGCAAACACCTCCCTCCTTGAGGCTCTCCGAGTGCATCAAGCCCTCTCCTCCACATGACTGGCGTCTGGGCCTGGATAAGCCCTCAGTGTGGGGGGCTGTGCCGTACCTGACACGATGCTCAGCAGCATCCCCGGCTGGATGCCCGCCAGATGCCTGATGCCAGTAGCACCCAATCTCCCTTGCGCTGTGACAGTCAAAAAGGTCTCCAGATATTGCCAACTGGCCCAAGAGAATTGCTCCTGTTGAGGACCACAGCCCCAAGCCAGGGTTGCACTTGGCACCTAAGCTCGCTGTTACCGTAAATCAGAAAAGCGCAGCGCAGGACTCACCTCTGCCCCACGCAGTCACGGACCCCTGGGGGTGGGGGACACCGGATCTTATCTTCCCTGAATCCTCAGCACCGAGCACTGACTGAAGTCAGCTGCTTCAGAGAAGGAGCCTAAGGCTGGAGGCCTGTCCCTCCCACCCAGCTGGAGCCCTACTCCCCAGTAGGGTCAAGGGCAGGGCTGCCCAGGCTCCCCACCACCGAGCGGAGGGCCCCGAAAGACCTGAGGGGCCCTATCAAATTTCCCTGGGTCTGCCATCTGATCCCATCCAGGCACAGTCTTATTTCCTTTCCTGTTGCCCTTATTGAGCCCTTTGTCCCTTGGGGAACAAACACGGTAAAAAGAAAAGTATATATTCAGGCAGGAGTCATCTGCCATAAAGGTTCATTAAATACGCCCAGCAGCACACCATGAAACCCCACACAGCAGGGCTCAAACTCCTCTTCAGCTTGAGTGACTCCTTCCAGGCCCCAGGGAGCCCAGTGGAAGCAGTAGTTACCATAGGCGAGAGATCTGGGCTCAAATTCCCATCGTGCAACTGACCCAGAAAGTCCGTCCCTCCGGCCCGTGTCACTTCACTCATTAAGCCAGGGTCAAATGACATAACGAGGGTGGCCGTGCTGGGACATAGTAAGTACGGATGAAAGGCTCACTTCTGGAAAAATATCGTGTCCTAGAAGTGGGTGGTACAGGTTCTACCGACACAGGACTGGCAGAGACTTCCAGAGTCCTGCTGCCTCGCTCACCCCCGCGCCCCCCACCCGGGGCTCCTGGCTCCCAGTCCTGGACATCAGCAGAATCAACAGGCGTGGCCCCTTTGCCCACAGTTTCAATGAGACAGGACAAGGCAGAGGACTTTGAAGACCTGCGAACGCTATAGAAATATGAGGGACTGTTACTTGAGAGAGACTGGTAGCTGTAGTGGGGGGACAGTACAGGACACGGCCTGGGTTCTAAGGGCCTGACCCACCCCTTGGTGTCACCCTGGGCAAGTCCCCAAACTCTCAAGAGTCCCAATACTTTCATTTATGAAACTGGACTAAGAAAAAAAAACAAAAACAAAAAACCCGTGAGCCTAAGTGACCCTCCACTTGGTCTCCAGGGCAGGGGGCCCTGTCCCTGACCCCGCGAACCCCGCTTTGCCGCAGACTCTGCCTATTGGTGACTACTCCATCCAGGTCATTCTGATCACCTTCTTATGCCGAATCCCGCCTGCACATGCACATAAAGCCAACGACGGGGGCGTGTACCACACGCACCCTCTCTCTCTCTCTGGACACAGAATCTGGAGCTTCCACCAAGCCTGGTGTTACAGGCTGGATTGTGTCCCCTAAAATGCACATGTTGAAGCCTTCATCCCAGGGCCTCTCATGGCTTTATTTGGAGATAGGGTCATGACCGATGGGGTCAATAGGGTGGGCTCTAGTTCACTGCGACCGGTGTTCTTAAGAAAGGGGACTCTGGACACAGACACAGATGAATACAGGGACAACGATGCCGAGACCCAGGCAGAAGACCCAGCGCCCAGCAGCCAAGGACACTGGCCCAGACCAGGTCGTGCCTAACTGCCCACAGAAGGACCTACGCGGACAACACCTCGTCTCGGACTTCTGGCCTCCAGAACTCTGATGCCGCATCTGTGCCGTGGAACAGAGCGGCCTTGTTGTGCAGCCTGAGCAAACGAATCCACCTCTCAGCTCAGCCACTGCCCGGCTGCTCTCCCTTTACCACGGGGAGCGTGGTGTGCCCCGGCCCACGGGGTCTCAGGGCTGCGCAGGGACGCGGGGACACGGGAGGCAACGGCCAGAGTGGCGGACAGGCGGGCCCAATTTGGCTCTCATCCCGTCGCCTTCAGGAGCTTTCTGAGGCAGCTCTGCAAAGGCCGTGGCCCCCCACTGGCCCCGCGGGGTGTGGGTAGCAGGGGATCGTGTAGGGATGTGGCCTGCCTGGCTCCTGGCAGCGCCAGAGCAGGTGCCTTCCTGAGAGTGACGAGGCCGCCCCCCCACCTCCCGGGGGCAGGGACCGGGGGCAACGTGCAGGCCCCCGGGGCCCACCTGTACCCCTTGACTCACCACCCAGTCTCGGCGTCTGATCATGGTTGTGATGATCTGGTACTGGAAGTACGTGGGGATGAGCATCGGCGGCCCGACTGCGGGGAGAGCAGGGGTCCTTAGAGGCATCCCGTCCCACCGCACCAGGCTGGTCAGTCAGGGGGAGCCCGGCGAGCGCTGAAGTGGGGGCCCAGCTCCGCAGCTCCCAGGCAGAGGCAGCGACATGTGCCTGAGGAGGGGCTGGGAGCACGTGTCCCCCTCCCCCCCCACCGCCCCCTTTCCCTACCCAGGGGCCCCCGAGTGTGGGACCCTGGGCCTCTGGGTCCCATCTGCACCATGTGCCAGGAGCAGCTTACTCGGGATGGATGGCCCTTCCTGCTCAGACAGGCTCAGGGGCGATTCCTGGGTCTAAAGAGGTGGCAGGTGGTTGGGGGGGGACAGATGGCCATTCTGGGGTGTGGTTGGAGGGCAGCCCCCAACACTCACTCAGGAAGAAGTACTCGTGCTGGTGGTTGTAAGGCAGGTATTTGAGCTTCTTCTTGCCGTACTGAGGAGAGAGGAAGAGAAGGTGAGCACCTGGCGCCCCGCAGGCTCCAGCAGCCCGCCCCCCCCCCCCCCCGCCCACTCTGCAGTCACTGTTTCTATCCTGTCAGCCCACGGGGCCCTCTGGCCCCTAGCTGCTCCGGCCAACACCGGCCACCACTTCCTCGGCCCCAGCTGAGGGCACCGACCCCGAGCTTTGTCCCATCCAGGCCTCAGCTCACGCCCTCCTCCGCCAGCCCACGAGCCTGGGGCTTTTGAAGCTGAGGCTCAGGGTCAAATCACTGCTCAAGGCCACACGAGAAATGGGCCCAGCTGGGATCTGAACCCAAGAAAGCTGACTCAGAGTCCACATGGCAGGCACCAAATAAATAAGTGTTTGTGGAGTGAATGCACAACTGAACAACTCATACGGGGTCCCACCGAGGGAGCTCCTTGGCCAGTCTCCACCCCTTTGAGAGTGAGAAAAGCTCCCGGGGCACGCTGGGGAGCTCCCCAGAGCCCGCAGCAGCCGGGGGAACACAGATAAGGGCCTGGGGAATTGTTAATAGTCACCGGGCTGGGAGCATCTACCTCCCTAGAGCCCCCTGCAACTTTCCAAGGCTAATCACTTCTCCCAGGCAGATAGCTTTTAGTCGAGGATGCTGGCAGGCCAGGGACCCACCCAGGGTACCCTGGTGCCCAGAAAGTCACAGCGAGGAAGGCCGTGTTGGGGCCTGGGCATCCTCACTGCACCAAGCCGCTCAGGCCACGCTGAGCACGAGCCTGTAGGGGAGTCACTGCCCCACGGGGTCCCTGGAGCCCTTCAATGCTAGGGTCCAGCCTTCTGCAGACCAGCCCACCTTGCTCCTTGGGGACTGAGACCATAAGATGTTGCTCAGAGAGTGACCTCCGCTCTTGCTTTCGGTGCCAAGATCTGCCAAGATCACCGGTACAGGTCACTTAGCCCCTGCACCCCCACCCCATTTGGCACCCAAACCACTGGTGGTTAAGAGGAGCCGATGAGAACACAGACAAAAACGCCGGGGGGCTGGCACCTGGGACACTGCCCCTCACTCGCCCTTCCCCAGATCCAGCCCTTTGCAGGTGCTCATTCCTACTTATTGTACTCAGGAGATGGAGACACGTTATGGATGCAGAGACCCCGGATGTTGGCTAAGCCAACGCCGCTGTCTGCAGGTGGGAGCGGAGAGGGTAACGACCGTCAAAATCGCAGGGAGGGCCCACGACGCCTGAAAGTTGGAGCCCTGCATGGGAAAGAAGCCCAGCTTGCCCCCAGGACCGGCGCCTTGGCACCAGCGGCCATGGTCACGGCCCATCTGGCCAAAGCACCACTAGAACCGACCCCTTTGTCCTGTGTGGCCTCCTGTGCCTTGACAGGGGTCTCACTCATCCCCAGAAAGTGTGGCCATTGGCACAAGGACGGTCACTAAGGCCGGGGCTGAGGCTGGCCTTGGAGAGGTCCTAGCCAAGGAGGCTTCAAAGGCAGCCTTGGAAGATTTCTCAGAGGAGGGAGTAGAGAGGCACCCACTCAGTGGCCTGTCGGGGTTCCAGGGAGCATATGGCCCCTGGTTCCTGCTCTAACCTCCTCCCAGAAGCCAGGAAACAGACCCACAGGCCCAGCCTCTGTGTGCAGGCTTCTTGGCCCTGAACAGGAGCCCTCCCTGCCACAGCTCTGCCCATGGGTCATCCCAGGAGGTGGCCCCAGGCCCCATGGACCCTCTCAGTCTGGTTAGACTCCTGGGAAGTGAACACTAAGGGCAGCCCAGACAGGTGGGCGGACCGGAGAGTTCCCATAGAAGGACCCAGGGGCAGCTAAGCTGCTGGGGTGGGGGGGGAGGGGCACCAGGGGATTCGTTTGAAGTTGCGTTTCCGTAGTAAGCATGCTGTTCCCATTGATTTATGGTGACCTCTGGGGAGCGACAGGTCCCACGCGCTGATGCTCCCCCAGCTGCCCCTGGCCCGTGGGCACTCCTGGCCCCCACGTGGGCCCCTTCAATGCTGCAGACTGTCCTGCAGCAGCTGCCCGGTCCCCGACCTCTCTGTCAGACCCTGGGGGTTCCCGGGCTCAGGGAGGCAGGGCCTCAGGATTCAGACACAATTCAGCATTTGAGCAAATTGCTCCACACACACCCTCCTCTGCCCCGCCATGAGCCGTGGGTCCCCGCCTCATCCAGTGGGGGTCCGATGGGCACTTCCCGGGGCTACTGAGGGACCGGCCGATGAGGCGGGCATCATGGTCCTTCAGGAACAGAACGGCGAGCTGCAGTCCCAGCGACGGGCACGGCTGTGTGTGGTGACACACCGAACCGTCACTGCACGTCTGTTCCCAGCTCGGTGACCTCAGGTGGGGCAACTAACTGCAAGGCCACCTGTCAGGGTATGGCTTGCCCACAGCACCCACTTTCCTCGGAAAACCAGAGAGCACAAGCTCACTCTGACGATGCATGACTACCTTGCTGGCTCGGCTCTCTGCCAGTGTCTAGCCCCGTAAGTCATGGGTGCAGGGAGGGCTGGAAGAGGGCTTTAGAACGTGCCGAGCTGGGGGGAGGGCTCCAGGCATCTCAATTCATCAGAAAGCTGGAGGGACCCAACAAGCCAGTTCCCTGGGGTCCAGCAGGTGGTGGCCCTGGGCAGGTTCCTGTGGGACCCAGAAGCCCTGGCTGGGAGCAAGACAGCCTGGGTTTGGGTGGTAGCACTGCCTTTTCCTGCTAGAACCTCAAGCAAGTTACTTCACGTCTCTTGGCCTTAGCCTTCCATCCTTGAAATGGGCGTGATGAGAGCCCCTGCCTCATGGTTAAGCAAAGGTGAAGTGACGTCCTGCGTGCCGGGCCTGGCGCGGTGCTGGGTGCGCGGACTCGGTGAGAGTCTGCCCTCCTCCCCGCACCTCCTCCCGTCCGGGAGAGTCCTCATCACACACAGGGAGAAAGCTCAGATGGCTGTCATAGGTGAGGCTTGGGGAAGACAGAGGGTGCTTTCGCTCAGGCAAGGCGGCTTGTTGTGGTTGAGAGATGAAAATGGTAGCAGACCAAGGGCTCCCTTTGACGCATTCCCAAGCAGTGGCTCACAGGGGACGCAAATCAGGGCGGAGGGAGGGGGAGCCCTGCCAACCCTGGTGGCCTGGTTTCCCGGAGGTCCCTGCCCCTTTGCCCAGGCTGGGCTGGCTCTCCTGTGCTCACCCGCTCCACAGACCCCGGGCCAGGCTTGGATCGCAGGCTGAGTGCATGCCAGGGGCATGTGCAGGGGACTTTTCAGCTTTGGAACAAAATGTCTGAGAATGACAAGGGCCTTCCTTGTCCCTTCAGGGTTGGGGGAGGGGAGCTGTCGCAAAGCCCAGTCCCCACCTCTGGGAACCCGCAAACTCCCGGAGAGAAATGAGCTACATGGCCAGGCCGGGCATGCGTAGAATGGCAAGGCCCCGGTCCACGGGCCCTGACAGGAGGGCCCTGGTTGTTCCAAGGGAGGACTGGTCCCTTGGCCGGTTCACAAAGAAGCCTGGAAGGTTGGCTGCAGCCAGGCGGTGGGGCAGGGAGAGCGTCCCAGATAGGTGGAAAGGCAGGATCTCTGGGGAGGAGGTGCAGACACCCGCGGCTTCCGAAAGCCTGCCTCAGTACCACAGGGATAATGGCCTCCCCGTCGCCCTCTGGGATGTGGCAGACACATAAAGGGAGGGGCGAAGCCTGCCGCTGACTTCACCTCTATTTAATGCTGTTCCAGAAGCTCCAGAAGTAAGAGGGTGGAACTATGAGAAAGAGTGCCTTTTATTATTTTCAAGGATATAACTGTCTACCCAGGAAACTCAAAAGAGAACCAACTGAAAGACAACTTAGGATCGCAGAGAGGCCTGGGCAGACGCCAGCTGGACCTAAGCTACCCACCAAGTATCAACAGCTTCCCGGAACATTGGAGAAACACCGATCCCAATAGCCAAAGTAGGAAAGATCCAGGATTGAACCGGAAAAGAAACACCCGCGAGACGTATAAAGAAAAGTATAAAACAGAATTTTAAGAGAAAAAAAAAAGGCTTGAGGAACTGGAGAAACAGGCCTTACTGCAGGATGGAAAGACAGAGTGTGAAGATGGTGACTTTTGCTAAGAGGGCTGCCGGCCAGTGATGAAGGGCCAGGGGTGGGTGGGGGGCCGCCCGAGTCTCGCAGAAGACGCCCCCCCCCATGAGGCTGACCACCCAGCTCGGGCGCGGGGCTCAAGGGGGCACACTGCCCCGCACAGATGGGGCCGTGCATCCTGATGGGGGTGCTGGGGAACCTGGCTGACTCCAGACAAATGAGAAGGATGGACACCAGCCTACCCACAGCACGTGTGGCCAAAGTTAAATACTTCAAAAGTGAAGCCACAAAACACGGAAAATAATACAAATGGAGAACTTTCTTGGAGCGTCTGGCTGGCTCACTTGGTAGAGCACATGACTCTCGATCTCGAGGTTGTGAGTTCGAGCCCCACGATGGGTGTAGAGACTACTTAAAATAAAATCTTAAAAAAAAAAAAAAAGAATTTCTAAGCATGAAAGAAATTAAAGGAATCTGCAGGAGGGGGGAGAAAAGTGAATACCTCTTTCTACATAAAACAAACAGAATCCTCCCAGAAGTCATAAATAAGACCAAAAGGCAGAGAACTCATGAGGAAAGGGGTTTTGCTGTTGAGATTCCTCTACTTAATTTCTGCTTAGCTCTTTGGAGCTCGTTTGTTTACCTGGGCCTGGAGATAAGAGGCCTGGCCTCCTTGCTCTGGAGGCCAGAGGCTGGCTCAACAACCCCAAGGCCTGGCCACATGGGGCCAGGTGGGTGGCCCTGGTGTGGTGTGTGATATGTGGGCCTGGCAGGAGACAAGGCCGTCGGACCACTGTTGCCGGGGTCCCTCCCAGGGCCGCAGCATGCTCTCGTGGACACCAGGGCACAGCTCGACCAGGAGCCCAGCAAATATCTGGCCTTTTTCCCCACACAGGTGTTAAGAGTTGAGGATTTCCACAGGGTGGTCTTTCAAATGCTACTAGCAATGGGGTAACCAGGTCTCCGAAACCTCCCACCCGGCCCCGGCCCCAAAGCCGGCACTGAAGAGGTGTCTAGGGAGAGGAGGTGTTGGAAGAGGCTTCACTGGCCATGGCACAGAGCAGAAAGAAGCCTTCCTACCAGCAGAGCTGGTGAGACTAGATTTCTGGTGTTAGGGACACAGAGAACAACTGGCAGGACAGCCACCAGCTCTCCAACAGGAGACCTCACGCAGAAAGGGAAGCCTTTGATTTCACTCAGCAGAAGGCCCCAAGTTAATCAGCAGCATTATCTGGACACCTCTAATCAAAGCTAGCAAACTGCTTCCTAGAAGAAAGAGGCAAGCAGCATGTACTTTGGAAGGGAATATAATCCCTGCCTGGCTTCCCAAGTACTGAATGTTGGCTAATTTCCTCTGCTATTGGCCATGTTGCAGAAAACCCATGTTTCTGCTCAGATATTCTCTTGGGTGGAACTGAGATGGGAAAGACAGGGTACAAACTAGAACTGGAGGGACACCCTCTCTCCTCTCCTTGTTCCAAGCCTCGGATGCCAACATTGTCAGGAACACACCACTGGTGGGAATCCGGGACCCTGCTCCTTCCTCAATGGGCCTTGCTTGACAGATGCTTACTGAGCCCCTCCTCTGTGCCCGGCCCTGGGATGCTTACGAGCTGTACAAAAGCAAAAGGATCTTCTAAACTTGGGCTTACCTCATCACTGAACTTCCAAAAGGCAAAGCATAGGTAGATTTTTTGGTAAATTAAACCCTAACATAAAGGCTGTCCCATGAGGGCTCTACTTTCTAAAAAAAAAAAAAAAAAAAGTGTTTAAATGAGGGCATTCTTTAAAGGCACTGGGGGTGATTTTATTAAAAAGAAATTAAGAATTAGCAACAAGTTTCCTATCTTACAAAACAGCATGGGTTACATGATGCTACAGAAATACAACGGAGCACCGCACAGACCCAGGCGAAGGCCAAATCACCTGGACGCCCAGAAAGACGCCTGTGTTTGGTAAGGCGGCAAGTCGCAGGACAGAAGGCCTAAGTTTTAATTTTGGTTTTTAAAATGAGTATGTGCTGGGGCGCCTGGGTGGCTCAGTCGGTTAAGCGTCTGCCTTCAGCCAGGTCATGATCTCAGGGTCCTGGGATCGAGCCCCCGTTGGGCTCCCTGCTCAGCGGGGGGGTCTGCTCCTCCTTCTCACTCGGCCCCTCCCCCCTGCTCATTCTCCCTCTCTCTCTCAAATACATAAAATCTTTAAAAATAAATAAATACAAAATGAATGTGCATATGAATATGCACATAAAAGAAATCTGGAAGGGTTTACGTACCATGTTTTCATCAGTGGCTACCCTCAGGGCTATGATCTTTGGGGCAAAGGGGCATGATGGAGGTAATAGGAGATTCACTTTGTGATTTTGTGTATTTCTAGTAATATTTAATTGCTTGTCACAGGTAAATTCTATATTTATACTAAAAATTGAACTAACATAAAAATAAGGCAGTGTGCTAGAGCAGAAGGAAATGACCTCACTCTCACATCCGGGGCTTCATCCTAGACTAGCCGCTAAATTAGTTCAGGATCCTGAACACATCCCCTCCTTCCCCGGAGCCTCCCTTTGTCACATCTGGTGAAGCAGGTTGGACCAGACTACGCTGAGGTCCCTCTCAGCATCGAGGACTGTGACTCTCCCAATAAGATTTCCTTGAGCTGGTGTTTGGGGACCACACCCGAGCCCCGGACCTGTGCCTGCCTGCCTGCTGAACCGGGACCAGAGTTCCCTGGCCCCCAGAAAGAAACAAGCCGGGAAATGTTCTTCCCCAGCCCATGGGAGGGAGAGAGGCCTCTAATGCTGATAAGGAGCTGGTTCATTATTCATACGTGAGGCCATTCCATCGAAATTCCAGCTTGAGCAATTCAGGGCGTCCAGGAAGGGTTTCCAGGTAAACATCAGAGGCAGATGTGTTTGGATGACTATCCAACCTCCAGGATTCCTTCCCTGGTTCCAGCTCAGGTCAAACCCTCCCCACGTCAACACTGACCCTTCATCATACCTCAATGGGCTGCGATTCGCCCAGGACGAGCAGGTGCAGCATGTTCACATCGGGATCCTTGTTGAAGATGTTGGGCTTGGCGTGATGCTGGAAGTGGCGATGGTTCCACCAGTTGGCGGAGGCACCCTGGGTGGGGGGGAATGGGGTGAGCAGCGCCAAGACTCAGAACCGACTTCTCCATCACACCCGGGGCCTCGGGCCCCTGAGCCTCCGAAAGCAGCCCGGCCAGTACTGAGTCCAGAGTGCTGGCCAGCCCTGAGGCCAGGACTTGTGAATGGAGCCAAGCCAGGCCAGCCCTCCATGTTTCCCCATCCCCCACAGCAATGGCGGCGAGGCCAGCTGGTGCCAGAGCGCATGGCGGGCACCTTGGCTGGTGTGGGGTGGCCTCTGCCCTCTGCCAGCACCAGGTGTGAGCCCCCACACCCCTCAGTCTCCGCACGTCCCCCGAGTGCCGTGTTATACAAGGAGAAACACTTCTCTTTCAGGAACGGTAAGAGAGGGTCTCTACTACATGGCCCAGGATTCTACTCCTAGGTGTGTACGCAAGAGAAATGAAAACATGGCCACACAAAATCGTACACCAACTTTCTCATTACTCAAAATGACCAACAGGTGGAAACTGTGTGGCCATGCCACAGAAAGGTGGGAAGCACCTGCTACAACGTGGACGAAACTTGAAAACCTCCTGCTGAGTGAACGAAGCCAGACACAAAAGGACCACATATGTGATTCCATCTATAGGAAATGTCCAGACTAGAGAATCTAGAGATGGAAAGGTTAGTGGCTGCCCAGGGTTAGGGCTGGAGACACATGGGAGGGATGAGGGGGTTGGGAGGTGGCAGCTAAGAGGTGTGGGGTTTCTTTTGGGGATGATGAAGATGCTCCCAAGTCGATTGGGATGATGGTTGCATAAATCTGTGAATATTCTATAAGCAGTTGGCAAGAGACAACCCAACAGCCAGATCAGTTGCTGCCCTGAGCCGTGAGGACTCAGTGAGGTCCCACCCGGAAGGCCAAAGGAAGGCTTAATAAGCCATCGCTAACAGGAACAGGGACGAGCTCCCAGGTTCTAACATGAAAATATAAAACCATGATTCTAGGAGACAGGAAGCATTGCCTGAGTCTTTATTTCAAAGTCACAAAGATCTGTCTCACCAACTCAAGCTCTCGACACAGTTTGGAGGCATGTCTCTCCCCAAAGTTGCCCTGTGGCACGTAGAAGGAAATGGGACCCTTCCGACTCTTCACTCTTTACTGGTGAACTACTGCTGGATCAATCAACCCTTGGGCCCAGGGTCTGGCCATCCACAAAAAGAACTAACTGCTAAAACAAACACTTTACTTGGAAGATCCTTTTAGCACAAACAAGGTCTCTGGACACGGAGAGGCCTGGGCAGGCACAGGTGTGGCCCTTGCCTGTAGCACGTGGGTCTCAAAACCCATCAAAGCGGGGGAAAAAAAATGTCAGTGAGTGAGGGCTCGGAGGCCTGAGGACTCAGCTGACACATTCACCTTTCTAGCCGGAAGGAACCCCACTCCTGGGAAAGGTCACATGGAAAGTCCCCAACACAAAGAAACTGAGGAGCAAGTCATGTTAAGAGTGGGCAGATATTTAGAATACACCGATCCAGGGATGTTTGTGGAATAATAAATGAAGGAAGGAAAGAGAGATGAGCTGTGAACGCCCCGGGGATGAGTCAGCGAAGGGAGGCCGTTTTGCTCTCTCTGGACAGAGCTAGTCCTCCGGGGGGGTTCTCTTCCATTCTTCACTAGGCAGAGCCCTACTTGGTCTTCCCACCCAGAAGCCCTGCCTGCCCTGGGATGAGGAGCAGCCCTGGGGATGAAGCGGTGATCCAGAGGCAAGCCCTTGGCCTGGCAAGGGAGAGTAGGGCACCCCAGCACCCTGAGATGGGGCCGGGAAAGACAAGCAAACCTGGGGGAGGAGAGGGGGCCAGGCAGAGTGAGAGTGAGCGGTGCCTTCCTGACAGAGGGAAGAGGCCGGGCGAGGGCCTCAGGGGCCGGGGAAGGGGCAGTGTGGACTGCTCCAGAAGCCAAAGGCCCCTTGGTTGAGCCGAAGACCCAGGATCGCAGCCCAAATCCTGAGCTAAACCCTATCAGACCCTGAGGGAAATCGAAAAATGTGTACTCCTGGCTTGAATGGTCACAAAGGCATCAACAACGTTTTCCGAATCGACTTTTTGGTTGGTCTCATTTTCAAATGAGAGAATTGCCAAGTTGGATGACTTTTCTCCACCAAGTGACAATCTTAATTTAAAAATTAAAAAAAAAATTTTTTTTTAGGGTGGGAGGGGCAGGGGGAGAGGGAGAGAGAGAGACTCTCAAGCCGACTCCCCACCCAGCACGGAGCCCGACACAGGACTCAATCTCCCGACCCTGAGCTCATGACCCGAGCTGAAACCAAGAGTCGGACGCTTAACCGACTGAGCCACCCAGGCGCCCCTTAAATAATTTTTAACTAACTTAAACCAAAGTAAAATAATAATAAATTCTGTTATGGTACAAATAATATGCTTTCCCTTAATGTTGGGACCTTTAATACGTCCAAGTTCCCAACTCTTAAATATTTCTCAACTACTTTAATGTTCTGAGGAAAAAGACCAACTAACCATTAAAAAAAGAATACATACAAACACGCATATAGGGTCACAGATTTTTTTCCTTTTGCCTCAGGTTCCAATATGGCCCAGCACAGTCCTGATCTTTATTTAAAATGTTGCTATTTTGTTCACTGTAGATTTTCCTTGGCATTAATTTTGTTTTTTAAAACATACATCAAAATGTTCTTCATCCTGATTACTGAGTCCTTTAGTGTCCCCTTAAATTTTGTGCCCAAGGCAAGTGCCTCACTTGCCTCACCCTAGTCCTGGCCCTGGTGGCCCGAGATGATGTATTGAAAAAGTTGGCGGTCCCCTGGTCTCCGTCTCCAGATGCGGAGTCTGGAGGGTGCTGGCCTTGCAGTGTGCATTTTATCCTAAGTGCAATGCCGAACAATTAAAGGGTTTTTAACAGAGGTGTGATGACTCAGGACTCTTTGTACAAGACCATCCTCTGAAAAACCTGTCTGCAGGAAGAGCCCGCAAGTCGGGATGGGGAGAGCCCACTCTGGAATCCCGCAGCGGCTCAGGCTGCCAGTAGGAAGCAGGTCCCAGCCCCTCAAGGCGCCTGGCACCCCATTCTCTGCTCCCCACCAGCTTGTGCTAGGACACTCGAGGTGGCAGGGCACCTGGGGACCTCCCTGAAGCCAGCCCCCTTTTTTCCCAGCAAAGGGAAGCCAGGAGAGCAGATAGATCTACAAGGCTTGTCTGCAGCTGTGTGACTATGGGGTGCCAGACTGGTTTCAGCCAAGCTGTGAGGCTCCAGGCTCTGGGGCACCCTAGGGTGAGCTGCATAACTGTGCCCCCCGGCCTACACATGGCAAGAAGGACACAGCAAAGCAGACAACTGACCAGCCATGAGTGCAGCCCCCGAATCTGACCTCTAACCTCTGGGCCCAAGTACCCCGTCTTCCCCCTATCCCAGAGTTCTGACGTCATTAGCCCACATTCTCCATGGAGGCCAGTCCTCTGCCCTGGCCTCGTCCTCCGTCTGACACAAGAGCTGCGCTCCAAGGCCCTGCGAAAACTGAGGGATGTGGGCGCCTGGGTGGCTCAGTCATTAAGCGTCTGCCTTCGGCTCAGGTCACGATCCCAGGGTCCTGGGATCGAGCCCCGCATCGGGCTCCCTGCTCGGCGGGAAGCCTGCTTCTCCCTCTTCTACTCCCCCTGCTTATGTTCCTGCTCTTGCTGTGTCTCTCTCTGTCAAATAAATAAATAAAATCTTTAAAAAAAAAAAAGAAAGAAAAGAAAACTGCGGGATGCGAGGCAGGAAAGGCCCTCCCGGCTTCCACCCAGAATCTGGATACAGGACACAGCCCATCTTTGTTAAGCGGGTGGGGATGCAGGTCGGGAGTGAAATGTTACTTTCCAATACCGAGGAGGGCTTTGTCCAGCAGACAAGAGTATGAAATGAAACAAAGCGCTCTACTATGCACACCCGCTCCCTTCAGCCCTGAATGTCTGGACAGAAACCAGGTTCTCAGGCTGCCTCAGGCTCAGGGCCAGGCAAGCTGCAAGGGAACCGGTTCCTAGTTCAGCGCTGGTTTGCCCCCAACCAGATCCGGGGCCCACAAGACAAGCCATGGGCTCTCCACGGTCTGGGTTGAAGGGAGTGGGTGTGCATAGTAGAGCGCTTTGTTCCAAAGATGGGGTACTTGGGCCCAGAGGTTAGAGGTCAGAGGCGGGGTATATGCTTAACCCAGACAGCTAGCTCTTCCCAAGCCAGAGTGAGGCGGGGTGGTGGGATTCTTTAGGACCCAGACTTTCTTAGGAAGCAGCTGGCTGCTTCTGGGAAAGGGCCGAGCAGGGGATGATCTGTTTCAGAACGAGCCGGCAAGGAGGTAAGCCAATCGGATGAGTCCAAGGTCGCTGGCAAGTCCAGCCTGTCTTCTGATGAACTTGCCTCGCTGTAACGCTTTGTGGGGCGACCTCCTCAGCGGTAGCGGGGAGGACAGGAACTATTTCCCCACGAGCCTTAAATACAACTCTGGTCCTGTGGCCCAGCTGATCATTGTGCTCTTTCATGTCCCTTATCTAAAGACTTCCGCGACAATATCTCTCTTTCAGACTAAGAGGGACTTATTAGAAAAGTTTTTAGATAACGAGCAAACAATATCAATATCATCAACTGAGTCAATGTACAAGGGCAGTGTGCGCCTGTCCTCATAACCAGCATGCTGCTTTTGCTGGTCGATTTGATACGGAGACAGGGCTGGGAAGGTCAGAGGAGGGGAGGATTCGAAAACCCCAGCAGGAAGGCCTGGCTCCCCGGCGCGTTACCCTGAGGCCACAGACACTGACCCTGAGGCCACAGACACTGACCCGGGAGGAGACTTGGCCCCAGGCAAAGTAAGCCAGGGCCGAGCCAGCTGCTAATTGATGGGCAGACACCCAGGGCTGCCGGTATTTACCTTTAAGTGGCCAATGATGAACTTGTGGACAACGTGGTTCCATGCGGACTTCTTGAAGACAGACAGGTGGCCATAATCATGTTGCAGCCATCCAGCTTGGGCCTGGGGAAAGAGATGCTTTCACAGAGCCAGCTTTCAAGCGTCCCCGGCCTCTGCGAGCTAAGGGGGTGGGGGTGGGGGTTAGGGTGGGGGCTTTAGGCGTCCGGTGAGGGTGCCCCACCTCACCTGAGAGGTAGCAAGGACAAAGGCTGTGATGATGGTTGGAATCCAGCCATTGCCAAAGTAAAAGATGATGAGCCAGGCAATGCTCTCCATGACGATGATGTGGGCCAGGAGAAGGAGGAAGAACAGGTGGTTACTCTTGAACAGGTTCATGTCCTCAGCAGCCTTCCTCAGGGCCCGGAAGTCCTCGGTGATCTGGGACTGTTGAGCAAGAGCACAGGGAAGGTGTTGGCCACCTAGCTGCGCTGGAGGGGACCGATGTCTTCTTGCCAGGAGAAGCGGTGGCAAGAGGGGCCGCTCCACAGGCCTGTGACCCGAGGGAGCCCAGCCACCACGCATCACGCCCGCCACACCTGCCTGGGCCTCCACAGCCCGGAGGACTGCACATTTGGCCCCAGCCAGGTAGGTGGCAGAGAAAGGATTCGACTCAAAAGCCAGTGTTTTGCACACCACGTTCACAGTGGCATTACTCCCAAGGCACGAGGCAGAAACAACCCAACTAGCCATCAATGGATGCATGCCTAAAGAGAATGTGGTCTATCCGCACAATGGAATACTATTCAGCCTCAAAGAGGAAGGAGAGTCCGACACCCGCTACTGCAGGGATGAACCTTGCAGACCCCATGCTCCGTGAAATTAAGCCAGACACCACAGGACAAATACTGAATGATCCCATGTACCTGAGCTACCTAGAGTAGGCAAATCACAGACAGGAAGTGGAGTAGTGTTCACCGGGGCTGCAGGGAGGGGGGATGTTTAATGGGGAGTTAATGTTTAATGGGGACAGTTATAATTTGGGGTGATGAATAAGTTCCGGAAGTAGATGATGGTAAAGTTTGCATAACAATGTGAATGTGCTCCCAAGCCACCAAACTGTGCATCTAAAACTGGCTAAAATGGTAAAATTTGTGCTATGTATACCACACACACACACACACACACACACACACACACACACACACACACACACACACACACAAGCTCGCACTTCTCCACTACCCAACCCTGCCCCCACTTGCTCTGGGCACTCTGTCGAGGGGGTTGTGGTGGGGGACACAAGACTGCCGGACGACATCCCTGCCCCTAGGGAGTTCAGGGAGGCAGGACCACTGGGTGGGCCTTGGGGATGTGGAGCGGGGGAGGCCAAGGTGGAGTCGGGGGCAGCTCTGGAGACATGAGCATGGCTGGGCGAAGGAGCAGGGGTCAAGCAGGTGGGGGGAAGAGGGTGCTTTGAAAGGGTAGACAGGGTGCCATGTGGGGGGAGGAAGCCAGGTTTGGGAGCCCGGGTGATAAGTGGCAAAGAATCTGAAGAGTGGCTAACACCCGTTTAAGTCGGGAAAGCGGGGAAACCAGGTAGGGGCCAAGAAGGCAGCGTCAGGAAGGCGAAACCCCACAGGACACCGCGGAGAGGCAAGAAGCTGCCTGCCTACAGGGGGGCTGGGGAGGGCGGAGGGTGGAGCCATGGGTGAAGGAAGCAGGATGGAAACCCAGGTCAGCTCCAGGGAGGGGTGAAGACAATCTCCCCCCATCAGCCTTGGGGAGAAAGGGGAGGGGCAGAGACGGGGAGAGCCAGGGGAAGGGACACATGGAATGGGCTGGATTTCCCGGGAAGGAGAGAGAAAACGGTGGGAGGACGGGACCAGAAGAGAAGACCCTGGGCCCAGCCTAACTCTATTGACACCACGGACGTGAAGAGCCTGGGAAAGAATCACTCCAAGGTAGGGGGCCAGCCTAGGCTGGCAGCAGGAGGAAGAGGCTCACTGCAGAATCTGAGTCCTGCCTAACCCCAGGCATTGGGCGGTGGCTCCCTTGGACTGGCATAAAATTCCCTTGGCCCACACCTGGCACTCTGTCTTTGGGTGGGCACCCCCTCTCCCTGCAAACCCTCCCCTCCTTCCTTGGTCTGGGCACACTCACGTTCTTGCCATGGTCCTGGCTGGGCTCCTCCGGAGCCAGCTCTCCAATCAGCAGAGGCTTCATGAACTTGCGCACGAAATCAAGGTCACGGTGGAAGGCGAGGAAGGCATCCTAGGGAGCAGGGAAGCAGGTGGTAAGTGGGAGACCTCAACCAGGGAGGGCAGGGCTCACCAGCAGCCGCTCTCCACGTCCCCACTTGGGACACTGAGCGAGGCCTCCCGGGACCTGGCCCCAAATGCTCTCTCCTGCCTCATCTCGGCGGATCCCGTGGTGCCCGGCCAAACCGGCGCTACCCCTGGGTCTCCACCCTCAGCTCACCAAGGGTGTGTGCAGACATTCAGGATGCCTCCGGGCGAGTCAGAAAAATGTACCCCTGCAGGGAGATGCACGGACTGGGCAGGGCACCCAGGAAACCACACCACCCGCCACCCCAAGCACATGGTTTACAACGAAAAGCACAGGGCTGGAGCCCACTACAGCACAGAAAATGTGCTTGGGAGATCATGTCAAGCCAAAACCAAATACAGAACTAGGCAAAAAACATGTCTGACAAAAGCTTTTTCATTATTAGAAAAAGCACGAAAATAATTACGAAAACGATGAAGCCCTAAACGGTTATGTGTTAAGGTAGTGGCATTATGCCTTGCTTTATTTTATTCTCAAACTTTCTCTAATACTGCTGTATTATTGCTTTTAAAATTTAAAAAGTAGGGGGTGCCTGGGTGGCTCAGTCGGTTAAGCATCTGCCTTCTGCTCAGGTCATGATCCCGGGGTCCTGAGATCGAACCCCATGTCGGGGCTCCCTGCTTGGCGGGGAGTCTGCTTCTCCCTTTCCCTCAGCCTGCCGCTCCCCATGTTTGCACCCTCTCTGTCAAATAAATAAATAAAAAATCTTTAAAAAAAAGTATTATTATTGTAATTCTAATTACAAAGTTATAATGTGCTCGATTTGGGCAAATTTAGAGAATGTACAGAAGAATAAAGAGGAAAATAAATACCACCCAGAGAGCGACCACCATTGCTAATATTTTTGCTTGTTTCCCTCTAGGTTCTTTTCTATATGCATTATGTAAATTATTACATAAATCATCTCATAACCAACATGGCATTTCCATTAGGGATGAGCAGACATCATGGGCTACAATATGATGACCCAGTGGCAAACATTTACCCAGCAGTGAGCCAAACTTTCACACATTGCAGGACAGAGGACAAAGTCAAATGACACCATGAGAAACATCAACGTAGCTGGGGGTGGGAAGTGTGTGTGTGTGTGCGCGTGTGTATGTTGGGAAGGGGTGTTTAGCCTTTAAAAAGCTGAAAAAAGGGGCGCCTGGGTGGCTCAGTCGTTAAGCGTCTGCCTTCGGCTCAGGTCATGGTCCCAGGGTCCTGGGATCGAGCCCCGCATCGGGCTCCCTGCTCGGCAGGAAGCCTGCTTCTCCCTCTCCCACTCCCCCTGCTTGTGTTCCCTCTCTTGCTGTGTCTCTCTCTGTCAAATGAATAAATAAAATCTTTAAAAATAAATAAATAAATAAAAGCTGAAAAAGATAAAACAAAAAGATTATTAAAAAGGCAATGCTTGATTTGAAAGTCTCCTATTTGGAGGGGGAAAAAAAAATAAAGACCCAGCCATTCCACAGGTCATTTTTGGGGTTGAAGGAGAAAATTTGAATATGGACCACATATCTGGTCATAGGAAGGACTTACTGTTCATTCTCTTAATCGCAGAGAAGGTATTGTGATGATGTTAGACCATGTCCCCATTCTTAGGAGCAGGTGGTGAAGAATTGAGGGACGAGGTGGCTCATTTCTCAGCCAGCATCCGCTGCCCTACCTCACCCCAGCCCCAGGTCTAGGTCATGCCCTCAAGCCCCCGCCTGGGCTGGGGAACTTGGTGGAGCAGAGGGACAGACAGACAGACTCCCATCCTGACCCAGGCCATTCCTTGGCCATTTCCAGAGGGCTCTCGGGTGGCCTCTCACCCCCCCATGTGACAGGGAGGGAGCCAGGAGCCTTGTTTATGCTCCCTCCCCGAAGGCTGAGCACCCTGTGGTATAGATGAAGACACCGGAGCACAGGAAGGGGACATCCTCTGCTCCAAGTGCAGAGCCAGGATCAAATCCAGTTTCACCTGACTCAGGGACTGCTGCACCACATCCCTCCTGCCCGTTGAGGAAACCAAGTGCTGTTAGATTGTCTGGCCGTCCCTGGTAGATCTGACGGCTTTCTGAGCAAACCAGGTGAAGAACACCTGTGAACCCACCAAACTCATGCTGATGCCAGGACCTTAGCACGGCGCTTCCTTCTGCCTGGGAGCCCTGCTCCCATGGTGCCCCGTGGCCAGCTTTTCCCAACCACCCCCCAGCCCCACACTCTCTCTTGGACATTGCCCTGTTTTGCCTTCTTCGTAACAGTTACAAATTCACGGGCTGTATTACTTCCATGTATGTCATTCTCCACCCCCGCTAGACTATGCTGAGCTCCACAAGGGAAGGGCCACAGCCGTCTTGTTCACTGCAACCCCAAGGCTTACGACCATGCTTAAGAGGGGCTTACAAGTGAATGTGAGGGCCCAGGATCCCACAGATCTGCCGCCTCGAACCCCAGGAAACTCTCCCACTCTGCAATCATGTTCAGACCCTTCTTGCGCTGTTTTGTGCAACTGGCTCATGCTTCTAAGACACCAGAACTCTTCACCCTCTCCCGCCGCAGTCTGGGGTTGCAGAGTTGCCACATGTTGAGACATGTAGGTTAGCCACTGAGCTACACTTAGGTGTACATAAGCGCTAACCTTTACCAAACTCTAAGGCAGGTCCTATTTTAGAGACAAGAAAAGAGACTGAGAGAGGCGAAGTTGCTAGCCTGCAGGCACATTGCAGGTGTGCCTACTTCTAGAGTTTTCCAATGTTCATACACATGCCTCAATCAAAACAAGCTTCCTCCCCGCTGAGAGTTGAGCACTTTTTGTGTCTTCCCCTTCAAAGCGTCGCAGAGGGACCTCACACTCCTACAGAAGGTTCCCAGTAACTGTTGGGTTATAGAAGTGTCTGGCTGGTGCTAGGGACGTCACCAGGTAAGGCAAGAGGGGGCCAATCCAAACGTTGACTTTGGGAACAAGAATTGGAACCAGAATCTGTCCTCACTTGTCAGGAAGAGAAGCCAACGGCTTTCCAGGAGGGCCTGAGACAAGGGTGAAGAGAAAGGAGCAGCAACAGCTTGAGAGCAGACTGGACCTGTCCTCAGGCGGGCAGGTGTGTGGGCTGCAGGGTGGGAAGGGCAGGCTGCTGGAGGAAGGACCAGAGATCCTAAAATGGAAGACCCTGTACGCTGCACTTCCTGTTTCCGCCACCCCCAGCGCCAACGCCAGCCAACTTCTTCATGAAGACACCTTCCCTGGCCCAACCCCACTCAGGGTAGAGCTGGTGGCTCCTACCACACCGAGGGTTGGGAGCCATGATTTGTTTCCGGCTGTGCCCACCTTCTCTGCAGAGCAGAGCTAGTCTCCAGGCCAGTCTCATACATCTGGGCACTGAGCCTGGACCCAGGAAACATGGGAGGAGCAAACTCAGGGCATTCCATGTCTCAGGTAGCAGCCCTGGGGAGCAGGACTCCGCAGAACAAGGGGTTAAAGAGGGAGAAGCTGAGGAAGTACCCTGAGTTCTCAGCTAGAGACAGAGTCACTGACGCCCTTCCCATGGTGGAGCCCCTGGACCGTGGCGCATCCCACGGAAAGGAAGAGGCTGGGGGCCGAGCTCTGTGACCAGAGCGTTCTCGATGAGAGCATCTCTCAGCTGGTATCTGGCACACGCAAGGCCCCGGGGGTGGGAAGGGCACATCTACACAGAAGGTAGGCGCAAGTGACAGCAGAGGAAACCCACGGGGCCTGAGAGGATTCTCACAAAGGGTAAGCAATGGGAGGATGCTTCGCTGGGTGCTTGCCTGAGGCTGCAGTCAGCGGGGGGCCAGCCTGCCCTGCCCGGATCCCGCTCAGAAGGTACAGCTGCCTTCTGGGCAAAAACAGAGGAGCGATTTCATGCGCTGTCAACACCTTTTCCTTTGGTGAAAATGGGGACACTCAACATTTCTTCACACTCTGTGGTCTACTTAACTACCTACTCTGGGTGCTGGGGACATGCACATAGGGGCACAGGAGGCTAAGGGACACCCAGTAACGATCCCTCACACCTGTAGGGCGTCCTGGGGGTGAAAGAGTGAAGTTATGCACAGCCCATTGGAGCCTGGCAACAACCTCCCATTTCACAGACGTGTGAAAGCAAAGTTCACAGGAAATGCCTCGCTTAGGAATTCCTAAAGCGGGGATGCAAGCCTAGGTCCTCTGACTCCGAATACCACGACCCTCCTGCCCTGTCTAAAGGAGGTCAGAGATCGTGCCATTTTCAATCGGTTGCCTTTTCATTAGAACAACATAGGAGCAGGTTCACCGATGGAAAGAACCCTGACCACTTCTCGCCTTCCCCGGGTTCTAGTAGGCGACCGATGCAGAT
Source organism: Zalophus californianus (assembly GCF_009762305.2). Lineage (NCBI taxonomy): Eukaryota > Metazoa > Chordata > Mammalia > Carnivora > Otariidae > Zalophus > Zalophus californianus. The sequence goes on along the minus strand of NC_045605.1, from coordinate 103,736,362 downwards.
GGGGCAGGAAAAGCTGGAGACAAGGCAGGAGGTGGGGAGCTGGCACCTAGAAGGAGAGGATCCAGTGTCAAGTCCCAGCTTGAGAGGAAGGGAGAGAAGCAAACCCACCAGATGTGGTCATTGTCTGAATTGTTCATCTTAACGCCCGGGGCCCAGCTCAGAGCCGCAGAGACACCGAATAATTGTGTGATGAATCGCAGCTGAAGATTCAAAGCCCCAAGTGGGGGAAGCTCTGCAGTGGTGGGTGGTGAGCCTCTGCCTTGAAGAGCAGACATCCTTGGGACGAGGAGGGTTCCTTTTCCCACAGCAAGGTGGAGAGCAAAGGAGTGCCAGAGGGCAGGGGAGGTGGAATAGGAAGGGAGAGAGGGAGAGGGGTGGGCCTAGAGGGCTCTGTGATGACAGATCCTGAGCTCAGGGGCTGAGTGCTACCACCGGAGCAAGGTTTTCAAACTCGAGCAAGGTTTTTAAACCTAAGAGCAATGAGAGATACCTACAGGTCTGATCCGAGGGCCAGCTGCACTAACACGCACGCATGTGCTCTGTGAATTGCAAAAATTAAGCACCTGTATTCTTACAGGCAAGGCCAAATTCTTCCTTCTGCAGAAGCACCAAATGACAGCTGCCCTTGGCTAGGTCACCCTTTGGGGAAGAGGTGATCTTGACTTCTGAGGCCCTTTTTTCAGAAACAGGAAAATCCCTTATAGAGGCCCTGAATTGTCCCAAGAATGGCTTCTTGGACTTTCGGCCTCTTCGGAGGATGTTACTGCACCATGATCGGCTCAAAACAGTGCGCTGAGTGCTCCGGGGGATCCGAACTCTTATCTGCTGACCGGTCCCTCCCCAACTTGCATGGCCCTAATACTCTGTCTGTCCCAAGCTCTAAGGAAGAAGTCTGTGCTCTGAGAGGCAAAGCCACCTCTCAACGGCCCAAGACCAAGGGTCTCTTGATTCCTAGCCTATTTTTACCTCCCGGGGTCCTCTGTCCTTTCCCTACACGCCCCGTGCTGCCCGCGGCCTTTCCCCACCCCGGTCCCAGACAGCGAAGAGAGGAGAATCCAGTTGCCCACTCCACGGTACACCACTATATCCCCACTTAGCACATGCCAGGCCCTGAAAGCCTCATCTTAGAAGGTGGTAAGCTTCGGGGATAAGGATTTCGCAATGTGTTAACACAACACATAAAGGGGGCGTAGATTTCAACATTTTTTTTCACCTAATTCCTTGTTGCTTACTTTACCATAATCCTCACCTTCTTCTCTCACTTGCCTGACCAGTGACAAGAAGCAATGTTTCTAGTGCTTACTCACAGCTTATGAAGCGCTTCGCCGCACAATATATATTTCTCCACGTAAGAGAGTATAGTTACTGGTGGGAAGAGCTCGGCCAGGAGGCAGGTCTTTTATTTGAGAATTGCCCTTACCCAGCTCCCGCAAACAGGGGCGGGAAGGGCCACGTGACATAACACAGATGGTCTGAAAACCTTACACCCACTAAGTTATGATTAGCGGCACAGCCCCCAGGGCTGAAGCAGTGTTGACAAGCAGGTAAAACCGGATGGGCCCAAAAGCTGTAGGCACCATCTCTTGTTGACCGTCTTCTTGAGCTCACATATATGCCCAGACCCTGCTCCCCAAAGCCATAAGCCATTCACAGCCTAGATTATAACTGCCTGGGTAGGCCTATCCCAAGGAGACTTGGAAAAGGTAGGGAGATCAAAAGTTGCACAGACTGACAGGGTCCAAACAGCTAGGACAGCAAAAGCCCCCAAATGGTCAGCATGCTAGGCGTCCAGGTGCCACGATCTAGCTATCTCTCCCGATCTAGCTATCTCTCCCGATCCAGCTATCTCTCCCGATCCAGCTATCTCTCCCGTGGCCTCTCCCCTATTCACCCTTCCCAAGTAGCCTCCGACTCGCTGCCGCCGCCGAGAGGCCCCTTTCTTCCCTCCTTAACTCTCCTGGGTTCCCTCTCTCCCATTGGAGTTCCCCTGGGCTCCAGCAGCACTCTAAAGAAATGCAAGGATTGCAGACTCGGGATCAGGAGGTGCCAAAGGGACTGAGCCACACCTGGTGTGGGTAAGATGGGCCGCTCCGGCTCTGGCCCCAATACCTTGGGCTCCCAATACCTTTAGGAGTGCAGATGAGGGAAGGGCATTCCTGGCAGGATTTAGAAACAGAGGACCATTGAGTAGTTGAGAAGTCTGAGTAACTCTGGCCCAGCTGGACCTGTTGCCAAACCAGCCTAGGGCTGCTAAATCCACACTGCTCCAGGCCCCTCTCGACCTGGGCTTTGCAAACTCTCCTTCCAATTCCCCACCCCGGTGCCCAAGAACCGACCCTTTAGGGGATGGGTCCTGGTAGTCCTTGCAAGCCTGAGAACAGGAGCTCCCGGGCGGTCTCTCTGTGGCAGCCATTGCGGACCTTCTCAGAGCAGGAGCAAGCCCTGCGGAGACAGGCCTTTTCCTTCCTCACCCCCTACTCTGGCTGGAGAGTGAGGGACGTGCGCTGAATCCCACACCTGGCTCCTCTCCCGCTCCGCTCCTCGGCGCCCAGAAGCGGCCATCTTCCGAGCTGGGGATGCCAAACACCTAGGGCCCGAGGGCCCCCTTTGGGGAGTACCTGGCTCCGTGTGAACCCGGCGGAAGGATGGGAGGCCTGTGTCCTTAGCGTGCTCGGTAGACCCGGTTCCCCACCGCTTGGATCTCCACCGCGCTGCTGCCTCCCGGGCTCCAAAATCCGACCCCCATAGCCAGGTGGCCCCGCTGTCCTAAAGGATGAGGGTTTGGGACGGGGAACGAGCGCAGTAGGCACACTTTCCTTGCCTCCAGGACGCTCCATTCAGCGCTGAAGGTCTGGTTTGGAGCCCTGGGATCCCTGGCTCCTGACTCCCGCCTGCAGAAGAGAAAGGCGGCAGGAGAGCCCCCACACCCTTACCGTAGCGTCCTCCCCCGCGTAGTGCCCGATGACCCGCTGGCCCCCTGGGTGCCGGCTGGACCATTTGGTGATGTTGTAGACCTTGCGGTCGATGACAAGCCACTTGTCCGTGCGCAAGGTGTGCTTCTGAATCTCCTCCCAGCTGAAGGTGGGCATGGGCGCCTCGCGCTCGGTGGCCCCCTCGCCCTGGTTCCCCCCTTTCCCCATGCTGCCTGCTGACCGGGATGCCCCGTGCACTGTGGCCTCCACGCCCGCAGCTCGAGTGTGCGGCCCGGGCCCTCCTCCCTTTCGGCTTTTGTCTTCTCCTACTCCTCCTCCCGCCGCGCCCTTCCCCCAGCCTCCTTGCCCGCGCTCGGGAGTCACCCCTGCCTTCCCTCTGACTATCCCCGGCTACCCAGTGCCCCCAACTGGTGTCTGTGCTCCGCCCCGCCCACCGCCCGCCAGCCCGTAGTGGACTTTTGCCTCCAGGAAAAACTCCGGGGTCGTTCAGGACCTGGACGCCTCTTCCGCCCGCCCCTCCGGCTCCCCCCGCCCGCGGCTCCGCATCCTCCCGCGTTCCCCGCCGCCCTGGTTTCCACAGTGATCAGCAGAGCGCCTGCACCAATCCGGGCGCGTCGCCCCGCCTGCCATTGGCCCAGGAGGATCTTTCGAAGGCCAGCGGGCTGGAGCGGTGGTCCCCGGCTCCCCCGCCCTCGCGCCCGCGCTGAGTCGAGCCCAGCGGCAAGGCCGCTACGTGTCCGACCTCCTCCCCCCCCCCCCCCCCCCCCCCCCGCGCTCCAGCCCCAGGCGCCGGAGGAGAGATCTCAGAGGAGCCGGGCGGGCAGACCAGCCGGTTGCTGGGCGCCGCGCGCTCCGGGGCGCGTACGCGCACGCCCGGCGCTCCCGGGCTCTGCACCTGACGCGGGCACACTCCCGGCCCGGCTCGGCCGGGTCTGGGCGACGCCCTTCCCCGGCCCGCTGGACTCGGGAGTCCGTTATCTCCGCGTTGCCCGCGCTCTCCACATTAGCGCCGTCCTGCAGCCTCCCTGGAGAAACGAGCCGGCCCCGGACTCGTGCAGGGCTCTGAACCCTGTAATCAGACGCTCTCAGGAAAGAATTGGGGGACCTCTGCTCTGCTTCTTTGTGCAAGGCGCCATGGTGGTGGGGGGAGCGGGGGGCCCGGCGACCAACCGGACACGGTCCTTGCCCTGTACTCAGGAAGCGCACAGGCGAGCTGGGCGACGGGGCAGGGAGCGCACACGAAGCACTGGACAGTAGAGCCGGACAGACTCCAGGAAATAAAGATGGAGACATCAAAAGGATAGGTGGAGAGGCAGGCCCCCAGACTCCAGCTGGTTGGAGCTTGCTTGGGATCGATGCCCCGAGCCCTGGATCGTGAAGGTGGCCTGAGGATATCAGTGGGACGTAAGGATGAACAGAGGGAGGTGGGGGGTGAGGACAGCCTTGGGGATCAGGAGTTCCTAAGCGGCCCTCATGTTTCAGGGGGGTGATTTCTAGGTCCCTGAGTGCTGGCACACTGCCCTCATTAGCTTCTCACCCCAACCCTGTGAGGTGAAGGTGTAGCAGGACTGACTCGATCTTGAATTCAGTTTGCCTCGAACACTTCTCCCTCCATACTTTAGACTTTGAGTGCTCTTAGCCAGCTGGAGGAACTAGCTGAAATCAGAACGCTGAATTAAGACAGAACACATTGCACAAAATAATCAGCACGTTCTTGCATGTTACCCCCTAAGCAAGTGATAAGCTTATAGTAGTCAATTCTGTTTAGAGTTTCTTAAGGAACATGAAGAACCTGGCCCATGTTTATAGAAGACATCGGATTGATTGCTCAAACCCCGTTTCTTAGCCTTAGCCAGTTTCTTTTCCTGTTTCCCTCCCCCTTTAAAAACCCCTCGCCGCACTGAGATGGGAAGATGGTTTTTTGGGACATTAGCCCACCCTCTTCTTGGTTAACTGGTTTCTCAAATAAAGTTGCTTTTGTTGCTCCAGCACCTTGTCTCTTACTGGCCTCTCGTGGGGCAAGCAGAGCAGGCCTGTGTTTGATGACAAACAGGACCCATGTTGTTATATTGAACTACAACCTGGAGGGACTGAGGTTTAAGAAAGATGAACTAGGCAGGTACTTGCGGCTGGCCACTAGCACAGCTGGGCGCCTTCCGGACATCACCCTGCCTGTCTCCTGATGAGGTCAGTGGAAAGGACCTACTGTAGAACTTTGGTGTGGAGCAACCTGATGCAGGGCGGGTAGGAAAATCACTCTAGCCAACTGGGGGGGGGGGCAGTGGAGGCCACACAGGGTCCCCTTCGCGCCACTGTCACGGTGGTCAGCCTCCTCTGTGTCAGGCTGGTAGCAGTCCTGAGTGTGCTTCGTTCATGTCATAAACTCCGACAGGAAGAGAATGAGGCCGCTCTGACTTTAAAGCGTAGCACTAGACATCTGAACCAAAAAGCCTGGCTCACAGGATAAGAGAGGTTGAGGCAAGCCCCCGCCCCCCGACACCAGGAGAGTACACTGACTTTTATGTCTGTTAAAGATGCACTGAAACAGTAAGGAAGACTGTAATTTTTTTCAAAGGGGGGATTGTCACAAATACATAAATAACTTTAATGAAAAAATTTTAAAGGTCGGGGAGCTCAGAATGAGTGACAATCTGAACGGGAGAACCGGGGGCTCTCTCATGGAGGAGCCTCACAGGCTAAGAACAGGCCACGAGAAGGCATCAAGGTCTAAAAGGCGGTGAGTGCAGCTGAGGATGGGCGCGAAGTGGGGACCAGCCAGGTGTGGGGTGCCCAGCAGATCCCAGCATAAGGCCACCCAGAGTAGGCTCGGAAAGACATTTGCTGAAGACGTGAATGAGTGCATGAATGAAAGAATGAATAAAGAACAGAAGGGAATGGCTCCAGCCACAGTTCTCTCAGACCTGCCACGGGCAGAGTTCAAAATGGGAAAAGCCTCGCATGCTTTGCGAAGTATGGAGGACTTTATCCGGGGGGAGGTGGGGAGATTCATAAAGCAGGAGTGTTGGCTATGCCCAGATCCAGGAGAGACCTCAGGAGGTAAGCTCGGGCTGGATGGGCACCAAGGGGGACCTTGCGGCAATCCAGAAGAGAGTAGAGGAGGGCCTGAAGCCAGAGGGAGTCCGAGGCAGGCAGACACCACCTTGCCTTCATCTGCCCTTCTCCTGCTCTATTACTTATTGCTGTCACTACTCGGAGGGGCCTGATAAGACTGTTCCCTTAGAGAAAACCCCATAGTACCCAGCTGACCCCAGAGCCACTCAGGAAAAGAGGTGATCTCAGAGAGGGCCGAGGTTCCCATGGTTTCCTCCTGCCCCACAGAATCTCTCCTCCCAAGGACTGCAGCTTCCTGGGGATTCTGCCAGGACCTCATCGTGATCACTGTACTTTATCAGGAACAAAAGAGAAAAGCGTCGGTGGCTTGGAGCCCAGGTCCTCCCTGCCAGCCAAGTGGGTGAAAGTCTGGGGGAAGGGTACCTTAGGAGCCAGGGCCTGAGGGCAGAGCCTGTGCAACCAGTCCCCACAGGATGGCCCCGTGGCCTTTCGGTCTGTGCTCACAGGGGCTCTCTGGGGTCTGCAGGTGGGTGGGTGGGGTCACGGGAGTGAAGAGACTGGTTAATCAGCAGGAGAGTGAATGTGGAAAATGCCTGCGGGAGGCAGCCACAGCGGGGGTGGGGGGGGGGTGGGAGCGAAGGGGGGTGAGGAGAGGGAACAGCGTTCTAACATGGAGCCCCTCAGAGGCAGAGGGCCGGTGGCCGAAGGAGTACGCTCCTCCTGGCCCCTTCTGGCTCTTCCTTCCCCTGGTTCATAAAGATGGCCGAGGCAACACTAATCTTTTTCTTTTTAAGATTTTATTTATTTATTTGACAAAGAGAGAGAGTGATCACAAGTAGGCAGAGTGGCAGGCAGAGGGAGAGGGAGAAGCAGGCTCCCTGCTGAGCAAGAAGCCCCGATGGATGCGGGGCTCGATCCCAGGACCCTGAGTTCATGACCTGAGCCGAAGCCAGACGCTTAACCCACTGAGTCCCCCCCTGGTGCCCTTCATCTTCACAGCTGACTTTCTGTCAAGCCGTGGCTCTTATCTTTCACGGTCCATGTGTTGTCAGGTTTTGTGAATGAACAGTTGATCCTCTTTGGGTCTCCTTCCCGTTTCCCATTCATTTCTCTGATCATTATAATCTCCCTCGTGTTGGCCTATCATGTTAGGGTGTCCAAAAGACTCTCATACGGTGGACAAAAGCACTTAGCACAATGCCCGGGACAAAGGAGGCATTCAAAGGGGCTCTTGACCCTTCCTCCTCTGGATCTCATTCCTCACAGCAAGGCCGAAAATGGGTATTCTTACTCCATCTTTGCTGCTGTGGACACGGACACTGGCTCCCTCAACCAGCAGATAGCAGACTGAGTCCTGGAACACAAACCCCAGATCCTGCTCCCATCAAACCTTCTAGAACCCTCTCTGAAAGGTCTCCAGCAAGTCCAATCACATTTTCTCAGACCTCTCAGAGACTTCTGGCAGGCTGACAGCCTTTCCTCTTGCCATGCCACCCTCTCTTGGTTCTTTGGCAATACAGAATCCCAATTCTACCGTTGGACCACAGCCTTTTTTGTCTCCATTTGCTTGTCTTCCTTCTCCTCCCTTCTAAATGTTCTTGACCCTTGGCTCACCCAGTATTTTCTCCTTCAGGGCCCACATTTGGGACGTGATCACATCAGGGATGACTCTGGATCTCAAATCTATATCCACTTACTTCCACTTACTTCCAACTCTGAACGTCCTGCTAGCATCACAGACTCAACATAACCTCCCCGAGTCAAGAATTAGGTCTCAACGGATGTGTCCTTTGGACCTACGCAGGTCTCACCTTCACTGTTTTTGATGCAAAAGTGAATTTGGCATCTTCCCTTCCAAATGGCAGCCCTGCCTTTTAACTTCCTCATTTCTATTAATGATACCACTTTGCTTCCTGTCACTCGGGCTCAGAATTTCAGAATGTCTTTTCCTTCTCTTTCTCTTGCCTCCCACCTTTGCAAAGAAAAGTCGTTGTGTTCAACAGATTCTACCTCCGACAGTGTTTCCCATCTGTCCCTTTAATTCCGTTGCCACTGCCACTGTCCGGGTGGAAGGTGTCCGACACTTGGCCTCCGCACGCGCCACCACCATGTCATCTTGCTGAGTGAGACTCTTATCCAAGGGTTCTCATTGCCTAGTGAATTAAGCAGGGGTGGGGTGAGGAAGGGACGCATGTAAATATTAATAATCTTCCCGGAAGGTAGTGGCCTTTTCTGCAGCTCCAACCCAAATGGCTAAAAAAGTATAGGAGAGGACACTAGGGGGATATCACCTTATTTTTTGCAAAATCCTTGTAGGAAGGTCCTACGTAGTTCTGATCATGAAACCAACTACTGACTAAGGAGAGGATGTTGTTCATGCAGAAGGATGCTCCTCATTAGTCTGCAGACTGAAAGAAGAAATAAGGAAGGATAAATTAGGGGGAGTCAGGCTTGCTCACTAAGTCCTAGAATACCAAAATAAGAGTGCCTCCTTGAGACCGGAGAAGAAATGAACACAACGATACATATAAAGAGAAGCCTTACTTCATGTAGCGGGAAAGCAGGGTAAGAATGAACGGGTGATGCCCGCTCTGGAAAACTTACTTGGGGAACCCAGACTGGGTGGGGTGTGTCTAATCTCTGATTCTCACAGCAGAGAGGATCATCACGTGCACTTCTACAATGTGTCCCTCTGCGTCCCTATCAGGGAAGGACAGTAGCTTGATGGGCCACAAGCCACACCCCGGAGAATACGGGTATTAGAAGGCCTGGATTCGGGGCACCCAGCTGGTTCAGTTGGTGGAGCATGCGACTCTTGATCTCGAGATCATGAGTTCGAGCCCCACATTGGGCATAGAGATGACTTCATTAAAAAATTAAAAAAAAAAAAAAAAAGGAGGACTGAATTCTAGTCCAAGCTCTGGCCCTTACTGGCTGTGTGACTTTCCTTGACCAAGTCACTATTTCTCTCAGCCTCAGTCTCCTCATCTGTTGAACGGAGGTAGTACCTACCTCACAGGATTATAAAAATAAAAATCAGATAAACACAATAAAAACTAAAAACACTTGACAGTTTATGAAGTAATATACCTGATATAAGGGATTTATTCTTTAAAAAAAAAGATTGTATTTATTTATTTGAGAGATAGAGAGCACACAGAGGGAGAGGGAGAAGCCGACTCCCCACTGAGCAGGGAGCCTGACACAGGACTGGATCCCAGGATCCTGGGATCATGACCTGAGCCGAAGGCAGACGCTTAACTGACTGAGCCACCCAGGTGCCCCAGGGATTTATTCTTATTGCTGTTGTTATTCTATCAGAAGTGGCAGGTTTTTGGTGCCACTGTCAATATCTGTTTCTCTGGCTATCAGCGCTGATAATTAATGTTTCTTGAGCATTTACTATGCACTAAGCCCTGTGTTAAATCCCTTAAGTCCATTATCTATTTTAATCCTCCAACAATCCTGCAAACACCCCAAAGACAGAAGGCTCAGAAAGCTTAAGTAACTTGGCCAAGGTCCCACAGCTTCTAAACAGAGATGGAATTTGTCTGATTCTGTGGCTCTTGCTCTTTGCACCAAATTGCACTACTTGATGAGAGCAGTGTCCAAACGGTAAATAGTAAAACCTAAAACCATTGATTCATTCATGCAACAGCTATTTATTAAGGGCCCACTCCTGCCAGGCTCAGAGTGAGCAAGCAAGCAGTGTCCGAGGGCCGAATAGTCCTCTACCAGGAGGAAAAGCAGCACTTGAGACCTTAGGTTCTGCTTTCAAGTTCGTAAGTTCAAGTGCGTTTGCTCATTTCATCATGTCATAGTCTTTAGAGCTGGAAGGACCTCATTATACCAACAAAATGGCTAAGGCCCAGAAAGGACAAGGGTCTTGACCAAGGCCACGTAGCAGATTAGTGGCCGAACAAGGATTAGAAACTCAGGTTTTCTGACTCAACAGTCAGTGCCTTTCATGTATGATCTATTTATCAGCAACAACCAAGACAAATACACATGGCAAGACCTGACTGACCACCACAAATCGTACACGCATTTGTGTACGCATACATGTACATGCATTTGAGCATGATCCTTGTGGAGTCCAGGAGCACCGAAGTGTCCAAGCCTGGACCCTGAAGGGTCCTCCTGCCCTCACCCTTTGCTGCCTCTGGGCTCTGTCCCTTTACCTTTCAGAGACTCAGGGTTGGAGGCGCCACTCTTCTTGGCATGAGGACTTGCGGGGCTTTAGCAGGCTCCCCAGTCCCCAGCCCCAGTCCCTGTCCCCAGCCCTTGGCTTGCTGCAAAGCTGGCTCTCACAGCCGGTGCACTAACATCGGGTGATTTAAAGGATGGCACACACAGGCAAGTGGCTGTGACCTTCCCATTCCCATTTTTATGATTGAGGAAATCAAAGCCCAGTGAAGTTAAGTAACTGGTATAACTGGGATTTGACTTTCAGGTCTAATTCCAAAGTATGAACTCTTTCCAAACTAGCATTACTTCAGGCAACTCATTTAACCCTTTTGATCCTCCATTTTCCAATTTGTGAAGAAGATACACACGCACCCTGCTGACCTCGAAAGGCTGTTGCGACAATCACTTGATATAATGGATAGAAAAGCACTTTGGGGAAATTGTTATAGATAGAGGTTAAATAATGCGGGTGCACGGCTATATATAGATATAACATTTACATACATCTATAACGTTGGAGCCAGAGACAACTTAGCATCTAATCTAGTCATGCGATGGCACCATGGCTGTTTGCGGAGCCAAGGCTAGAGTGTTTGTCTTTTGGTTTCTATTTCAGGGCTCTCATACCAGGGGGCCTTCAGCAGTGAGCGGAGCTGGACTGAAATGTTGTCGCCCTGCTTCAGTGGCTCTCCACCCACGTTTATTGTCAGGCAGGACAGGTGTCCTCAGAGTTCAGCCTGTGCATGACCAACTTTGAGAGGCTCAGGAGCAGCAGAGGGAGCATTGCCAGGAAGGGGAGGTGGGGGGGGGGGGCGTCCCCCAGGAGCAGAGCTGAGACACAGGGAGAGTGCAGCCATGGGTGCTCAGGCAGAACCCCGTTGGAGTACACAGCTCAAGGCGTGGGCCAGGAGGGGACAGGGTCGCGGGAATGCCATAACTTGGGGTGGAGGGGAGTCTGGCAGTGATCCGTTCTCACTTTGAGACAGAGAAACCAAGGCCCGGAGATTGGCTTGTCCAAAATCACCCTGCAATGAGGAAATCTGAGAGGTCCTTATTTCTAATACGAGTTGTCTCGGCACCTGGCTCCACCCTCAATGAAATCCACTAAAACTCTGATGGCTTCTGCCACACAAAGGCTGGTCAGTCCTTGGATGACCTGTCCCTGTGCTGACAGAGCAGCATGCCTCACGTGGGCTCATGACCCCAGGGAAACGACACCCTGCCCTGGCATCACCTTTTAAGGTCCTCGGCACCTCTATCTGGAGGCCAAGCCAGGCCGGGGACAACCAAATGATAGGGGTACTATAGTAAGAACCCCAAATGGGGGCAGAATAGAGCCAGGCTCATTGCCCTCACTTGGCTCCTCTTGGCCCTCTCCTTTCTTATAAAGGACATGGTTTTGAGTAGATAATCCCTAAATTCTACTTTCTCCAAGAGCAATCGGTTGCTTCAAGTTCAAGGGCCCCACATTCCCTCGTTTGAAGGTAGCTGGGTAGAGGAGGAAGTTGGGCAGTACGAGCAGGGCCCAGCCGCCTGCCAGATTTCTGAGTCATTTGGGAGCCCTGTCTAGACTGGTCCTGGTAGGCTAGCAAACACTCTGGGCCTACTTGAGCAAACCTAGAAGAAGCCAAACCTGAAGCAAAAGGGATTTGCCAGTCTCTGCTCACCTCCTGCCCTAGGCTAGGACACTGCATGTGGCTCAGGGAGAGGCTATCTCACTCTCGTCAGCTACTGCCCTAAGCCTCCAATGCAAGCCTACACCCTCCCCTGCCCTCTACGAGATCCCACGTCTGTCAGCTGAGCCCCACCTCTGACGGTCTCTGCCGCCTATTTCCTCTCCTTCCAGAAGATTCCGTCCGAGTTCAGCCCTCCGTGTCTCTCTGCCAGGGTTCCACAGATGGCACGTCGGGACCCCCATGGTCAGGCGCCCGCATCACTCTCCTGGGCTCCTTGCTCTCCTCCAATCGTCCTGCCCTGCAGCCTCGACCTCTCTCAGTCCCCCTGGCTTTCGCTCTTTGCCTGGCCCGAGCGCCCTTCCTCCCCTTGTCTGCCTGCAGCTGCCGCTGGGCTTCAGGATTCGGTTTCTGAGTCACCTTCACTCTGGCCAAGTGAGAAGTTCCCCGCTCTGGGCTCCCAAAACGCTTCTCGTAGATGTAGTAGGACCAACATCATCTGTACGTGTGTACATCTTAGACCTGTAGGCTCCCGGGGGCAGACGCTGGCTCAGAGCTGAGCCCGGGACGTGGGGCACATACCGCGCAGGCTCATGGCACATTCGTGCCAGCTCCAAGGGGGAGCTTCGGGGAAAGAAGTCTGAGCCGCGCAGCCGGGGTGTCGCGCCTCAGGGAGCTAAGCGGCCAGGTCCTCTGCGCAAGTCAGCGTGGTGCCCTGCCTTTGGGCCAGAAGACCACCACTCCCTTTCCAGCTTCGTGTCTCAAGGGCTCATTTTTATCATATTTTAACCAAAGTGTCGATCTGTGATGGATGGGAATTTTTTTTCTTTTGAAGCTGGTCCTTCACCACCAATAGTTTGAGAAACACAGGGTAGAGGCTGCTTGCTCCTGCCTCCCACACACGGCAAGGTCTTCGACCTCAGGATGAAAGAAAGAAGACTAACATGGAGCTGTTTGTCTGGACTAACTGGTGGACTGAGCCCAAAGGTCTCTCTTTTTAGCCCTGAGCAGGCACACCTCAAGGTCACCGAAACCTAGCTCCTGGGGGCTCCTGGTCTCCCTGAGCCCATCCCAGGGGAAGGGACCCCTAAAGCAATGGGAGGAGGCTCCATGTGCCCTTGACTGGGGGCTTGTCCACTCAGACATTTGACAGAGCAGTTGGGAGTCTTTTTAAAAAAATGTATTTATATATGTATTTTTAAAGATTTTATTTATTTATTTGACAGAGAGAGACACAGCAAGAGAGGGAACACAAGCAGGGGGAGTGGGAGAGGGAGAAGCAGGCTTCCCGCCGAGCAGGGAGCCCGATGCGGGGCTCGATCCCAGGACCCTGGGATCATGACCTGAGCCAAAGGCAGACGCCCAAAGACTGAGCCACCCAGGCGCCCTCGGCAGTTGGGTGTCTTATCTCATTGAATTACCCCTCCTCCCCCATCCTGCCGACAGGGAATCCAAGAACTGGAAGGAGGAGAATTTGTTTATTTTCCAGTCTCCAATGCCTAGGCGGTTGCCTGTCCCAGAGTATCCGGCAAGATTGGATCAGAGAGCTCCTGTGCTGGCCGGCCTGCCCTGCACCACCTTCAGAGTATAACAAACCTGCGCCTCCCAGATCTCGCACACATTTCTCCTGTGGCCGATGCCAACGTGGCCAGGACCCTAGAGAGGAGGGAATTCTGAGGAATGTAGTTCAGCTCGGCTAAGGCGACACACGATAAAGCCACCACCACGCCTCAAAATGCTGAATGAAAGAATGAAAAGGCTTGCCCATGGGCACACGGCATCGTTAGAAAAAATCATTAGGAAAAAAAGCACTAAAACAATCAGACACCATCCAAGGCTGGACTTCTTTATGATCAGAGTTAGTAGGTATAAAACTTCTCCACGGGATTCCTATAAACATTTCCAAAAGCTTGCTCTCAGTTCCTGTACTGACTTCAGCGCTGTCCGGTAAGCATTTGCCCACAGGTGCTGACATGGGGATGGCAATTTGAGGAGGTCTGCGGCGCCCGAGGGATCAAGGACGCAGAACGAAGTAAAGAGGCCTTGGAGCCACTCACTCTGTGACCTTGCTTCTAGCCCAACCCTCTCCGGCTCCTGGTTTCTCATTTCTAAAACAGGGTGCTGTCAGGGCCATACGGTGATACTTGTGAGTAAGGGCATGTTGTAAACTCTCCACTGTGTGGGGAAGACCAGCAGAGCCTAAGCTGGATTCAGCTGCATCTGCCGATCTGCAGTTGGGGAAAGGGTTTGTGACGATGGTGAGGTCCACAGGGAACCCCATGGGCTTAGCTCTCAAAGCTTCTGCTACTCTAAGAGTCTGGGAAGGTGACCTTGACAAGCGCAGAGTTTCTCCTGCAGCCCTTGGTGAGCGGGGGCGGCGGCAGCAAAGCCCGTTCCTCCAGGAAGCAAAAGTGGACATGTTGACGGGATGCCGGGTGGCTCAGTTGGTTAAGCGTCTGCCTTCAGCTCAGGCCATGGTCCTGGGGTCCTGGGATCAAACATCCCGTCGGGCTTCCTGCTCAGCGGAGAATCTACTTCTCCCTCTCCCTCTGCCCCTGCTCATGTGTTCTCTCCTTGCTCGCTCACTCACTCTCTCTCTAAAATAAGTAAACAAAATCTAAAAAAAAAAAGGGGGCTGGGACATATTGGTAAGTCACATGAGACACCCTCTGTGGGTCCCGTAAGAACTGGGGGAGACTCTGATTTCCAGCATGCATTCTCAGTGGGGCAGGATCACACCCAAGGGGGCAAAAATTGCTTCTTGGGGGAGGGCCGAATCTTGCTCTTTCTATATAGAAACACAAATATACAAACAGTAGGTAATCAGCTATCTGTGGGATTCAACTTTTAAAAGGGGTTATGACTGGGGGGAGGGTGATGTCTAAACTGGTTCCTAAGGGGTACAATAATGAAGAAAGGGTTTGAGATGGCAAAGATGCAATAAGACGGTGAAATCCACTCATACCCCAGGTTGTGTTATTCAGAACAACAAACCTCAAACTCCTGAGCACCCTGCAGACAGGGACCTGCCATTCTTCAGCATCAGGCTGCTCTCTTCCAAAGCCCTGATCTGTCCACACGTCTCTCCTCAACTGTCTCAAGAAGCTGCCGGCTTCGGAGGCATGGTACCAACTGGTTAGCCCTAACGAGCCAAGTGTCTGCTCCTATACCAGTTCCTGGAATGTTACGCAGTCCTGGGGCCGTTCTGGACGTGTCAGCTAAATGGGGGAACTTTTCCCTCCTCACCCCGTGTCCTGCCCCACAGTCTGCACAGCACCATTTCCTAACTTCCTCTCCCTCCAGGCACAGAGGCTCCTGATTCTCCCGACCCATTCAGCCAGAGCGATCTTAAAATACTCATTGGAACCTGGCACCCCCTTGCTTAAAACCTTTCCCATGGTACTTAGAATAGCCTGAAAGCCTCATTCCGCGACTGCCTTCTGGTTTGGAAAAGTCAAGTTTTTTACTGTGTCATGGCCTTGGCCCAGACTTCTGGCTTTGCCTAAAAAATGTTCCTCCTCTTCCCCTGCCTTCATCTGGTTCAAAGGTCATACATAGCTCAGAGATGTTTTCTGTTACCACTCCCTCCCACACTGTTCTCTAGCGCTCCGTTTTCTTTCCTTCAGAGCCCGTTGTCACACTTTGTTGACTGGTTTATTGTCTTTCTTCCCGCTAGACTGGAATCTTCCTGAGGGGAGGGCCCGGGGTCCATTTGCCCACTGTTGTATACTCAACTCCTAGCAGAGTGTCGGGCACAAGGAGGCTCTGCCCACTTCCTCTCTGAGCTCCATCCTTTCCTGAGGAGCACTGAAGTCCCGGTTGCTGGGGTTCCTTCCCCTGGTGTGTGTGGGGGGTGCTCTGAAAATCAGTGACTCTCTGCTTAGCTCACTTCTGGCGGGCCCAGTGGAGGGATAAGTGAGCCATGGTCTCAGAATCTACTAGAATGGATGTCCAGGTTGCTGGTTCCTGTGGCTGCCTTGATGGGAGATTCTGTTCCTCGGGTGGAGAAGACTCAAGAAGCAGCAGAATTGGGAAGAAAGCATGAGCTCAGGCTTGACGTATTAGAGTTGAGAGCCCCTGTACCCCTTTCTTATTTTCACAATGTTGTCCAGTGCTCCACGTGGAGGGTCAACAGGCGTTAAGGCCCAGGAAGGCTGGCAGAGGTGCCAGGACAGGGGTGGGTAGACCATGACTGGCAACAAGCCAGAGATGAGGGCAGAGGGTATCCCTGCCATGAGGAGAGTGCTCCTCCTTGTAATGCATTTCCACTGACTTTGCAAGCACCTGTGGGTTAGCCAAGCCAGTGGGCTTCCTTCTCCTTTTACAAGATGAGCCCGAGACTGACTCGTTTCAAGGTCATCCGGCAAGGGTTGGGTCCCAGGTGTCCGGACTCCCTGGTTCCAAGATCTTTCTCCTGTTGCCTGTTCTCTGATGCTTCCTGGTGACCCCCTAAAGGGAAAACCCCCTCTCTTTCAAAGAGTGTTTTCCGTTAATGCTAGGGTGGTGGTGCAGAGGCAGGAGGAGTTAACATCTTCAGTTCTGGGAGTTTCCTGGATGACCAAAGCTGTCCTTGGAAAGAAGATGTCAAAGTCCTCTGCACACGGATGCTTCCAGAACTACTCTTTCTGAGTCATCAGCCAGGCAGTGGCCAGGGCTGCCTCTAGCCTCCAACTGAAATGCTCCTGCCACCAACATGCCCACCAAGGGTCTTGACAAGGCCAGTGGTGCTTGGTTCTGCTGAAGGGCCCCGGGGGCTGCTGCAGAGACCTGAACCATTCCCTGCAGCTCCTACTGAAAACTGCAAGAGCAAGGGGTTCTCCCAAGGTCACTGAGGTCCCAGAAGGCAGTGCAGAGGGCACCAAAATGGTGCCATTAAAGCAAACACGGTCTTTGACTTGAGATATCCCAGGCTTAGCTCAGATCCCTCGGAGTGAACTCGACAGCTGGGCCTTCCTCCCCGCCCTTACCGGGCACAGAGAATGACAGTCAGGGAAGAGTGCCACCCACCTCCACCTTTTGTGTGTCTGAATGTTGCCTACATTTACCTTATGGTGTGAAAGGGATCAGAGATGAAAGATCAGGGTTTCATTGGGTGAGAGGGTATAGACCCTCGGTATATTGGGCCCATATCCCCCTTGCTGTGGGGCCTCCAGGGAGGAATGCTTACCTCTCCCCATGCACTAACTTGTGCTGATCCTCAGCCAGCCTTGAGTTCAGTGTGGGGTGGTTTCTTGCAGCCAGGCTCTGACATTAATTTCCCATGCGACCTTAAGCAAGCTTTTCCTTCTGAGAACCTCCGGGTCCTATCTGAGCAATGAGGTCCCCAAGACCCTCATTGCCTCAAGAATCCCGCAGCTCAGTGTTTCAGGAAAAGTCAGCATTGGGCCATCCGCTAGGCTCACAGACCTGGGAAATATGTCAACAACCTGCACCCTGAAGGAACGGTGTGCCCACGCCTGGGCATTCATACTTCTGCCTTTTTCTAGGCAGAACCACCATGGTAGGGGAGTAGACATGTTCCTGGCCAGGACTCTGGTCCCAGATGCCCACACCCTCTGAGATGACATTGGCCAAGTCCACCTGGTTTGGGCCACCAGCCCACTCCCACCCCACCATGCCCCCTATGAATCATATTTACACACAGATCTCCTCCTGAGACTTCATAATCAGCACCGGCAAGGGGTTTCTAGCCCCTGGGTCCAGCTGCCAGGCGAAGTGGGGCCAACAAAGACCTCCACCTACATGATCTCATTTCCTCCCTCCATCAGAGTAGTTGGGGAGGCGTTACAGTCTCTTATTTTGATCGAATGAAAACCTGGAGATGAAGAGGAGCAGGAACCCGGCAGCCTGAGATCACACAGGTATTACTTGGTAGCTCTGGGTCTATGGCTTAGCGCTTTACTCCTGTCAGTGCTCTTTGTCCATCCCAATGGCTGGTCAATTCTCGGACCCGTGCCAGGCTGGCCACCCTGGGAAGAAAGGACCTCGCTCCTGGAGACACTGATTCAAGAGCATAGGAGTCTATGGTTCAAGCTAACAAACAAAAGGCTTCTCTTCTGTCCTCTTCTTGTGCAACGACTTGGAACCTGGCTCCCGATATTTCCCTCAGCCCCCACCTTTGGCCATCACCAGTGGGGACTTCATGTCTGCGTTGACTTCCGTCCCATGTGGTCGAGTCTTACGTCTTTCGCTGCCCACCCCCGTGAATCACACACGCGGTGGTCTCTTGAGTTGCCAGAGTCCGGGTCCTCCTCCCTGAACACATTTTCACCCATTGCTCCTGCCCGTACTGCCCATGCTCAGCCTGCTCCACGCTCAGGAGGACCTCAGGTGGACTGATTAACCCTGTCAATCGGGTTGGGGCTTTTTTTTTTTAGATGTTACTATCCATCTCTTATTTGGGACTCTACAGAAAGAAAATTTACTCTCCTAACAAGACAAGTAAAAGGCTCCAGGTGGTTCCGAGGCCCAGGCAGATTTGGGGGACTGCTGAAGTCTGCCATTCTGCCCCAGCCTCCCTCTTGTGGCACAGCCCTGACTGCCACTTACCCAGTCCCTCCAATGTGACTGCATTGGAGATACATTGCCCCAGCCCCTTCTGCGCCCCTGTTCCTAAAACCCCCCTTCTGGGGCGGACTGCTTCGTTTTGTCTGTTTTCCTGTATGTCTGGTGGCACAGCATGGCCATCCAAGCTGTGGGTCCTGGCCTCCCCTGCCCCAAAGGGGAGGAGGAGGCCGTGCTGGGTCCAAAAGCCTCTTGAGCGGGGGGGACTAATCTAATCCCGGTATGAGCTCACTCCTTGGAGCTCCACTGGCAGGTCTCTTCCCCTCACCTCCCAGATCTGCTTCGTGGCCCCTTTCCAAGGGCCGAGGGTCCGCAGGAGCCGCGGGATGCAGCCACCACAGTCGCCTAGAGCCTCTAGGAGTGTGGCTGAGAAGGAGCTTCTGGAGGGCCAAGGCCTCATCCAAGAGAACAGGAGAGGAGACACAGGGAGAGCGGAGTAAAAGTCATCCCGTTGCCATGGGCACTAGGTCTGGGATCTGTGAGGCTACATCCTGGGACACCGTGCAGCCGGAGGGGAAGCAGGATGTCCTGAACATCCCTTGGACACAGTACTTCTTTTGTGTTCATCCCCCCGAGTTCGCCTCCTCCTGTCTGCAGACAACTAGCAGGAGCACGGGGCTGTCAGCGGTGATGAGGAAGAGGGGAGTGCGCTCCTCAGGACCCACAGGCTGGTAGAGAAGGTAAAATGCTGCCAATTCTGGTGCAGGGAGACAGTGCCCCGGAGCCGCGGGGGCTCAGGGGAAAGAGGGTGAGAGCGGGTCGGAGGAGACGCCGCTGGGGTCGGCTTTCTGAGGAGGAATTTACTTCCTCCTGTAGAGTGTAAGCTCCCGGACCCCAGGGATCGTTCCAGATGACAAGTGTGCTGGTCTCTGGAGGGGATACAGAAATGATGGTCTCTGCCCGGAGGATGTGGCCTCCTCGCCCTGAGGACACAAGTGACTCACGAGGCAGAGTGTCAGGGGTAGGGGAGTAGTAGGCACAAACGCCTAGGAGGTTAGGATGACTACTACTCTCAGAAAAACAAAAAACAAAAACGAAACCGGAAAACCGCAAGTGCTGGAGAAACCGAAACACTTGGTGGTGGGAATGCAAAACGGTGTCACTCCTGTGGAAGATCATAGAGCAGTTTCTCAAAAAGCTAAAAATAGAATACCTTATGACCCAGCAATTCCATTTCTGGGTTAATATCCAAAAGAACCAAAAGCAGGGTCTCAGAGATATATATATACTTCATAGCCATGTTCATAGCAGCCTTATTCACGATGGCTAAACATGGAAGCGACGTGTGTGCCCACTGCCAGATGAAGAGATAAACACGATGTAGTCTGTTCACGCAATGGAATATTGCTCAGCCTTGCAAAGGGAGGAAAACCTAACCCACTCTATATTGTGGATGAACCTTGAGGACATTATGCTAAGTGAAATAAGCTCGTCACAGGGTCACCTGGGTGACTCAGCCGGTTAGGCTTCTGTATTCGGCTCAGGTCATGATCTTGGGGTCCTGGGATCAAGTCCTGCATCGGGCTCCCTGCTCAGCAGGGAGCCTGCTTCTCCCTCCCCCTCTGCCCCTCCCTCCGCTCATTCTCTCCCTCTCTATCTCAAATAAATAAATAGAAATCTTAAAAAAAAGCACTAGTCACAGAAAGATAAATACTGTGTGGTTCCACTTATATGAGGCTACTAGAATAGTCAAGTTCATAGAGACAGAAAGTAGGAAGGGGGCTGCCAGGGGCTGGGCAGGGTGGGACTGGGGGGTGGTGGCACTGTTTCATGGGGACAGAGTTTCCGTTTGGGAAGATGAAAATGTTCTAGTGACGGATGGTGCTGATGGTCACACACAACAATTTGTATTTAATACCACGGAACTGTACAATTAAAAATGGTTACGACAATAAATGTTATATCATGTGCATTTTACCATAATAAAAAAATTTGAAAAAGGAAAAAAAAAATCCAATGAGAGATTGGGGGTCAGTAAACTTTTCCTGTAAAGGGCCAGACAGTAAATATTTTCAGCTTTGCACATCACCTGATCTCTGTCACAGCTACAAAGTGCTCAACTCTGCCAATTTGGTGCCGAAGAAGCACCTGGGTTCGTGGCTGGGTTCTGTTAAAACTTTACTTACAAAAACAAGTGGAGAGCCAGGTGAGGCCCGCAGGCTGTCATTTGCTGACCCCTGATCTAGGAGTCCTCGCCTGTATCTGACTTTCAGTCGAGGACTGATTGAAAGCTCTAGGTCCATGAAGTTCTGTATTAACTTGTCACCTCTGGTCAGGCAGAGTGCAAATGATTTCCCTCAGGTAGAAAAGATCATTCCAGAGATTAAGGACTTTTGCCCTGGAGGGCAATACCAATACCCCACCAAAGATATTCTAACAATGCCTATGAAAATCTTTTTCTTCAAAATCTCCTGGGAGTCATCTTGACTGTCCTGCTGGTTCCCTCATGAATGAGTTAAATAAATCTCTGACGCATGTCTTTTCCTTAAACACAACACAAAACAAAAACTATAAGAGATCAGAAAAGGGGTGATTCAAATTGCCGCGGCAATCAGGGAAGGCTTCTCGGCGGTGGCAGCATTTGAAAAGGGCCTGGAAGGCAGAGAAGGCTGGCTGGCTTGGGAGTGAGACCCGGGCCGACACCACATCAATGAGCATTCCCTCAGTCTGACCGCAAACAATCACTGATATCATATTTTATATTTATAGAGCCATGTCTACTCTTTCTGGTGAACAACAATGATTAGGTGATTCTCAAAACTAACTCCGGGCATACACAGGCCCATCATAGCCCTGAACAAACTGTGGTTCCAGAGGGCAGTCGCTGGTAGGGCTGGGGCTTAGGCTGCATGGTCTGGGTAATGGCGACGCTGTCTCCCCTTCCTCCTGCTGCCATTGTATGAACCCCAGGGGCTGTGCTGCAGGCCCGGAGGCTGCCCTGGGCACTCTCAGACCAAAGACAGTAAGTAGAATGGTCTCTGAGATCCGTTTCCAGGCAGGCTCCAAAGACACTACCATGTGTCTGGTTGTACAGAGTGCCCACAAGAGCTGCACTTGCACCTGGGGGCCCTGAGTGGCCCTGACCGAGCCCGGCCGGCTGGGAGGTTCGGGGCGTGGAAGGCTAGTTCCATCCGCTTCCTCGGGAGATTAGTGCCTCCTTCGCTTCCAGACTCTGATTTGCTGGCCCTGGTGGTACCACAAGGTGAACGCCTCAGGAGCTCTGGTCCCGCTGGGACTGGGGCTGCTGATTTGTCCCCGGGCTTCCTGCTGATCGGGGCTAATTCCTGAAAATTCAAAGTCCTTCTCGAGGCAGGAACGGACCCTGGCCCGAGCCAAGTGACTGAGCGAGCCTGCCTGCAGCCCCGAGGATGTGAACTCGCTCCCCCAAATCACCCACCAAGCCGCGGGGCCGAGTCACAAGGCACAACAGATAAACAGCCCGGGAAGTCAGAGAAGCGCTGGCCTTGGAATGGGCCACTCAGCCTTGCTCCTGGCGGCGGGGCAAGATAACCCCCCTGCCGTCTGGGGGCTCTTTAGGTCAGCCTCTGGCCGCTGCCCCTTCCAGAGGGGGATGACCTTGTTGGGCACATGTCTCACCATTCCATGGTCTTCCTACAGCTCCTTCTGAGGCTTCAGCATCCACGGCCAGGGCGGGTCCCCGCAAATCCTTCTGAACCTTTCCTTAAGGAACAAACCCCGGGGGAGCAATTCCACGGCTAGGGAGATCCACCAGAGAAACGAGCGTGTGTGCCCACCAAAAAAACACTTACAAGGGGCACCTGGCTGGCTCAGTCTGTTAAGCGTCTGCCTTCGGCCCAGGGTCCTGGGATCGAGTCCTGCATCGGGCTCCCTGCTGAGCGGGGAGTCTGCTTCACCCCCTGCACCCCCCACTCGTGTGCGCGTGCATGCGCGCGCTCTCTCTCTCTCTCTGTTGTGTGTGCACCTGCATGAGCGCAAACAAAAAAATCTAAACAAAGAAACAAACAACACATACAAGAGCAAGCAGGACAGCTTTATTCATAATTGCCCCAAACAGGAAACAGCAAATGTCGGTCCATTGTAGAAAGTGTCAACAAATTGTGACACAGTCCCACAGTGGAACACTACTCAACAGTCAGAAGATTAGCCACTGCTATGTGCAGCCACTTGGAGGAATTTCAGAGACACAACGATGATCAAAAGAAGGCAGGCATGTGAGAGTCCATTTAGATGGAATCCAAGAACTGCCAACATGAACAGACAGAGTAGTGGTTACCTTGGGATTGGGGACTGCCCGCCAAGGAACCTAGGGAAATTCCAAGGTCTTAGAAATGGTCCTTGTCTGGGTGGTACTTGCATAGGGGTGTGTGTGTGTGTGTGTGTGTGTGTAAAAATCTTCAAACTGTGTGCTTAAGACATGCGTGTTTTATGGAATGTATGGTGTACCTCAATTAAAACAATTAAATGATAAAATGCATTCAAAATTTGTCCTTGAAAGTGTTCATTCTGGCTCTTTCCCCACCAATGGAAGCATCCCAGCCATACTTGCTTTCTTTGTCAGCTGGGGTGCTGGGTTGGGCAGTTCCAGAAATGGCTCTTCAGGGGTTTTCTGCTCTGAAGCTCGTGATGCTCTCAGCGGCCACCTCCATGACCAGCCCTCGGAAGCAACTGCTTCCATTTGCCTCCTGTCTGTCCCTTTAGCTTCTGTCTTCCCATATAAAGCGCCAAGAGGGAAACTAGCAGGACAATATGGGACCTGGGACGTGGGAAGGCTGCATGAAGGGGTGCAACTTTGAGCAGGGCCGTGGCAGAAAATAACTCTGGGAGGATGTATGCTACCCGGGTAAGTGTGGTTAACTCTGCAGAGAGAACGACACAGGGAACGTTCACATTCTACTCCACATATTTCTGTGATGGTTGAAGTTTTTAAATGCACATGAATTACTTCTACATTTTAAAATAATAGTAGCACATATTCACGAAACTTGTATAGTTCAAACTTCTCGGTTTGAGCAGGAGTGAAGGTAGAAGCCAAGGTGACAGTGTTTTGCCCAAGATTACAGGACTACCCCGTGGCAGGCCAGGGTGGGTCATCAGGCCCTTTGATCACCAGTTGTCTTGCTCTTTGGAACTTGTTTTGTACAGGACCTGGCCTGGAATTACAGTTGAATGTTCTTGGTTGCTGATAATTTTGTTTGTTTTTCCTACTGAGATTTTCTTTCAGAATACATAATATATTAGCTCAGGGTGCCATAACAAAACACCAGAGACTGCGTGACTTAAACAGAAATTTATTTACTCACAGTTCCGAAGACTGGAAGTCTGAGCTCAGGGTGCCAGCATGGTGAGATTCTGGTGAGGACTTTCTTCCTGGCTTGCACATGGGGCCTCCTTCTTGCTGTCTCTTCCATGGTAATTCCTGGGTGCAGAGAGAGGGGGTAGTTCAAGCTCTCTGGCATCTCTTCTGATAAAGGCACTAATCCCAGGACACCTGGCTGGCTCAGTCGGTTAAGCGTCTGCCTTGGGTTCAGGTCATGATCCCAGGCTCCTGGGATCGAGCCCCGCGTCGGGCTCCCTGCTCAGCGGGAAGCCTGCTTCTCCCTCTCCCACTCCCCCTGCTTGTGTTCCCTCTCTCACTATCTCTCTCTGTCAAATAATAAATAAAATCTTTAAAAAATAAAAAAATAAAAAATAGAAGGGTACTAATCCCATCAGTTCAGGTCCCCACCCTCATGACTTGATTACCTCCCAAAGACCTTATAACAAATACTGTAGCATTGGAGTTAAGGTTTCAATATATGACTTGGGGGGTAAACACTAAACACATTTGCCGTCAAATGCTCTACTCCTGAGCTATACCCCCTAAACACTAAACACATTTGATAACCCCTTTTGCCAATTTCCTGTGTCAGCTTTGTTGAGGGAAAATTGACGTGCAATAAAGTTCACCATTTTTAAGTGAACAGTTTTATGTTTTGACAAATATATATAGTAATGTAACCACTGCCATAATCATATTATGAAACATTTCCACATCTTCCCAAAAAGTTTCCCTAGCCTTTTTGCCATCAAACCTCCCCTCCTATCCTCTGGCCTTTGGCAACAACTATGTGCTTTCTATCACTGTTTTATCTTTCATAGAATTTCC
Source organism: Zalophus californianus (assembly GCF_009762305.2). Taxonomy (NCBI): domain Eukaryota; kingdom Metazoa; phylum Chordata; class Mammalia; order Carnivora; family Otariidae; genus Zalophus; species Zalophus californianus. The sequence goes on along the minus strand of NC_045605.1, from coordinate 103,711,805 downwards.
TATCAGCACAAACATACAGTATGTAGCCCTCAGTTTCTCTAACTGAAAAATAACGCTTATCTTTCCCTACCTTATTTATATAAAGAAAATGCCAGATAAAGTTACTTTGAGAGCCTAGGGTATAAAGTTACTTAAAAAAATTTTTTTAGCAAGGAAAGCCCTTCTATAAATACACCCATGTTATTAATTTGAAGCAAATGCTCCTATTTCTATGTGTAAGTAACTACTGAGGTATGGGAAAGTTAGCTGTCTTGTCTGAGGTCTTGCAAGCAAATTAGAATAAGAAAACCCACCTTATTCTATGTTCCAGCCACTTAAACACTGCCACCTCTTACTGATAATGTTTATTTAGGTGCATGATAATGGTCTTGATTTTTTATCTGTGAGAGATACATAATGAAATATTTATATATGACGACATTTTATGATGTCTGGGACTTTGCTTCAGAATACAATAGAGAAATATGAGGGATGAAACAAAGCTGGCTGTGGGTGAAAACTGTTGAAGGTGGGGGATGGGCCTACGAGAGGCTTCATTATCTTACTGTCTCTACCTCTGGCTACTACTAGGCTTGACATTTTTTGTCACTAAACAATAAGGTGAACTTTTCTTTCCCTCTTCCTCCACATGCTCATCTCTGACACATTTTCCCTCCAACACATTTGATCGTCTTTTCTTTTCTTTTTTCTTTTATGTTATTCACCATACAGTACATCATTAGTTCTTGATGTAGTGTTCCATGATTCATTGTTTTCGTATAACACCCAGTGCTCCAGCCAGTGTGTGTCCTCCTTAATACCCATCACCGGACTCACCCATCCCCCAACTTGCATTCCCACCAACAGTGTAGGAGGGGTCAAGCAAACAGTCAACAAAACTAAGAGGCAGCCCGTAGAATGGGAGAATGGGAGAAGGTATTTGCAAATGACACTACAGATAAAGGGCTGGTATCCAAGATCTATAAAGAACTTTTCAAACTCAACACCCAAAGAACAATCAAATCAAAATCATGGGCAGAAGATATGAAAAGACACTTCTCTGAAGAAGACATACAAATGGCTAACAGACACATGAAAAAATGTTCATCATCATTAGCCATCAGGGAAATTCAAATCAAAACCACATTGAGATACCACCTTACACCAGTTAGAATGGCAAAAATAGACAAGGCAAGAAACAACACATGTTGGAGAGGTTGTGGAGAAAGGGGAACCCTCTTGCACTGTTGGTGGGAATGCAAGTTGGTACAGCCACTTTGGAAAACAGTGTGGAGCTTCCTCAAAAATTTAAAAATAGAGCCACCCTATGACCCAGCAATTGCACTACTGGGTATTTACCCCAAAGACACAGATGTAGTGAAAAGAAGGGCCATATGCTCCCCAGTGTTCATAGCAGCAATGTCCGCAATAGCCAAACTGGGGAAGGAGCCAAGATGCCCTTCAACAGATGAATGGATAAAGAAGATGTGGTCCATATAGACAATGGAATATTACTCAGCCATCAGAAAGGATGAATACCCAACTTTTGCATCAACATGGATGGGACTGGAGGAGATTATGCTAAGTGAAATAAGTCAAGCAGAGAAAGTCAATTATCATATAGTTTCACTTATTTGTGGAACATGAGGAATAGTATGGAGGACATTAGGAGAAGGAAGGGAAAAATGGGGGGGGGAACTGGAGGGAGAGATGAGAGACTATGGACTCTGAGAAACAAACAGGGTTTTAGAGGGGAGGGGGGAAGGGCTAGCCTGGTGATGGGTATTAAGGAGGGCACATACTGCATGGAGCACTGGATGTTATACGAAAACCATGGATCGTGGATCACCACATCAAAAACTAATGATGTATTGTATGGTGACTAACATAACATAATAAAATAAAAAAAAAAAAAAGAAGTTCTCAAACTCAACACCCAAAAAACAATCAAGTAAAAAAAGGGCAGAAGACATGAACAGACACTTCTCCAAAGAAGACATACGAATGTCTAACAGACACGTGAAACAATGTTCCTCATCATTAGCCATCAGGGAAATTCAAATCAAAACCACATTGAGATACCACCTTACACCAGTTAGAATGGCAAAAATTGACAAAGCAAGAAACAAAAGATGTTGGAGAGGTTGTGGAGAAAGGGGAACCCTCTTGACTGTGTTTTCTGATAACAACTAATCTCAGTCTATAATCCAAGCACTGAGGTCATAAAAAGACTGGGGGAAGGATGGAAAGGAAAGCAGTTGAGAACTGCAAAATGACAACAGGAGCACCTGACACCCATCACCTCCTGAGTGCTGGGAGAATAAAAACAATGAACATGAGAGTTCGTTATGCTCTTTTCCCCACACAGTGTAAGAGACAGGGTCCAAGGGGCTCAGTTGTTAAGCGTCTGCCTTCGTCTTGGGTCATGATCCCAGGGTCCTGGGATCGAGCCCCACATCGGGCTCCCTGCTCGGCGGGAAGCCTGCTTCTCCCTCTCCCACTCCCCCTGCTTGTGTTCCCTCTCTCGCTGTCTCTCTCTCTGTCAAACAAATAAATAAAAAATCTTAAAAAAAAAAAAAGGAGACAGGGTCCAAGGTGGCAGGGCTTTCCCCTGTGCTGTTGAGCACAGGTTGTGCTTTCACTGGTTCATTTGGGAATTTTGCTACTGGGACCTTGCCCTGATGACTGAGCAGCATGCATTTCTGCCAGTCTGTCACAGAGAACTTGTCCAGGCAAGTCCAAGGCAAGAAAACTCACTGTGCCTGTTTGCCCCAGAAAAGGTTCAAAGACCCCAGAGGAAATAGCACAAAAGTCATGTTGTCTTTCTTCCCATCTGCAAAATCTGTGGACCCCAGTGAGGCTTAGGGAAGAAGACAAGTGTGGGTCAAGGGAAGAAGAGAACAAAAAATGAAAGATGGTGAAACTCCTGCCAGCCAGAAGGAGAGGTTGCCAAAGTACTGTAGGGCTGAGCAAGGGCAGCAGGTTTTAGACCACGGGTAAGAGAACAAAAAACCTGCCCATAAAATGATTTCCAACTTCAGTATGAAAAAGTGTAAGTAAAGGTAACTGACATACAACAAATTTACAGGTAAAAATATGTTACAATTAATATCGTTAGTAGAGAGTTCTTACAAATGAATGAGAAAAAAAAGATTATCATCCTGATAGAAGAATGGACAATTGACAGGAGCAGGTAATTCAGGAAATAAAAATCATCAGTGTTGTAGGAAAAGATGCTCAACCTCATTAGTTACCAAAGAAATGCAATAAAAAATAGCAACAAGGGGGGCACCTGGGTGGCTCGGTATGTTAAGCATCTGCCTTCAGCTCAGGTCATGATCCCAGGGTCCTGGGATTGAGTCCCACATCGGGCTCCCTGCTCTGCTAGGAGCCTGCTTCTCCCTCTCCCTCTGCCCCTCCCCCTGCTTGTGCTCCCTCTCTCTCTATGTCAAATAAATAAATATAATCTTTAAAAAAAATAGCAAAAAGAAATATTTTTGGGCAATCATACTAGCAAAGATCTTAAAATAGATAATATTCAAAGTTTGTGAGAATGTCATTACCAATAAATAGTTGCCTAAATCAGTTCAGTTTGTGGAGGGCAATTTGATAATATATAATGAAATTTAAAATGTATATAGGGTTTGATCCAGTGGTTCCCCTTCTACGATTTTATTCTAAGGACACAACTGGACAAGGGCACAAGAATGTGCACACAAGACTGTCCATCTTGTCATCAGAGCATAAAGGAAATACCCAAAGGTCCTCGATGGGGACTGGTCAACCTCCTGCTCTCTATTTGGTCCTTTCCATAAACATACAAACATGGTGAAGTCTCTCGTGTCTGTAACCCCTCCCCTCAACTCCATGCCCCTAAGTGAAGCCCTGTTGCTTTCCCTTCACTGACCAACTTCCTAAAGGGTCCACTTTTCTGCACTCCTTACGTTCCAGCTCAGTATGCCCACGTCCATCTGTGCCACGCCGCCACTCTCACCAAGACTATCCGTGGTCCCAGATTGCAAAAGGCAATGGACTTGTTCACAGTCTCTTGGAAAGTTCTAGTACTGGTGCCCGCTTTCTCCTTTTGGAAACACGCTGTTGCCTTGGCTGCCATGACCCCAGGCTCTCCTGCTTTTCCTCCTTCCTTTCTGGCTGCCCCTTCTCAGCCTCCTCTGCTGGCTCCCCATCCTCAGCCCAGCACCTGGCTGTAGACCTGCCTCAGGGCTCCGTCCCAGGACCCCCTGTTCACTTGTCACAGTCTCCCTGAGGCAGCTCAGCTGCTCCTCACTTTCTCTCACACCACCCATGTCTCTAACCAGACCTCTCTCCCCATCTGCTGACCAGACAGCCTTGCCCAGGCGTCAAAAGTTTTCTCGGACTCAGAGTATCCACACTGAAACTCCTCATAGTCCCTCAGCCTGCTCTTGCACCCTTCTCTTCCTTCTGCCAGCCATTGGCACCACTGTTTGCCCAAGACAAAAAGTCACTGTTGGTTTCTCTCTGCCTTGCCAAGTGCCGTCAACATAAAGGCCTGCCCATCCATTCTGCAGCCACCATCACACTCTGCGGCCAGAGGGGTCCTCCACAGCATGTCGGGGCATGCCCCTCTGCTACCTAAAACTGTTCCTGATTTCTCATTTCCATTAGAAAAAAGTCCAAATCTCTGGCCCTGGATTACTGACCGGGGCCCATCTGTACGACTAGCTTCTTTCTTACCACCCCATCTTGCCTCCAGCTCTTTTAACTGAATGTCCTAGCCCGGAGAGGGCAGGCTTCCTTCCTAAATTCTTAGGCATCCTCCCCTTCCCCCACCCCATCCATCCCCCACCCACATGGCGCTGTGTGCCTTCCTTCACTGCCTCCTTGCTTCTGTTCCTCTCAAAAGATGGGGCTCATTACACAAAGCTGCAGGGGAAACCACCAGAACAAGTGTCAAGGCTGACCTATCCCTGGATGAACAAAAAAGCCTCACATTGCTCCAGAAGTCCATTGACAGGGAAGAGGAAGGGGGGAGGAGAGGGGGAGAGAGAGGGTGAGAGAGGGAGAAAGAGAGAAACAAGTCCACCTCACTAATAGAAGGTCTAGGGCCATTTTTTTCACACAGGTGGGCAAACCAAGGCCTGTTGGTCATCAAAGCTGCTGGCTCCCCTTTCCTTCTTTCCTTCCAGAGGTGCTCTCCAGGGATTAGCCCAAGGCTTGGGAAGGGTTTCCCCTGTCACCGATGACACCCACCCACTGCTTTCATTCTGAAATGCAAAAAGCCTTTCAGGAAGACTCACGACAGTGCCTTACTGAGATTTCTGGCTAATCAGCCATCTGTGGGCCATGGCTTCCTTGCCAGAAAATAGCAAGGGGGTTAATACTGAATTTTGACAAGATTTGAGGGAACTCTAATGAGAGGAGAACTCCCAAACTCACCGTGAAAATCCAGCCAAGCCTGCCACCCCTTCGGCCCTGCTCCCCTGCCCCTAAGAAACCCATGCCTCTTCTCCCAGAGCCTCTGAAGTCCAGCAAATCATGTCTTCTGAATAAGTCACAGCTTCCTGACCCCTGAGACTTCCCCAGACCCCAGAAACCCACTGTTCATCAGCATTACAGAAACAGGCTCCAGCTAAGCCCAACTCCTGCAACCACTCTTCTCGCTAAAGATTGTTTCACAGGTCACGTTCTGTCTAACCACTGGTTGGACACACAAGGCCAGACCCAGTCACTGCCAGGAGTTCCAGAGGCCCACGGCCATGCCCAGAAGGGTCTTGAAGAGTTCTGCATTCATTCTGGGATTCTGGAGCTGGTTAAGACTGAGTTGCTAGGCCTTCTCCAAAGTTGTTCACTTGCCAAGGACCCTAGAGCTATTATCAGTTTCTCCAACCAGGGATCCCAGAACCAGATTGTCCTCAAGCTTCAGAATCTGCTTCACAGACTATACCCCAGGGAAACTTGGAACCCACTGTGACCGGTAATATGAACGCCCACTGTCAGTGCCCTAAAGACGTGGGAGGGAGTTTTCCCACACAGCAGGGGAGGGTGGGGAGCCCAGTGACTATTCCATAGCTGTGCCTCTTGGACAGCTTGTTGGGGGGGGCACTACCTCTGAGGCTCTGGAGGCCACAGGAGAAGCTTGGCCCACGTGCAGTCTTTCCACTCATTCCCAGCCAGCCCCATGCTCCCGTGGAAGCATCTAAGAGGCAGAGAACTCCAAAAGGGTAGTGGTGCTTGCTAATCCTAAAGGGGGGAGTGGAAGGGAGAGAGACTCTCAAGCAGGCTCCATGCTCAGAACAGAGCCCAACACGGGCCTTGATCTCATGACCCTGCGATCATGACCTGAACCGAAATCTGCAGTCAGATGCTTAACTGACTGAGCCACCCAGGCTCCCCAGGAAAAAATACTCTTAATGCCAACCCTGGCACTTAGAAATCCTGTGCAAAATAGGGCTTCTCTCAGGGGCTTTGGGGTAAGGTGGGGGATGGGGAGTGGCTGCTCACTGGGTATGCGGTTTCCTTTTGGAGTGATGAAAACAGCTTGGAAATAGAGGTGATAGTTGCACAACCTTGGGAATGTACTAAGTGCCACTGCATTGTACGCTTTAAAGTGGTTAATTTTAAATTATGTGAATTTTACCTCAGTTTAAAAAAGAAATAAAGAAAATAAAAGGGCTTCACCTTGAATAGGCGGGTACGGTAGGTCCTCCCTCTCTTCTTATCAAATCACTGATGCCCTCGCTAAAACAGCAAAAGATTTAGCCTTCTAAGACAGATAAATCCTCTGCTAATTTTCCTTAAAAATCTATCTCTAGAAGTTTCTGACACATCAATCTGAAACCTTGGGCCCTAAGTCTTGGTGCTGCAGAGCATGTGGGGTGGCCCGGCCTCATATCACTGGCTCTACCATTGCTACAGAAAAAAGGAGGAAAAAAAAAAAACCATAAGACTCCTCTGGAGAGGTTTGTTTTAAAATAGGATGTTTACGTAGGCTCAGGTGACTGAATTCCTTGGATTTTAGTCAGGACAAATCAGAAAACCAGATTCCCTTGTGTTATTACAGAGGCAAAGGACCCCAAGTCAAAAGTCAGGTTATGGGTTTCGGTTCAGGGAATAATTCCAGGACAGAGCTGCAGAGAAGACCCCCCTCAGAGAGGGATTACCTAAAATGCTATTTTCTATTGTTTTACTTAAGCAATACAATTCCAGGTTAAAAAAACTTTCATGTGCCATGGTATCTCATTCTTGGAAACCCACACCCTCTTGCTGAAATAGGAAAGTGAGCAGAGGATAATGGACAGCAAGAGCTATGTGCCAGGGGGCCAGGCCAAGATCTCTGAAAGGAGAGAGGAAGCAATACCATGGTTTCTATCCTAAACTCATCTGGACTAAGTAACAAAAAAGTCCATGTTAGGTAGGAGGACTGCACAGGGAACTGCTGGAGAATCTCCTCCAGTCTCTGGCTGAGTGTTGACCAGAACACACATGAGAGGAAACTACTTGTCCAGGGAAGGAACCACCATAAAGCTGTAAGCCAAATAATTCCTGAAGCACATACAGCACTGGGAATGGTTCCAGCAGGTGAAAGAGGAAACCTCACAATACCCGGGGTGGCACCTTGCTGGTGGAAATTAATTAGCCCTAGATTAAAGGCTGCTATGGATCGGCCTCAACAGAGCTTAAAAGCAAGCCTCAAAAGGACCAAACTGATTCCAAGTAACTAACTGCATGGCAGAACAAAGCTCAGCACTATAGAAGTACAACAGAATCCATCATCTGTCAGTGTAAATTTGACAATATCTGGTAGCCAATCAGATTTTACTAGGCATGCAAAAAAGCAGTAAATGTGGCCCATATCCTGGAGGAAACGAGATCCAGTATTGAGATAATGGGATTAGCAGACAAGGATATGATGGAGCTATCATAAATTCCATATGCTTAAGAAGTTAGAGGGGGACAGGAACAAGATGAGGAGAGAAAAGAAAGATAAAAAAAGACCCATCTAGAGATGACAACTACAATATCTAAGTCAAAAACCACACTGGATCGGATAAACAGTCGATTGGACACTGCAGAAGAAAAGATCAGTGAACTTGAAGACATAGCCATAGAAATTGTTCAAAATGAGGAACAGAGAGAAAAAAGACTGACAAAAGAGAGCAGAGCCCCTGTGATCTGTGGAAATACCAACCATTTTCAAATACATGTTATTGGAGTTGGGGAAAGAGAGACAGAAAAGGTAGCTGAAGGCATAATCAGGCCACTCTCCCAGTGAACACTGTGTGATAATTTTCCATTATCTTAAAATAGTGCCCGCATTCCTTCTCTTGCCTTACAAGATTCTACCCACCTCCTCTGCTCACCTCTCCAATATTAACTCCACCAACCTCCCTTTCACCCACTTTCCTCCAACCATGCAGGACTTAGCTCTGCAAACTTCCTCCCAGCCTGGGCTTTTCCACATGCTGTTCCCTCTGTCTGGAGGGCTCTCCCCACTCCCAACTGACTCCTATCCCTCCTTTTGAATCTTAGCTAAATATCACATCCTCAGAGAAACCCTCCCTGACCTCCCAACCAGCCACAGTCCCCTCAGCACCCTGAGCACCCACACCACTTCTTGGCAGCATTTTGCACACTTAAGATGAATCAGTTATGACTTTAATCTTTAATGTTTTCTTCGTTAGAGTTTTGCTCATCACAACAACCCCAATGCTCAGGCTAGTGTCCGAGGCCCTCAGCTGGAAAGTGGCAGAGATGAGACTTCAGTGCTTACATTCATCTTGCTCTCAAACTATCTCTGTTGTGACAAACAATTCTCAGGCTTGATTGCTGCCTCCTTGGCACAGAATAACTGTCTCAACTTAGTCCGTAGTTACCTCTAGTATCTACCAGCAACTACCCAGCCTTTCCATGAGGAAAATGGGCCAGGAGAGCCTTTGGAGAGGGCCAGAGATACCCACTGGATGAGTCAGAACTCTCCAAAGAAACAGAACAGAATGGGTGTATATATACATATATAGAAAGAGATTATTTAAAAGAATTGTCTCATGTGATAATGGAGGCTGGCACATCCAAAATCTGCAGAGTGGGCAGGCTAGAGACCCACAGAAGAGCTAATGTTGCAGTTCAAGCCTGAAGGCCTTCTGTGGGCAGAATTCCCTTTTGCTTAGGGGAAGTCCGTCTTTTGTTTTATAAGGCCTTCAACGGATTGGATGAGACCCACCCACATTATGGAGAGCAATGTGCCTCACTTCAAGTCCACTGATTTAAATGTTAATCTCACCCCAAACACACCCTCACAGAAACATCCAGAATAGTGTTTAACCAAATATCTGGGCACCATGTCAAGCCAAATTGATACATAAAATTAACCATCTAAGAAACTCTCAAACACACCCTCTGTGAAGCAACCCCCCATACCTACAAGTATGAATGAGTGTTGCTCTTACTCATTTCTGTGTCCCCTGAGAGCAGATGTATGTGCTTAACAAGTGTTTCATTCCTTTATTTCCTCTTTCCCTGTTGTCCTTCTTTCGCCTCTCTAAGAAGTCTGTTCCAGGACTGAGTGAATGACCAACTTCGGCTCTCTGTACAGGAATGGTTTGTTTTTCTTTTCCATGCTCCTGGTCGTTTTCCTTGATTGACATTTTACATTTATTAATGAAGGCAGGGTTGATTATCCTAGTAGCCAATGGGCATTTCCTCTTCCCCCACAAAGCCTCTCTCCTGACTGGTCCATCTGTGTACCTTGGTAGGGCTTGTTTGCTTGGTTGCTTTTGGATGAATGGTTATGCTTTGGGTTATGGGAAACCTTAAATGGCAGAATGGAGGGGGCTCTCCTCTGGGGCTCCAGCACTCCACTTTAGCTGCAGTTCATTCTGTTTCTTAAACATCCTCTGGGATTTTTGGCTAAGGCTAAATGGCTGACCATCTACTGGCATCTACTGGCACAAGAGTTGGGGTGAAGGGAGAAGGTTTGGGAGTGTGAGTGGCTGGCTGATGGGCTTTCATTAATCTTTGATGCAGCCTTCCCATCTTGCTCCCACCATCTTTCTGGAGGTTCCCCGCTCTGGGGGATTTTGCTCAGCAGGTTGGCTGTATCTTCCAGTGCTTATTCTTGGCTCCATTTCACCCATCAAGACATTTCTGGCTACTTTATATCTTCCAGAAGTTCACTGAAATCCCGTCTGCTGAAAGCCCATCCTATTCTCCTCAATTTTCTGAGTTTAGCTTTCTGTTTATTTTTCTAATTTTAATGGAGTATCAGGATGGGGGTGAGGAGTGTGTGGAGACAGACATGTATTCAGTTCACTATGCTGCAAGGGAAGTCCAGAGTAACCTCTCAAAAGGCAAAAATTCTTCTTTTTACAAGGTTTTATTCCACATCAAAGTTCAAATGTCCCCAGGAGAGGTACTACTCACTGTTAGGAACATTTATGCCCTTGTGTATGTGAAGGCCCTGAGCACATCTTCTGACTGACAAAGCAATGGAGGTCTGTCTGGATGTCAACATTCACGAAGTACTGTCCATATAGAACTTGTTTACTCCCCATGGAAATCTAATGACTGAGGTACTAAAAACCTCCACCTTAAATACAAGGCAATTGGGACTTGGAAAGGCAACCAACATTTGGAAATAGTCACTGTTTTCACTTTTTCAATAAATATTTATCAAGGGCTTTCTATGTGTCACTGTGCTGAGGGCCAGGGATACAGGAGTAAATAAGAGAAAGTCCTTGCCTTCCTAGACTAGGTGTATGTGGAGGACAAAGAGATGAAAATATAGTATATTGGGTGGGGAGTGTGTTACCTAGAAGAATAAAGGTGGAAAGGGGGAGGAGCTAGGTGTTGAAGTAGAGTACTCCTTCATAGCAGGTGGGAAGGCCTTCTGAAGAAGGTAACATTTGAGACCTGAAGAACAATGCAAGCCCCTTCTTGGATAAAGGATAATTTAAAAAAATGAGTTTTCTTTCAAGAGGGAATCAGCTTGGGGCACCTGGGTGGCTCAGTTGGTCAAGCAACTGCCTTGGGCTCAGGTCATGATCCTGGAGTTCTGGGATCAAGTCCCGCATCGGGCTCCCTGCCCGGCAGGGAGTCTGCTTCTCCCTCTGACCCTCCCCGCTCTCATGCTCTCTCTCTCTCATTCTCTCTCAAATAAATAAATAAAATCTTAAAAAAAAAAAAAGAGGGAATCAGCTCTAGTGAACTGGACACTATGAAGGAAATCCTTGGACTAAAAAGTACTTTGATTATTCGGACACTGTGGGTATTCCACGAGAAGATGAATTTCCAATCTTAGAGAACTATAGCAGGATCCTTGATTAGCTCATGAATCAGCTCAGGCAAAAGTGTCATATAAAACTACAGTTCCATCTGTTCTGTCCTCTGCTGTAGGTTACAGATCCCTCCATTTGAGCTTCCTACTATTTGACATAAAGAAAGAACAACTCTCCTGTCAAACTGGTTTTTTAAAATTAATTAATTAATTAATTTAAGTGATCTCTACACCCAACGTGGGGCTGAAACTCTCGACCCTGAGATCAAGAGTTGCGTGCTCTTCTGAGTGAGCCAGCCCGATGCCCCTCTTGTCAGATTGTTTGACTATATCTGGCTTTACCACCTAAAATATAAAGTTTTGTTTTGATAGACAACAAGGTTTGTAAAACAGGTTTTAAATATTTGTGAAAAGCCATAGATCAGTATACTACCTTTTATGTAAAAAATAGTAAAAAGTATACACACACACACACATCCATCCACTTATATTTACAAACTTACCTATGGTACACTGCAAAAAATACCACTAACCCTTCTCATACCTGAACGTATACCCTGTTGCAATGTGACCTTATGGCTCTTTCCTCCAAGATGTGGAGTCTACTTCTTCAGACCCCTTAAACCCAGTCTTGGACATTTTCTTTGATTTACTCTGCTTTGGTCAAAGTTTCATCAGCCTTTAGCAAATAAGATGGAAGCAGAGGCAGCCTTGGAAAACACCCTCTTTCACTGCTGGGAGCTCTTCTGTCATCACATGAGTGCCTGCTTGATGGGAAGTATGTGGCTGTCATGCCAGCTAACAATGAGCCAGCTTCCAGATACGTGAAGATGCCCTCATCCGAACAGCCTGCCAACTGCCAGGCATGTGACCAGGGCCATTCTAGACCATCCACCCCACTGAGCAAGCCTGGATAAGAGCTCCCCTGTGGGCCCATAGAATCCTTTCTTTCTTTTTTTTTTTTTTAGATTTCATTTAAATTCAAGTTAGTTAACATATGGTGCATTATTAAATTCAGGCGTAATTTAGTGATTCGTCAGTTGCTTGTAACATCCAGTGTTCCTTATATCAAGTGGCCTCCTTAATAATGCCCATCACCCAGTTACGCCATCTCCCCACCCACCTCCCCTCCAGCAACCCTCAGTCTGTTCCTTAGAGTTAAGAGTGTCTTATGCTTTGCCTCCCTCTCTGTTTTTATCTTATTTTATTTTTCCTTCCCTTCCCCTGTGTTCATCTGTTTTGTTTCTTAAATTCCACATATGAGTAAAATAATATGGTATTTGTCTTTCTCTAACTGACTTAAAATTTCACTTGCCATAACGTACTCTAGTTCCATCCATGTCATTGCAAATGGCAAGATTTCATTCTTTTTGATGGCTGAGTAATATTTAAATATATATATATATATCTCACATCTTTTTTATGGCTATCTGGGCTCCTTCCATAGTTTGGCTATTGTAGACATTGCTGCTATAAACACTGGGGTGCATGTGCTCCTTCAAATCACTATTTTTATATCCTTTGGATAAATACCTCGTAATGCAATTGCTGGGTGGTAGAGTAGCTCTATTTTCAAGATTTTATTTATTTATTGGAGAGAGAGCACAAGTCAGGGGAGGGGCAGAGTGAGAGGGAGAAACAGGCTCCCCTCTGAGCAGGGAGCCCAATGGGGGCCTCGATCCCAGGGCCCTGGGATCATGACCTGAGTTGAAGACACTGAGGCACCCAGGCACCTATATTTTTAGGTTTTTGAGGAACCTCCCTGTTTTCCAGAATGGCTGCAACAGTTTGTATTCCCACCAACAGTGTAAGAGGGTTCCACTTTCTCCACATCCTCTCCAACATCTGTCATTTCCTGACTTGTTAATTTTAGCCATTCTGACTGGTGTGAGGTGGTATCTCATTGAGGTTTTGATTTGTATTTCCCTGATGCCGAGTGATGTTGAGCATTTTCTCATGTGTCTGTTGGCCATTTGTATGTCTTCTTTGGAGAAATGTCTGTTCATGTCTTCTGCCCATTTCTTGATGGGATTATTTGTTCTTTGGGTGTTGAGTTTGATAAGTTCTTTATAGATTTTGGATACTAGCCCTTTATCTGATATGTCATTTGCAAATATCTTCTCCCATTCTGTAGGTTGCCTTTTAGTTTTGTTGACTATGTCCTTTGCTGTGCAGAAGCTTTTTATCTTGATGAAGTCCCAATAGTTCATTTTTGCTTTCGTTTCCCTTGCTTCTGGAGACATGTCTAGTAAGAAGATGCTGTGGCCAAGGTCAAAGAGGTTTTGGCCTGTGTTCTTCTCCAGGATTTTGATGGATTCCTGTCTCACATTTAGGTCTTTTATCCATTTTGAGTTTATCTTTGTGTGTGGTCTAAGAGAATATTCTAGTTTCATTCTTCTGCATGTGGCTGTCTAATATTCCCAGCACTGTTTATTAAAGAGACTGTCTTTTTTTCCATTGGATGTTCTTTCCTGCTTTGTTGAAAATTAATTGACCATAGAGTTGAGGGTCCATTTCTGGGTTCTCTGTTCTTTTCCATTGATCTATGTGTCTGTTTTTGTGCCAGTACCATACTGTCTTGATGATGACAGCTTTGTAATTGAGCTTAATGTCCAGAATTGTGAAGCCACCAGCTTTGGTTTTCTTTTTCAACATTACTTTGGCTATTCAGGATCTTTTCTGGTTCCATACAAATTTTAGAATTGTTTGTTCCAGCTCTGTGAAAAATGCTGGTGTTATTTTGATAGGGATTGCATTGAATGTGTAGATTACTTCGAGTAGTATAGACATTTTAACAGTATTCGTCCTTCCAATGAGCACAGAGTGTTTTTCCACTTCTTTGTGTCTTCCTCAATTTCTTTCATAAGTGTTCTATAGTTTTCTAAGTACAGATCTCTTACCTCTTTGGTTAGATTTATTCCTAGGTATCTTATGGTTTTTGGTGCAGTTGTAAATGGGATCAATTCCTTGATTTCTCTTTCAGCTGCTTCATTATTGATGCATAGAAATGCAACAGACTTCTGTGCATTAATTTTATATCCTGTGACTTTGCTGAATTCCTGTAATAGTTCTAGCAAATTTTGGTGGAGTCTTTTGGGTTTTCTATATAGAATATCATGTTGTCTGAGAAGAATGAAAGTTTGACTTCTTCCTTGACAATTTGGATGCATTTTACTTCTTTTTGTTGTCTGGTTGCTAAAGCTAGGACTTTCAGTACTATGTTGAACAACAGTGGTGAGAGTAGAGAACCCTGTCGTGTTCCTGGCCTTAGGTGAAGAGCTCTCAGTTTTTCCCCAATGAAGATGATATTTGCTGTGGGTCTTTCATATATGGACTTTATGATGTTGAGGTATGTTCCTACTAGCCCTATTTCTTTTTTTTTTCTTTAAATTTTTTATTGTTATGTTAATCACCATACATTACATCATTAGTTTTTAATGTAGTGTTCCATGATTCATTGTTTGTGCATAACACCCAGTGCTCCACGCAAAACGTGCCCTCTTTAATACCCATCACCAGGCTAACCCATCCCCCCCCTCCCCTCTAGAACCCTCAGTTTGTTTTCCAGAGTCCATCGTCTCTCGTGGTTCATCTCCCCCCCCCCGATTTACTCCCCTTCATTCTTCCCCTCCTGCTATCTTCTTCTTCTTTTTTTTTTCTTAACATATATTGCATTATTTGTTTCAGAGGTACAGATCTGTGATTCAACAGTCTTGCACAATTCACAGCGCTCACCATAGCCCATACCCTCCCCAATGTCTATCACCTAGCCACCCCATCCCTCCCACCCTCCCCACCCCCCCACCCTCCAGCATCCCTCAGTTTGTTTCCTGAGATTAAGAATTCCTCACATCAGTGAGGTCATATGATACATGTCTTTCTCTGATTGACTTATTTCACTCAGCATAACACCCTCCAGTTCCATCCACATTGTTGCAAATGGCAAGATCTCATTCCTTTTGATGGCTGCATAATATTCAATTGTGTATATAGACCACATCTTCTTTATCCACTCATCTGTCGATGGACATCTTGGCTCTTTCCACAGTTTGGCTATTGTGGACATTGCTGCTATAAACATTGGGGTGCACGTACCCCTTCGGATTCTAGCCCTATTTCTTGAGAGTTTTTATCAAGAAAGGATACTGTATTTGCCTTATCTGCATCTATTGACAGGATCATGATTCTTATCCTTTCTTTTATTAATGTGGTGTTTGACAATGATAGATTTGTGGATTTTGAACCACCCCTACACTCCAGGAATAAATCTCACCTGATTGTGGTGAATAATCCTTTTAATGCACTGTTGGATCCAATTAGCTAGTATCTTGGTGAGAATTTTTGCAACCATGTTCATCAGGGATATTGGTCTGTAATTCTCCTTTTTGGTGGGGTCTTTGTCTGGTTCAGGGCTCAAGTTAATCCTGGCCTCATAAAATGAGTTTGGAAGTTTTCCTTCCATTTCTATTTTTTTTGAACAGTTTTAGAAGAATAGGTATTAATTCTTTTTTAAATGTTTGGTAGAATCCCCCTGGAAACCCATCCGGCCCTGGACTCCTGTTTGTTGGGAGATTTTTGATTACTGATTCAATTTCTTTGCTGGTTATGGGTCTGTTCAGACATTCTATTTCTTCCTGTTTCAGTTTTGGTCATTTATATTAGTTTCTAGGAATGCATCCATTTCTTCCAGATTGCCTAATTTGTTGGCATGTAATTGCTCATAATATTCTCTTATAATTGTTTGTATTTCTGCAGTGTTGGTTTTGATCTCTCCTTTTTCATTCATGATTTTATTTATTTGGGTCCTTTCTCTTTTCTTTTTATAAGGCTGGTGAGGCATTTATCAATTTTGTTAATTCTTTCAAAGAACCAGCTCCTGGTTTCATTGATCTCTTCTGTTTTTTTTAAATTTCTGTATCATTGATTTCTGCTCCAATATTCATTATTTCCCTTCTCCTGCTTTATTCTTTTAGGCTTTATTATTTTCCCAACTCCTTAAGTGTAAGGTTAGGTTGTGTATTTGAGACTTTTCTTGTTTCTTGAGAAACACTTCTATTGCTATATACTTCCCTCTTAGGACAGCCTTTGCTGCATCTCAAAGGTTTTGGACTGTCATGTTTTCATTTTCATTTGCCTCCATGTATTTTTTAATTCTTTAATTTCCTGGGTGATCCATTCATTCTTTACTAGGCTATTCTTTAATCTCCATGTATTTGTGGTCTTTCCAAATATTTTCTTGTAGTTGACTTCTAGTTTCATAACATTGTGGTCTGAAAACATGCATGGTATGATCTTAATCTTTTTGTACCAGTTGAGGCCTGATTTGTGACCCAGCATGTGATCTATTCTGGAGAATGTTCCATGTGCACTCCAAAAGAATGTGTATTCTGCTGCTTTAGGATAAAGTGCTCTGAATAGGGCGCCTGGGGGTGGCTCACCTTGGTTAAGCGATTGACTTCAGCTTAGGTCATGATCCCAGGGTCCTGGGATTGAGCCCCACATCAGGCTCCCTGCTCCTCGGGGAGCCTGCTTCTCCCTCTCCCTGCTGCTCCCCCTGCTTGTGCTCTCTTTCTCTCTCTCTGTCAAATAAATAAATAAAATCTTTAAAAAGAAAAATGCTCTGAATATATCTGTTAAGTCCATTTGGTCCAGTGAGTCATTTAAAACCCTTGTTTCCTTGTTTATCTTCTGCTTAGATGATCTGTCCATTGCTGTGAATGGGGTGTTAAAGTCCCCTACAATTATTGTACTATTATCAATGAGTTTCTTTAAGTTCATTATTGACTGATTTATATATTTGGTTGCTCCCAAGTTAGGGTCATAAATATTTACATTTGTAAGATCTTCTTGCTCAATAGACTGCTTTATTATGATGTAGAATCTTTCTTCATCTCTTATTCCAGTCTTTGGTTTAAAATCTACTTTGTCTGATATAAGTATGGCTACTCCAGCTTTCTTTTGATGGCCATTAGTGTGATAAATGGTTCTCCACCCCATCACTTTCAATCTGGAAGTGACTTTGAGTCAAAAATGAGTATCTTGTAAGCAGCACATTGATGAATCTTGTTTTTTATCCATTCTGATACCATACGTCTTTTGATTGGAGCATTTAGTCCATTTACATTCAGAGTAATTATTGAAAGATATGGGTTTAGTGCCATTGTGTTACCTATAAAGTCACTGTGCCTGTAGATTGTCTCTGTTTCTTTCTAGTCTCTGTTACTTTTGGTTTCTCTTGCCCACTCAAAGGGTCCCCTTTAATGTTTCTTGCAGAGCTGGTTTAGTGTTTATGAACTCCTTTAGTTTTTGTTTATCTTGGAAATTCTATCTCTCCTTCTATTCTGAATGATAGCCTTGTGGGATAAAGTATTCTTGGCTGCATATTTTTCCCAATTAGCACATTGGATATATCATGCCAGTCCTTGTTGGACTGCCAGGGCTCTGTGGACAGGTATGCTGCCAGTCTTATATGTCTACCCTTGTAAAGGACTTTTTTTCCTGAGCTGCTTTCAGGATTCTCTCTTTATCATTGTATTTTGCAAATTTCACTATATGTCCTGGTGTCGACCTGTTTTTGTTGATTTTGAGGAGAGTTCTCTGTGCCTCTTGAACTGGAATGCTTGTTTCCTTCCCCAGATTAGGGAAGTTCTCAGCTATAATTTGTTCAAGTAAACCTTCTGCCCCATTTTCCCCACTCTTCTTCTTCTTCTTTTTCTTTTTGAAGTTTTTATTTATTTGACAGAGAGAGAAACAGCGAGAGAGGGAATACAAGAAGAGGGAGTGGGAGAGGAAGAAGCAGGCTTCCCGAGGAGCAGGGAGGCCGATGTGGGGCTCGATCCCAGGACCCTGGGATCAGGACCTGAGCTGAAGGCAGACAATTAACGACAGAGCCACCCAGGCACCCCCCCCAACTCTTCTTCTTCTGGGACTCCCATGATATAGATATTATTTTGCTTTATGGAATCACTGAGTTCCCTAAGTCTACCTTTGTGATCTAATAGTTTTCCTTTCCTCTTCTTTTCAGCTTCATTATTTTCCATAATTTTATCTTCTAACTGCCTCTTCTCTCCTCTGCTTCTTCAGTCCTTGTTGTGATTATATCTAGTTGGTTTTGCATCTCAATTATAGCATTTTTTATTTCAGCCTAACTAGTTTTTAGGTATTTTATCTCTGCAGTAAGGGTTTCTCTGGTGTCTTCTATGCTTTTTTTCCAGTCCAGCTAGTTGTCTTATGACTGTTCACCTAAATTCTTGTTCAGATATATTGTTTATATCTGTTTTGAGTAAGTCCCTGGCTATGATATCTTCCTCACTTTTTTTGAGAGAATTCCTCCATCTTGTCATTTTGGCTAAATTTCTATCTTTTGTATGTTATGAAAGCTTGTTATGTTTCCTACACCTCAGAGTAATGTTATATTAAAAAGAGGTCATACACTGTCCAGTGGCCCATAGAATCTTGAGTGAATACAAATGCTTGTTGTTTTAAGCTGTTAAGTTTTGGAGTGACTCTTTTGCTATATATGCAGCAAAAGCCAACACATGTATGCACAGGGTATCTCTGGAAAGACTTCTTTACAGGTTACACTGGTTGCCTGGGGGTAGGGAGGACTGGGTCAGGTGCAGTCTTTGAGACCTTTTGAATTTTGACCCATATGAATGTACATAATATGTTCTTTAAAAATGAATGGAATTGTAGGGGGCTCCTGGGTGGCTCAGTTGGTTAAGTGACTGCCTTTGGCTCAGGTCATGATCCTGGAGTCCCAGGATCGAGTCCCACATCAGGCTCCCTCCTCAGCAGAGAGTCTGCTTCTCCCTCTGACCCTCTTTCCTCTCCTGCTCTCTTTCATTCTCTCTCAAAAAAAAATCTTTAAAATAAAAATAATAAAAATAAATGGAATTGTAAAATGTTAGACTTATAAAAAATGACTGCTGGAGAAGAGTGTGTCATTTCATAAAATGTACTTTTTGTTATTACTTCAAAAGTAACTGAACTGGGGGGGCCTGGGTGGCTCAGTCAGTTAAGCATCTGCCTTCAGCTCAGGTCATGATTCTGGGGTCCTGGGATCGAGCCCCACATCGGGCTCCCTTCTCAGCAGGGAGCCTGCTTTCCCTCTCCCTCAGCCTGCCATTCCCCCTGTTTGTGCTCTCTCTGTCAAATAAATAAATAAATAAAATGTTTTTTAAAAAAGGTAACTGAACTGAAAATGAACATATGGGGCTTGTTTTTTTTTCCTTTCTCAAATAGATCTAAGACCTTTGTCCTCCAGCATAACAGCCTAAATGTACTATCTGGTGTTTGAGACAACAGCCCAGTCTCTTGTTCTTTGTGGTTTTAACATAAGTGCATCCAACAGTTTCCAAAGCTCTCACACCATGAAGCATTGTTTTGTCTGATGTTTCTCTGAAGTTCACACTCTTTCCACTATAATAGAGTGCTGTCTCCTTCCTAGGGCAGAAGGAAGAGAGCTCTGGGATCTATGCTATATTGTGTGTGACAAAACTTGAACTAGTTCAGGAAAAAAAGGAGGAACGTGTTGCCTCACTAAATTCAAGGAAAGGTGCAACAATCTAACTGTGGAAAAGTGAGGGTGGAGGGGGGACCTCGGGAACAAATGGATCTGGGACTTGAACGTTCCAGGTTTCCCCCCTCCTATTTCTTGTTGGTGTCATGTCATTCTCTCTCCTTGCAGAGCAGTTTCTGGTGGGTAGAGTGCTAAAAACCACCAGGTCTTAGATCTTATGGTTTGCTGCATTGGACTGTAACACCTTCTAATCTCTTGAAGTGTAAACAAACACATGAGGAAGGGCTCTGGCTGGCACTCCCTCTTTGGATCAAGCTCCAAGTAATCATGCATGATTGATGCATGAATCTTGCATGAATTTACTATGGCTTGGAGATTGATCTCAAGTAATCCACATGTTGGAATGATGGAAGGAGCCATTTTTAAAAGTGGTGTTGCCACCACTACTGTATGACTCTAAGCAGGTTACTTACTTTTTCTGAGTCTCAGTTTTGTCACCTATAATATCTACCCTATAGGGTTGTTTTAAGTATTAGCAATAATATACCTAGCATATATGGTGGGGGCAGGCTTCCATGCTGATAATTATTCTTCACTGTCTTGCTTAGGACCCACACTGAAGATATCTACTGTGGACCTTTCTGCAACACAAAATCTACTTGTGCATAAAGTCTCAGAAAAGTAGGGTTGAAATATATTTAGTCAGACAAAGTGCTGGTCCAGAAACTGGTACCAGATATGATAGAGTTTGCAGCACTTAATGGAAAACTCAGAAAAATAAAGGAAAATGTAGAGTTCTCTATAAAACTAAAGATATTCAATTTAAATAATTGCCTTTTATTTAAAAGTTATGTCCTAAAAAATAAGAAATGAATAAAAATTAAGCCCTAATTTTTTATACTAAAGTGGTTTTTTTAATGAAATGGTAGCAGTAGGTGGAGTTCTAAAAAATGTATTTATTTGACAAAATGAAAAGTTGACAACTCCACACTTATTTCTATTTTTAATTTACTTCTTCATGAAAAATTTAAAAGCAAAGAAAAGATCTTGGTCAATTCTTCATTTTCAAATAGAACCGAAATCAAGCCCTCGAGAGGTCATCCATGACTTGCCTAAAGCCCTAGAGTTAGAAAGTGGGCACTATAGGGGTGCCTGGGTAGCTCTGTCAGTTAAGCATCCAACTCTTGATTTCAGCTCACGTCATGATCTCAGGGTTGTGGGATCGGGCCACCTGTCAGGCCCCAAGCTGGGTGTGGGGTCTGTTTGGGATTCTCTCCCTCTCCCTCCCACGCTGCCCCTCCCCCACTCACACTGGGTTTCTCTCTCTAAAATAAATAAATAAACCAAAAAAAAAAAAAAAGGTGTGTACTACAGGGGGCAAAAAGAGACAGAGAGGGAAACAAATCAAAAGAGATTCTTAACTGTAGAGAACAAACTGAGGGTTGATGGGGGAAGGTGGGCAAGGAATGGACTAAATGGGTGATGGGGATTACGGAGGGCACTAGCACTGGGTGTTGTATGCAAGTGTTGAATTACTGAATTCTACTCTTGAAAGCAATATTGCACTGTACATTAAATAACTAGAAATTAAATAAAAATTTGAAAAGAAAAAAAATAAAGTGGATACTACAGATATGGTCCGGGTTGGACCCTGCTGGTGTTACCTCTGCTACAGAACAGATGGTTTTTGATTTTTAAGTTATCCCTTTTTTTAAATAAACTTTATTCTTCAGAGCAGTTTTAGGCTCACAGCAAAATTGAGCAGAAAGTACAGAGAATTCCCACATAACCCCATGTCCCTACATGCACACAGCCTCCCCCACTATCAACATCCCCGAACAGTGGTACATTTGTTAGAACTGATTAACCTGTATTGACACATCATTATCACCCAAAGTCCATAGGTTAGGGTTCACTCTTAGGGTTGTACATTCTATCATTTGGACAAATGTGTAATGACATGTATTTATGATCATGGTATCATATAGAATAGTTTCACTCCCTAAAAATCCTCTGTGCTCCACCTATTCATCCCTCCCTGCCGCACTAAGCCCTGGAAACCACTGATCTTTTTGTTGTCTCCCTTTCCAGAATGTCATATAATTGGAATCATACACTAAGCAATGGAATGAATCTTTGTGTCTCCCTCAAAATTCATTAGGTTGGACCTAATCCCCAATGTGATGGTATTTGGAGATGAGTCCTTTGGGAGGTGACTAGGTCATAAGGGTGCGGCCTTCATACATGGGATAGAAAAATGAATGGGCCCCTATAAAAGAAACACTACACCCTATGGCCATGGAGGTGAAAGCAAGCAAGATGCCCTCACTAGACACCCATTCTGTCAGCACTTTGATCTTGGACTTGCCAGCCTCCAGAACTTTGAGAAATAAATTTCTGTTATTTAAAAGCTATCTAGTCTGTGGTATTTCTATTATATTAGGCTGAAGCGACCAAGACTGGTTTCTTTCACTTAGCAATACACATTTAACTTTCCTCCATGTCTTTTTGTGGCTTGATATCTCATTTATTTTTAGCACTAAAAAAAATAAATAATCCATTGTCTGGATGAACCAAAGTTTGTCCATTCACCTACTGAAGGACATCTTGGTCACTTCCAGGCTTTGGTAATTATGAATAAAGCCAAATATTGGTTTTAGCAAACATTGGTTTAGTAAACACTGGTTGCAGGTTTTTATGTGGACATAAGTTTTAAACTCAGTTGAGTAAATACCTATGAGTGCAATGCCTGGATCATGTGGTAAGACTATGCTTAGTTTTGTAAGAAGCTGCCAAACTGTCTTTCAAAGTGGCTGTACCATTTTGCATTTCCACCAAGCAATGAATAAGAATTCCTGTGGCTCTACATCATTGCCAGCATTTTGGTATTATCAGTGTTTTGGATTTTTGCCATTTTAATAGATGTGTAATGATAAGTCATTGTTTTTTTAATGTGCAATTCTCTAACTACATACAATGTTGAGAATCTTTTCATATGCTAACTTGCCATCTGTATATCTTCTCTGGTGTCTGGTAAAGTCTTTCTCCATTTTTAAAAATTAACATATAATGTATTATTTGTTTCAGGGGTACAGGTCTGTGATTCATCAGTCTTACACAATTCACAGCACTCATGATAGCACATACCCTCCCCAATGTCCATCACCCAGCCACCCCATCTCTCCCACCCCCGTCCACTCCAGCAACCCTCAGTGTGTTTCCTGAGGTTAAGAGTCTCTTATGGTGTGTCTCCCCCTCTGGTTTCATCATGTTTCATTTTTTCCTCTCTTTCCATATGATCCTCTGGCTTGTTTCTCAAATTCCACATATCAGTAAGATCATATGTAATTTTCTTTCTCTGATTGACTTATTTCACTTAGCATAATACCTTCTAGTTCCATCCATGTCATTTCAAATGGCAAGATTTCATTTTTTGGTGGCTGCATAATATTCCATTACACACACACACACACACACACACACACACACACACACACACCATTTCTTCTTTTTTAAAAAAATTGTTTTAAGATTTTATTTATTTATTTAATTGACAGAGAGAGGGAGAGACAGCGA
Organism: Zalophus californianus; assembly: GCF_009762305.2. Classification (NCBI taxonomy): domain Eukaryota; kingdom Metazoa; phylum Chordata; class Mammalia; order Carnivora; family Otariidae; genus Zalophus; species Zalophus californianus. Next base: position 103,688,475 of record NC_045605.1, on the reverse strand, counting down.
GAGAGGGAACACAAGCAGGGGGAGTGGGAAACGGAGAAGCGGCCTTCCCACCAAGCAGGGAGCCCGATGCGGGGCTCAATCCCAGGACCCTGGGATCATGACCTGAGCCGAAGGCAGTCGCTTAACCAACTGAGCCACCCAGGCGCCCTTATACACCATTTCTTCTTTATCCATTCATCTGTCGATGGACATCTTGGTTCTCTCCATAGTTTGGTTATTTTTTACATTGCTGCTATAAACATTGGGGTGCACGTGCCCCTTCAGATCACTACATTTGTATCTTTGGGGTAAATACGCAGTAGTGCAATTGCTGGGTCATAGGGTAGCTCTATTTTCAACTTTTTGAGGAAACTCCATACTGTTTTCCAGAGTGGTTGCACCAGCTTGCATTCCCACCAACAGTGTAGGAGGGCTCCCCTTTGTCCGCAACCTTGCCAACATCTGTCGTTACCTGACTTGTTAATTTTAGCCATTCTGACTGGTGTGACGTGGTCTCATTGTGGTTTTGATTTGTATTTCCCTGATGCCGAGTGATGTTGACCACTTTTTCACGTGTCTGTTGGCCATTTAGATGTCTGCTTTAGAGAAATGTCTGTTCATGTCTTCTGCCCATTTCTTGATTGGATTATTTGTTCTTTGGGTGTTGAGTTTGATAAGTTCTTTATAGATTTTGGATACTAGCCCTTTATCTGATATGTCATTTGCAAATATCTTCACCCATTCTGTAGGTTGCCTTTTGGTTTTGTTGACTGTTTCCTTTGCTGTGCAGAAACTTTATCTTGATGAAGTCCCAATAGTTCATTTTTGCCCTTGCTTCCCTTGCCTTTGGTGATGTGTCTAGGAAGTTGCTGTGGCTGAGGTTGAAGAGGTTGCTGCCTGTGTTCTCCTCCAGAATTTTGATGGATTCCTGTCTCACATTTAGGTTTTTTATCCATTTTGAGTCTACTTTTGTGTGTGATGTAAGAGAATGGTCTAATTTCATTCTTCTGCATGTGGCGGTCCAATTTTCCCAACACCATTTGTAGAAGAGACTGTCTTTTTTCCATTGGACATTCTTTCCTGCTTTGTTGAAGATTAGTTGACCACAGTGTTGAGGGTCCATTTCTGGGTTCTCTATTCTGTTCCATTGATCTATGTGTCTGTTTTTGTGCCAGTACCATACTGTCTTGATGATTATGGCTTTGTAATAGAGCTGGAAGTCCGGAATTGTGATGCCACCAGCTTTGGTTTTCTTTTTCAAAATTCTTCTGGTTATTCAGGGTCTTCTTTGTTCCATACAAATTTTAGGATTATTTGTTCTTTGTTTAGGATTATTTTTCTTTGAAAAAAGTTGATGGTATTTTGATAGGGATTGTATTAAATATATAGACTGCTCTAGGTAGCATAGACATTTTCACAATATTTGTTCTTCCAATCCATGAGCAGGGAACGTTTTTCCATTTCTTTGTGTCTTCTTCAATTTCTTTCATGAGTTTTCTGTAATTTTCTGAGTACAGATTCTTTGCCTCTTTGTTTAGATTTATTCCTAGGTATCTTATGGTTTTTGGTGCAATTTTAAATGGGATTTAATTCTTAATTTCTTTTTCTTCTGTCTTGTTGTAGTTGTATAGAAATGCAACTGATTTCTGTGCATTGATTTTATATCCTGCCACGTTACTGAATTCCTGTATGGGTTCTAGCAGTTTTGAGGTGGAGTCTTTTGGGTTTTCCACATAAAGTGTCATATCAACATCTGCAAAGAGTGAGAGTTTGACTACTTCTTTGCCAATTTGGATGCCTTTTGTTTCTTTTTATTGTCGGATTGCTGAGCCTAGGACTTCTAGTACTATGTTGAATAGCAGTGGTGAGAGTGGACATCCCTGCTATGTTCCTGGCCTTAAGGGAAAAGCTCAGTTTTTCCTCATTGAGAATGATATTAGCTGTGGGTTTTTCATAGATGGCTTTTCTGACATTAAGGTATGTACCCTCTATCCCTACACTGTGAACAGTTTTAATCAAGAAAGGATGCTGTACTTTGTCAAATACTTTTTCTGCATCTATTGAGAGGATCATATGGTTCTTGTTCTTTCTTTTATTAATGTAGTGTATAACATTGATTGATTTGTGGATGTTAAACCAAATAAATCCCTCTTGGTTGTGGTGAATAATACTTTTAATGTACTGTTGGATTCTATTGACTAGTATTTTGGTGAGAATTGTTACATCCATGTTCATCAAGGATATTGGTCTGTAATTCTCCTTTTTTTTTAGGATTTTAAAATTTTATTTATTTGACAGAGAGAGACAGCAAAAGAGGGAACACAAGAAGGGGCAGTGGGAGAGGGAGAAGCAGGCTTCCTGCAGAGCAAGAAGCCTGTCGTGGGGATCAATCCCAGGACCCTGGGTTCATGACCTGAGCCAAAGGCAAACACTTAAAGACTGAGCCACTCAGGCACCCCTATAATTCTCCTTTTTGATGGGGTCTTTGTCTGGTTTGGGGATCAAGGTAATCCTGGCCTCATAAAATGAGTTTGGAAGTTTTCCTTCCATTTCTATTTTTTTGAACAGTTTCAGAAGAATAGGTATTAATTCTCTTTTAAATGTTTGGTAGAATTCCCCTGGGAACCCATCCGGCCCTGGACTCTTGTTTGTTGGGAGATTTTTGATTACTGATTCAATTTCTTTGCTGGTTATGGGTCTGTTTAGACTTTCTATTTCTTCCTGTTTCAGTTTTGGTCATTTATGTTAGTTTCTAGGAATGCATCCATTTCTTCCAGACTGCCTAATTTGTTGGCATGTAATTGTTCATAATATTCTCTTATAATTGTTTGTATTTCTGCAGTGTTGGTTTTGATCTCTCCTCTTTCATTCATGATTTTATTAGGGTCCTTTCTCTCTTTTTTTTTATAAGGCTGGCGAGGCATTTATCATTTTGTTAATTCTTTCAAAGAACCACCTCCTGGTTTCATTGTTCTGTTCTACTGTTTTTTTTTTTTTTAATTTCTGTATCATTGATTTCTGCTGTACTATTCATTATTTCCCTTCTCCTGCTGGATTTAGGCTTTATTATTTTCCCAACTCCTTTAGGTATAAGGTTAGGTTGTGTATTTGAGACTTTTTTTGCTTCTTGAGAAAGGCTTGTATTGCTATACACTTCCCTCTTGGGACAGCCTTTGCTGCATCTAAAAGGTTTTGGACTGTCATGTTTTCATTTTCATTTGCTTCCACGTATTTTTTAACTCTTCTTTAATTTCCTGGGTGACCCATTCATTCTTTACTAGGATGTTCTTTAATCTCCATGTATTTGAGTTCTTTCCAACTTTCCTCTTGTGATTGAGTCCAAGTTTCAAAACACTGTGGTCTGAAAATATGCAAGGAATGATCCTAATCTTTTGGTACCTGTTGAGACCTGATTTGCGACTGAGGATGTGATCTATTCTGGAGAATGTTCCATTTGCACTAGAGAAGAACGTGTATTTTGTTGCTTAGGGATGGACTGTTCTGAATAATCTGTGAAGTTCATCTGGTGCAGTGTGTCATTTAAAGCCTTTATTTCCTTGTTGATCTTTTGCTCAGATGATCTATTTCAGTGAGGGGGGTGTTAAAGTCCCCTACTATTATTGTCAATGTGTTTCTATGTTTTTGTTATTTTTTGGCTTATATAATTGGCTGCTCCCATGTTAGCAACATAAATATTTACAATTCTTAGATCTTCTTGTTGGATAGACCCTTTAATTATGCTATAGTGTCCTTCCTCATCTCTTATTATAGTCTTTGGTTTAAAATCTAATTTGTCTGGGGCACCTGGGTGGCTCAGTCAGTTAAGTGGCTGTCTTTGGCTCAGGTCATGATCCCAGGGTCCTGGGATTGAGTCCCACATCAGGCTTCCTGCTCAGCGGAGAGCCTGCTTCTCCCTTTCCCTCTGCCTGCTGCTCACCCTGCTTGTGCTCTCGCTCTCTCACTATCTCTCTCTCTGTGTCAAATAAATAAATAAAATCTTTAAAAAAATAAAATCTAATCTGTCTGATTTAAGGATTCCCATTCCAGCTTTCTGTTGATGTCCATTAGCGTGATAAATGGTTTTTAACCCCCCCTCTTTAAATCTGAAAGTGTCTTTGGGTTAAAATGAGTCTCTTGCAGACAGCATATCGATGGGTCTTGCTTTTTTTATCCAATCTCATACCCTGTGTCTTTAGATTGGGGCATTTAGCCCACTTATATTCAGGGTAACTATTAAAAGATATGAAATTAGTGCCATTGTATTGCCTGTAAGGTGATTGTTACTGTATATTTTCTCTATTCCTTTCTGATCTATGTTACTTTTAGGCTCTCTCTTTTTTAGAGGACGCCTTTCAATATTTCTTCTAGGACTGGTTTGGTGATCGCAAATTCTTTTAGTTTCTGTTTGTCCTGGAGCTTTTTATCTCTCCTTCTATTTTCAGTGAAAGCCGAACTGGTTATAGTATTCTAGGCTGCATATATTTCTAGTTTCTTACCCTGTATATATCACACAATCTTTCTACCCTACCATGTCTCTGTGGATAGCTCTGCTACAAATCTAATACTTCTACACTTGTAGGTGACAGACCTCTTATACCGAGTTGCTTTGAGGACTTTCTCTTTGTCTCTGAGGTTGGTACCAAAAGATTGGGATCATTACTTGCAAGTAAGTTTTGAGGGGCTTGTTGCATTGATTCCCAAAAATCTTTGACCCAGTCAAAGTTGCTCCGCCCCTGCCAGGGGCCAGATTAAGTAATCTGCTCCAATTTGCTCTATGTGGCTTTTGTTCCCTGAAGGCTCTCCACGCCGCTTTGGAGAATGAGAATGAAAATGGTGGCCTCCCCGTCTCTGGCCCCGGAGGAGCGGAGACCTGCGGCCTTACTCCTCAGTGAGCCCTCAGAGAAAAGCAGTCAACCACTCCTGTCTCCCCGGGCTCTGGCCGCACTCCATGGTCACCCAGCTTGTGACCCAGCCTGGATTTTGATGTCGGTTTCCTTCCCCAGATTAGGGAAGTTCTCTGTTATAATTTGCTCCAATATACCTTCTGCCCCTCTCTCTCTTCCTTCTTCTTCTGCGATCTCAATTATTCCAATATTGTTTCATCTTCTTGTATCGCCTATCTCTCAAATTCTGCCCTCGTGATCCAGTAGTTGTTTATCTCTCTTTTTTTCAGCTTCTTTATTCTCCATCATTTGGTCTTCTATGTCACGAGTTGTCTCTTCTGCCTCATTTATCCTAGAAGTTAGAGCCTCCATTTTTTATTGCACCTCATTAATAGCCTTTTTGATTTCAACCTGATTCGATTTTATTTCCTCAGAAAGGGATTCTCTAGTATCTTCTATCCTTTTTTTTTTTTTTTTTTTTTTAGCCCATCTAGTATCTTTATAATCGTCATTCTGAACTCTAGCTCTGACATCTTCCTAATGTCCATGTTGATTTGGTCCCTGGCGGTCGGTACTACCTCTTGTTCTCTCTCTTTTTTTTTTTTTTTGAGGTGAGTTTTCCCGTTTTGTCATTTTGTCCGGAGAAGAAGAGATGAACGAGAGAACAAAATACTAAAAGGGTAACAACGACCCCAGAGAAGTATACACTAAACAAATCAGATGAGATCCGAAACCGGGGACAGAAAGAAAAGAATATGATCAGGCTGGTGAACAGAACAGAACCACACACTAGATTCTGGGTGTATTTTGGTCTGTGAGAAGAAACTGAATCCCAAAATTTTAAAGAAAGAAAAACTTATGTATATACAAAGATAAGGGTAAACACAACGAAGGGATGGAATATGACTGTAAAAATGAAAATCAAAAAAGATTTCAGAAAAGGACTTGATACAAAATTGGTTGAAAAAGGAAAGAAGAAAATTTAAAAAATAAAGGAGAGAATGTGATCAGGCAGGTGAATAGAACAAAGCTGTACGCTAGATTTAGGGTATATTTTGGTCTGTTAGAAGAAGCTGCAACCCAAAATTATAAACAAAGAAAGACATATATATCTGTACGAAAAATAAGGTTAAATACAATGAAGGGGTAGAATATGACTGTAAAAACGAAAATTAAAAAAGATTTTTAAAAAGGAATTGATAAGAAGTTGGTTAAAAAGGCTAGGAAGAAACATCTAAAAAAATAGAAAAAAATGAATATTAAAAAAATGAACTTCAAAAGACTAAAGAATCATGGGGAAAAAAGCCATGAATTCTATGGGCAGTATTCCACTAGCGCTGGAGTTTTGCCGGTCCCATTGGTCAGTAAACTTGGCCTTGGTTGTATGTTCTTGCTGATCTTCTGGGGGAGGGGCCTGCTGCATTGAGTCTCAAAAGTCTTTGACCCATTCGGAATTCCTCCGCCCTTGCCAGGGGCCAGATTAAGTAATCTGCTCCAACTTGCTGTATGTGGCTTTTGTTCCCTGAAGGCTTTCCACGCCGCTTTGCAAGATGAGAATGAAAATGGTGGCCTCCCCGTCTCTGGCCCCGGAGGAGCGGAGACCTGCGGCCTTACTCCTCAGTGAGCCCTCAGAGAAAAGCAGTCAACCACTCCTGTCTCCCCGGGCTCTGGCCGCACTCCATGGTCACCCAGCTTGTGACCCAGCCTGGATTTTGATGTCGGTTTCCTTCCCCAGATTAGGGAAGTTCTCTGTTATAATTTGCTCCAATATACCTTCTGCCCCTCTCTCTCTTCCTTCTTCTTCTGGGATCTCAATTATTCCAATATTGTTTCATCTTCTTGTATCACCTATCTCTCAAATTCTGCCCTCGTGATCCAGTAGTTGTTTATCTCTCTTTTTTTCAGCTTCTTTATTATCCATCATTTGGTCTTCTATGTCACGAGTTGTCTCTTCTGCGTCATTTATCCTAGAAGTTAGAGCCTCCATTTTTTATTGCACCTCATTAATAGCCTTTTTGATTTCAACCTGATTCGATTTTATTTACTCAGAAAGGGTTTCTCTAGTTTCTTCTATCCTTTTTTTTTTTTTTTTTTTTTTTTAGCCCAGCTAGTATCTTTATAATCGTCATTCTGAACTCTAGCTCTGACATCTTCCTAATGTCCATGTTGATTTGGTCCCTGGCGGTCGGTACTGCCTCTTGTTCTCTCTCTTTTTTTTTTTTTTGAGGTGAGTTTTCCCGTTTTGTCATTTTGTCCGGAGAAGAAGAGATGAACGAGAGAACAAAATACTAAAAGGGTAACAACGACCCCAGAGAAGTATACACTAAACAAATCAGATGAGATCCGAAACCGGGGACAGAAAGAAAAGAATATGATCAGGCTGGTGAACAGAACAGAACCACACACTAGATTCTGGGTGCATTTTGGTCTGTGAGAAGACACTGAATCCCAAAATTTTAAAGAAAGAAAAACTTATGTATATACAAAGATAAGGGTAAACACAACGAAGGGATGGAATATGACTGTAAAAATGAAAATCAAAAAAGATTTCAGAAAAGGACTTGATACAAAATTGGTTGAAAAAGGAAAGAAGAAAATTTAAAAAATAAAGGAGAGAATGTGATCAGGCAGGTGAATAGAACAAAGCTGTACGCTAGATTTAGGGTATATTTTGGTCTGTTAGAAGAAGCTGCAACCCAAAATTTTAAACAAAGAAAGACATATATATGTGTACGAAAAATAAGGTTAAATACAATGAAGGGGTAGAATATGACTGTAAAAACGAAAATTAAAAAAGATTTTTAAAAAGGAATTGATAAGAAGTTGGTTAAAAAGGCTAGGAAGAAACATCTAAAAAAATAGAAAAAAATGAATATTAAAAAAATGAACTTCAAAAGACTAAAGAATCATGGGGAAAAAAGCCATGAATTCTATGGGCAGTATTCCACTAGCGCTGGAGTTTTGCCGGTCCCATTGGTCAGTAAACTTGGCCTTGGTTGTATGTTCTTGCTGATCTTCTGGGGGAGGGGCCTGCTGCATTGAGTCTCAAAAGTCTTTGACCCATTCGGAATTCCTCCGCCCTTGCCAGGGGCCAGATTAAGTAATCTGCTCCAATTTGCTCTATGTGGCTTTTGTTCCCTGAAGGCTCTCCACGCCGCTTTGGAGAATGAGAATGAAAATGGTGGCCTCCCCGTCTCTGGCCCCGGAGGAGCGGAGACCTGCGGCCTTACTCCTCAGTGAGCCCTCAGAGAAAAGCAGTCAACCACTCCTGTCTCCCCGGGCTCTGGCCGCACTCCATGGTCACCCAGCTTGTGACCCAGCCTGGATTTTGATGTCGGTTTCCTTCCCCAGATTAGGGAAGTTCTCTGTTATAATTTGCTCCAATATACCTTCTGCCCCTCTCTCTCTTCCTTCTTCTTCTGCGATCTCAATTATTCCAATATTGTTTCATCTTCTTGTATCGCCTATCTCTCAAATTCTGCCCTCGTGATCCAGTAGTTGTTTATCTCTCTTTTTTTCAGCTTCTTTATTCTCCATCATTTGGTCTTCTATGTCACGAGTTGTCTCTTCTGCCTCATTTATCCTAGAAGTTAGAGCCTCCATTTTTTATTGCACCTCATTAATAGCCTTTTTGATTTCAACCTGATTCGATTTTATTTCCTCAGAAAGGGATTCTCTAGTATCTTCTATCCTTTTTTTTTTTTTTTTTTTTTTTAGCCCATCTAGTATCTTTATAATCGTCATTCTGAACTCTAGCTCTGACATCTTCCTAATGTCCATGTTGATTTGGTCCCTGGCGGTCGGTACTGCCTCTTGTTCTCTCTCTTTTTTTCTTTTTTTGAGGTGAGTTTTCCCGTTTTGTCATTTTGTCCGGAGAAGAATAGATGAACGAGAGAACAAAATACTAAAAGGGTAACAACGACCCCAGAGAAGTATACACTAAACAAATCAGATGAGATCCGGAACCGGGGACAGAAAGAAAAGAATATGATCAGGCTGGTGAACAGAACAGAACCACACACTAGATTCTGGGTGCATTTTGGTCTGTGAGAAGACACTGAATCCCAAAATTTTAAAGAAAGAAAAACTTATGTATATACAAAGATAAGGGTAAATACAACGAAGGGATGGAATATGACTGTAAAAATGAAAATCAAAAAAGATTTCAGAAAAGGACTTGATACAAAATTGGTTGAAAAAGGAAAGAAGAAAATTTAAAAAATAAAGGAGAGAATGTGATCAGGCAGGTGAATAGAACAAAGCTGTACGCTAGATTTAGGGTATATTTTGGTCTGTTAGAAGAAGCTGCAACCCAAAATTTTAAACAAAGAAAGACATATATATGTGTACGAAAAATAAGGTTAAATACAATGAAGGGGTAGAATATGACTGTAAAAACGAAAATTAAAAAAGATTTTTAAAAAGGAATTGATAAGAAGTTGGTTAAAAAGGCTAGGAAGAAACATCTAAAAAAATAGAAAAAAATGAATATTAAAAAAATGAACTTCAAAAGACTAAAGAATCATGGGGAAAAAAGCCATGAATTCTATGGGCAGTATTCCACTAGCGCTGGAGTTTTGCCGGTCCCATTGGTCAGTAAACTTGGCCTTGGTTGTATGTTCTTGCTGATCTTCTGGGGGAGGGGCCTGCTGCATTGAGTCTCAAAAGTCTTTGACCCATTCGGAATTCCTCCGCCCTTGCCAGGGGCCAGATTAAGTAATCTGCTCCAATTTGCTCTATGTGGCTTTTGTTCCCTGAAGGCTCTCCACGCCGCTTTGGAGAATGAGAATGAAAATGGTGGCCTCCCCGTCTCTGGCCCCGGAGGAGCGGAGACCTGCGGCCTTACTCCTCAGTGAGCCCTCAGAGAAAAGCAGTCAACCACTCCTGTCTCCCCGGGCTCTGGCCGCACTCCATGGTCACCCAGCTTGTGACCCAGCCTGGATTTTGATGTCGGTTTCCTTCCCCAGATTAGGGAAGTTCTCTGTTATAATTTGCTCCAATATACCTTCTGCCCCTCTCTCTCTTCCTTCTTCTTCTGCGATCTCAATTATTCCAATATTGTTTCATCTTCTTGTATCGCCTATCTCTCAAATTCTGCCCTCGTGATCCAGTAGTTGTTTATCTCTCTTTTTTTCAGCTTCTTTATTCTCCATCATTTGGTCTTCTATGTCACGAGTTGTCTCTTCTGCCTCATTTATCCTAGAAGTTAGAGCCTCCATTTTTTATTGCACCTCATTAATAGCCTTTTTGATTTCAACCTGATTCGATTTTATTTCCTCAGAAAGGGATTCTCTAGTATCTTCTATCCTTTTTTTTTTTTTTTTTTTTTTAGCCCATCTAGTATCTTTATAATCGTCATTCTGAACTCTAGCTCTGACATCTTCCTAATGTCCATGTTGATTTGGTCCCTGGCGGTCGGTACTACCTCTTGTTCTCTCTCTTTTTTTTTTTTTTTGAGGTGAGTTTTCCCGTTTTGTCATTTTGTCCGGAGAAGAAGAGATGAACGAGAGAACAAAATACTAAAAGGGTAACAACGACCCCAGAGAAGTATACACTAAACAAATCAGATGAGATCCGAAACCGGGGACAGAAAGAAAAGAATATGATCAGGCTGGTGAACAGAACAGAACCACACACTAGATTCTGGGTGTATTTTGGTCTGTGAGAAGAAACTGAATCCCAAAATTTTAAAGAAAGAAAAACTTATGTATATACAAAGATAAGGGTAAACACAACGAAGGGATGGAATATGACTGTAAAAATGAAAATCAAAAAAGATTTCAGAAAAGGACTTGATACAAAATTGGTTGAAAAAGGAAAGAAGAAAATTTAAAAAATAAAGGAGAGAATGTGATCAGGCAGGTGAATAGAACAAAGCTGTACGCTAGATTTAGGGTATATTTTGGTCTGTTAGAAGAAGCTGCAACCCAAAATTATAAACAAAGAAAGACATATATATCTGTACGAAAAATAAGGTTAAATACAATGAAGGGGTAGAATATGACTGTAAAAACGAAAATTAAAAAAGATTTTTAAAAAGGAATTGATAAGAAGTTGGTTAAAAAGGCTAGGAAGAAACATCTAAAAAAATAGAAAAAAATGAATATTAAAAAAATGAACTTCAAAAGACTAAAGAATCATGGGGAAAAAAGCCATGAATTCTATGGGCAGTATTCCACTAGCGCTGGAGTTTTGCCGGTCCCATTGGTCAGTAAACTTGGCCTTGGTTGTATGTTCTTGCTGATCTTCTGGGGGAGGGGCCTGCTGCATTGAGTCTCAAAAGTCTTTGACCCATTCGGAATTCCTCCGCCCTTGCCAGGGGCCAGATTAAGTAATCTGCTCCAATTTGCTCTATGTGGCTTTTGTTCCCTGAAGGCTCTCCACGCCGCTTTGGAGAATGAGAATGAAAATGGTGGCCTCCCCGTCTCTGGCCCCGGAGGAGCGGAGACCTGCGGCCTTACTCCTCAGTGAGCCCTCAGAGAAAAGCAGTCAACCACTCCTGTCTCCCCGGGCTCTGGCCGCACTCCATGGTCACCCAGCTTGTGACCCAGCCTGGATTTTGATGTCGGTTTCCTTCCCCAGATTAGGGAAGTTCTCTGTTATAATTTGCTCCAATATACCTTCTGCCCCTCTCTCTCTTCCTTCTTCTTCTGCGATCTCAATTATTCCAATATTGTTTCATCTTCTTGTATCGCCTATCTCTCAAATTCTGCCCTCGTGATCCAGTAGTTGTTTATCTCTCTTTTTTTCAGCTTCTTTATTCTCCATCATTTGGTCTTCTATGTCACGAGTTGTCTCTTCTGCCTCATTTATCCTAGAAGTTAGAGCCTCCATTTTTTATTGCACCTCATTAATAGCCTTTTTGATTTCAACCTGATTCGATTTTATTTCCTCAGAAAGGGATTCTCTAGTATCTTCTATCCTTTTTTTTTTTTTTTTTTTTTTTAGCCCATCTAGTATCTTTATAATCGTCATTCTGAACTCTAGCTCTGACATCTTCCTAATGTCCATGTTGATTTGGTCCCTGGCGGTCGGTACTACCTCTTGTTCTCTCTCTTTTTTTTTTTTTTTGAGGTGAGTTTTCCCGTTTTGTCATTTTGTCCGGAGAAGAAGAGATGAACGAGAGAACAAAATACTAAAAGGGTAACAACGACCCCAGAGAAGTATACACTAAACAAATCAGATGAGATCCGAAACCGGGGACAGAAAGAAAAGAATATGATCAGGCTGGTGAACAGAACAGAACCACACACTAGATTCTGGGTGTATTTTGGTCTGTGAGAAGAAACTGAATCCCAAAATTTTAAAGAAAGAAAAACTTATGTATATACAAAGATAAGGGTAAACACAACGAAGGGATGGAATATGACTGTAAAAATGAAAATCAAAAAAGATTTCAGAAAAGGACTTGATACAAAATTGGTTGAAAAAGGAAAGAAGAAAATTTAAAAAATAAAGGAGAGAATGTGATCAGGCAGGTGAATAGAACAAAGCTGTACGCTAGATTTAGGGTATATTTTGGTCTGTTAGAAGAAGCTGCAACCCAAAATTATAAACAAAGAAAGACATATATATCTGTACGAAAAATAAGGTTAAATACAATGAAGGGGTAGAATATGACTGTAAAAACGAAAATTAAAAAAGATTTTTAAAAAGGAATTGATAAGAAGTTGGTTAAAAAGGCTAGGAAGAAACATCTAAAAAAATAGAAAAAAATGAATATTAAAAAAATGAACTTCAAAAGACTAAAGAATCATGGGGAAAAAAGCCATGAATTCTATGGGCAGTATTCCACTAGCGCTGGAGTTTTGCCGGTCCCATTGGTCAGTAAACTTGGCCTTGGTTGTATGTTCTTGCTGATCTTCTGGGGGAGGGGCCTGCTGCATTGAGTCTCAAAAGTCTTTGACCCATTCGGAATTCCTCCGCCCTTGCCAGGGGCCAGATTAAGTAATCTGCTCCAACTTGCTGTATGTGGCTTTTCTTCCCTGAAGGCTTTCCACGCCGCTTTGCAAGATGAGAATGAAAATGGTGGCCTCCCCGTCTCTGGCCCCGGAGGAGCGGAGACCTGCGGCCTTACTCCTCAGTGAGCCCTCAGAGAAAAGCAGTCAACCACTCCTGTCTCCCCGGGCTCTGGCCGCACTCCATGGTCACCCAGCTTGTGACCCAGCCTGGATTTTGATGTCGGTTTCCTTCCCCAGATTAGGGAAGTTCTCTGTTATAATTTGCTCCAATATACCTTCTGCCCCTCTCTCTCTTCCTTCTTCTTCTGGGATCTCAATTATTCCAATATTGTTTCATCTTCTTGTATCACCTATCTCTCAAATTCTGCCCTCGTGATCCAGTAGTTGTTTATCTCTCTTTTTTTCAGCTTCTTTATTCTCCATCATTTGGTCTTCTATGTCACGAGTTGTCTCTTCTGCGTCATTTATCCTAGAAGTTAGAGCCTCCATTTTTTATTGCACCTCATTAATAGCCTTTTTGATTTCAACCTGATTCGATTTTATTTCCTCAGAAAGGGATTCTCTAGTATCTTCTATCCTTTTTTTTTTTTTTTTTTTTTTTTAGCCCAGCTAGTATCTTTATAATCGTCATTCTGAACTCTAGCTCTGACATCTTCCTAATGTCCATGTTGATTTGGTCCCTGGCGGTCGGTACTGCCTCTTGTTCTCTCTCTTTTTTTTTTTTTTGAGGTGAGTTTTCCCGTTTTGTCATTTTGTCCGGAGAAGAAGAGATGAACGAGAGAACAAAATACTAAAAGGGTAACAACGACCCCAGAGAAGTATACACTAAACAAATCAGATGAGATCCGAAACCGGGGACAGAAAGAAAAGAATATGATCAGGCTGGTGAACAGAACAGAACCACACACTAGATTCTGGGTGCATTTTGGTCTGTGAGAAGACACTGAATCCCAAAATTTTAAAGAAAGAAAAACTTATGTATATACAAAGATAAGGGTAAACACAACGAAGGGATGGAATATGACTGTAAAAATGAAAATCAAAAAAGATTTCAGAAAAGGACTTGATACAAAATTGGTTGAAAAAGGAAAGAAGAAAATTTAAAAAATAAAGGAGAGAATGTGATCAGGCAGGTGAATAGAACAAAGCTGTACGCTAGATTTAGGGTATATTTTGGTCTGTTAGAAGAAGCTGCAACCCAAAATTTTAAACAAAGAAAGACATATATATGTGTACGAAAAATAAGGTTAAATACAATGAAGGGGTAGAATATGACTGTAAAAACGAAAATTAAAAAAGATTTTTAAAAAGGAATTGATAAGAAGTTGGTTAAAAAGGCTAGGAAGAAACATCTAAAAAAATAGAAAAAAATGAATATTAAAAAAATGAACTTCAAAAGACTAAAGAATCATGGGGAAAAAAGCCATGAATTCTATGGGCAGTATTCCACTAGCGCTGGAGTTTTGCCCGTCCCATTGGTCAGTAAACTTGGCCTTGGTTGTATGTTCTTGCTGATCTTCTGGGGGAGGGGCCTGCTGCATTGAGTCTCAAAAGTCTTTGACCCATTCGGAATTCCTCCGCCCTTGCCAGGGGCCAGATTAAGTAATCTGCTCCAATTTGCTCTATGTGGCTTTTGTTCCCTGAAGGCTCTCCACGCCGCTTTGGAGAATGAGAATGAAAATGGTGGCCTCCCCGTCTCTGGCCCCGGAGGAGCGGAGACCTGCGGCCTTACTCCTCAGTGAGCCCTCAGAGAAAAGCAGTCAACCACTCCTGTCTCCCCGGGCTCTGGCCGCACTCCATGGTCACCCAGCTTGTGACCCAGCCTGGATTTTGATGTCGGTTTCCTTCCCCAGATTAGGGAAGTTCTCTGTTATAATTTGCTCCAATATACCTTCTGCCCCTCTCTCTCTTCCTTCTTCTTCTGCGATCTCAATTATTCCAATATTGTTTCATCTTCTTGTATCGCCTATCTCTCAAATTCTGCCCTCGTGATCCAGTAGTTGTTTATCTCTCTTTTTTTCAGCTTCTTTATTCTCCATCATTTGGTCTTCTATGTCACGAGTTGTCTCTTCTGCCTCATTTATCCTAGAAGTTAGAGCCTCCATTTTTTATTGCACCTCATTAATAGCCTTTTTGATTTCAACCTGATTCGATTTTATTTCCTCAGAAAGGGATTCTCTAGTATCTTCTATCCTTTTTTTTTTTTTTTTTTTTTTAGCCCATCTAGTATCTTTATAATCGTCATTCTGAACTCTAGCTCTGACATCTTCCTAATGTCCATGTTGATTTGGTCCCTGGCGGTCGGTACTGCCTCTTGTTCTCTCTCTTTTTTTCTTTTTTTGAGGTGAGTTTTCCCGTTTTGTCATTTTGTCCGGAGAAGAATAGATGAACGAGAGAACAAAATACTAAAAGGGTAACAACGACCCCAGAGAAGTATACACTAAACAAATCAGATGAGATCCGGAACCGGGGACAGAAAGAAAAGAATATGATCAGGCTGGTGAACAGAACAGAACCACACACTAGATTCTGGGTGCATTTTGGTCTGTGAGAAGACACTGAATCCCAAAATTTTAAAGAAAGAAAAACTTATGTATATACAAAGATAAGGGTAAATACAACGAAGGGATGGAATATGACTGTAAAAATGAAAATCAAAAAAGATTTCAGAAAAGGACTTGATACAAAATTGGTTGAAAAAGGAAAGAAGAAAATTTAAAAAATAAAGGAGAGAATGTGATCAGGCAGGTGAATAGAACAAAGCTGTACGCTAGATTTAGGGTATATTTTGGTCTGTTAGAAGAAGCTGCAACCCAAAATTTTAAACAAAGAAAGACATATATATGTGTACGAAAAATAAGGTTAAATACAATGAAGGGGTAGAATATGACTGTAAAAACGAAAATTAAAAAAGATTTTTAAAAAGGAATTGATAAGAAGTTGGTTAAAAAGGCTAGGAAGAAACATCTAAAAAAATAGAAAAAAATGAATATTAAAAAAATGAACTTCAAAAGACTAAAGAATCATGGGGAAAAAAGCCATGAATTCTATGGGCAGTATTCCACTAGCGCTGGAGTTTTGCCCGTCCCATTGGTCAGTAAACTTGGCCTTGGTTGTATGTTCTTGCTGATCTTCTGGGGGAGGGGCCTGCTGCATTGAGTCTCAAAAGTCTTTGACCCATTCGGAATTCCTCCGCCCTTGCCAGGGGCCAGATTAAGTAATCTGCTCCAATTTGCTCTATGTGGCTTTTGTTCCCTGAAGGCTCTCCACGCCGCTTTGGAGAATGAGAATGAAAATGGTGGCCTCCCCGTCTCTGGCCCCGGAGGAGCGGAGACCTGCGGCCTTACTCCTCAGTGAGCCCTCAGAGAAAAGCAGTCAACCACTCCTGTCTCCCCGGGCTCTGGCCGCACTCCATGGTCACCCAGCTTGTGACCCAGCCTGGATTTTGATGTCGGTTTCCTTCCCCAGATTAGGGAAGTTCTCTGTTATAATTTGCTCCAATATACCTTCTGCCCCTCTCTCTCTTCCTTCTTCTTCTGCGATCTCAATTATTCCAATATTGTTTCATCTTCTTGTATCGCCTATCTCTCAAATTCTGCCCTCGTGATCCAGTAGTTGTTTATCTCTCTTTTTTTCAGCTTCTTTATTCTCCATCATTTGGTCTTCTATGTCACGAGTTGTCTCTTCTGCCTCATTTATCCTAGAAGTTAGAGCCTCCATTTTTTATTGCACCTCATTAATAGCCTTTTTGATTTCAACCTGATTCGATTTTATTTCCTCAGAAAGGGATTCTCTAGTATCTTCTATCCTTTTTTTTTTTTTTTTTTTTTTAGCCCATCTAGTATCTTTATAATCGTCATTCTGAACTCTAGCTCTGACATCTTCCTAATGTCCATGTTGATTTGGTCCCTGGCGGTCGGTACTGCCTCTTGTTCTCTCTCTTTTTTTCTTTTTTTGAGGTGAGTTTTCCCGTTTTGTCATTTTGTCCGGAGAAGAATAGATGAACGAGAGAACAAAATACTAAAAGGGTAACAACGACCCCAGAGAAGTATACACTAAACAAATCAGATGAGATCCGGAACCGGGGACAGAAAGAAAAGAATATGATCAGGCTGGTGAACAGAACAGAACCACACACTAGATTCTGGGTGCATTTTGGTCTGTGAGAAGACACTGAATCCCAAAATTTTAAAGAAAGAAAAACTTATGTATATACAAAGATAAGGGTAAATACAACGAAGGGATGGAATATGACTGTAAAAATGAAAATCAAAAAAGATTTCAGAAAAGGACTTGATACAAAATTGGTTGAAAAAGGAAAGAAGAAAATTTAAAAAATAAAGGAGAGAATGTGATCAGGCAGGTGAATAGAACAAAGCTGTACGCTAGATTTAGGGTATATTTTGGTCTGTTAGAAGAAGCTGCAACCCAAAATTTTAAACAAAGAAAGACATATATATGTGTACGAAAAATAAGGTTAAATACAATGAAGGGGTAGAATATGACTGTAAAAACGAAAATTAAAAAAGATTTTTAAAAAGGAATTGATAAGAAGTTGGTTAAAAAGGCTAGGAAGAAACATCTAAAAAAATAGAAAAAAATGAATATTAAAAAAATGAACTTCAAAAGACTAAAGAATCATGGGGAAAAAAGCCATGAATTCTATGGGCAGTATTCCACTAGCGCTGGAGTTTTGCCCGTCCCATTGGTCAGTAAACTTGGCCTTGGTTGTATGTTCTTGCTGATCTTCTGGGGGAGGGGCCTGCTGCATTGAGTCTCAAAAGTCTTTGACCCATTCGGAATTCCTCCGCCCTTGCCAGGGGCCAGATTAAGTAATCTGCTCCAATTTGCTCTATGTGGCTTTTGTTCCCTGAAGGCTCTCCACGCCGCTTTGGAGAATGAGAATGAAAATGGTGGCCTCCCCGTCTCTGGCCCCGGAGGAGCGGAGACCTGCGGCCTTACTCCTCAGTGAGCCCTCAGAGAAAAGCAGTCAACCACTCCTGTCTCCCCGGGCTCTGGCCGCACTCCATGGTCACCCAGCTTGTGACCCAGCCTGGATTTTGATGTCGGTTTCCTTCCCCAGATTAGGGAAGTTCTCTGTTATAATTTGCTCCAATATACCTTCTGCCCCTCTCTCTCTTCCTTCTTCTTCTGCGATCTCAATTATTCCAATATTGTTTCATCTTCTTGTATCGCCTATCTCTCAAATTCTGCCCTCGTGATCCAGTAGTTGTTTATCTCTCTTTTTTTCAGCTTCTTTATTCTCCATCATTTGGTCTTCTATGTCACGAGTTGTCTCTTCTGCCTCATTTATCCTAGAAGTTAGAGCCTCCATTTTTTATTGCACCTCATTAATAGCCTTTTTGATTTCAACCTGATTCCATTTTATTTCCTCAGAAAGGGATTCTCTAGTATCTTCTATGCTTTTTTTTTTTTTTTTAGCCCATCTAGTATCTTTATAATCGTCATTCTGAACTCTAGCTCTGACATCTTCCTAATGTCCATGTTGATTTGGTCCCTGGCGGTCGGTACTGCCTCTTGTTCTCTCTCTTTTTTTTTTTTTTGAGGTGAGTTTTCCCGTTTTGTCATTTTGTCCGGAGAAGAAGAGATGAACGAGAGAACAAAATACTAAAAGGGTAACAACGACCCCAGAGAAGTATACACTAAACAAATCAGATGAGATCCGAAACCGGGGACAGAAAGAAAAGAATATGATCAGGCTGGTGAACAGAACAGAACCACACACTAGATTCTGGGTGTGTTTTGGTCTGTGAGAAGACACTGAATCCCAAAATTTTAAAGAAAGAAAAACTTATGTATATACAAAGATAAGGGTAAACACAACGAAGGGATGGAATATGACTGTAAAAATGAAAATCAAAAAAGATTTCAGAAAAGGACTTGATACAAAATTGGTTGAAAAAGGAAAGAAGAAAATTTAAAAAATAAAGGAGAGAATGTGATCAGGCAGGTGAATAGAACAAAGCTGTACGCTAGATTTAGGGTATATTTTGGTCTGTTAGAAGAAGCTGCAACCCAAAATTATAAACAAAGAAAGACATATATATCTGTACGAAAAATAAGGTTAAATACAATGAAGGGGTAGAATATGACTGTAAAAACGAAAATTAAAAAAGATTTTTAAAAAGGAATTGATAAGAAGTTGGTTAAAAAGGCTAGGAAGAAACATCTAAAAAAATAGAAAAAAATGAATATTAAAAAAATGAACTTCAAAAGACTAAAGAATCATGGGGAAAAAAGCCATGAATTCTATGGGCAGTATTCCACTAGCGCTGGAGTTTTGCCGGTCCCATTGGTCAGTAAACTTGGCCTTGGTTGTATGTTCTTGCTGATCTTCTGGGGGAGGGGCCTGCTGCATTGAGTCTCAAAAGTCTTTGACCCATTCGGAATTCCTCCGCCCTTGCCAGGGGCCAGATTAAGTAATCTGCTCCAATTTGCTCTATGTGGCTTTTGTTCCCTGAAGGCTCTCCACGCCGCTTTGGAGGATGAGAATGAAAATGGTGGCCTCCCCGTCTCTGGCCCCGGAGGAGCGGAGACCTGCGGCCTTACTCCTCAGTGAGCCCTCAGAGAAAAGCAGTCAACCACTCCTGTCTCCCCGGGCTCTGGCCGCACTCCATGGTCACCCAGCTTGTGACCCAGCCTGGATTTTGATGTCGGTTTCCTTCCCCAGATTAGGGAAGTTCTCTGTTATAATTTGCTCCAATATACCTTCTGCCCCTCTCTCTCTTCCTTCTTCTTCTGCGATCTCAATTATTCCAATATTGTTTCATCTTCTTGTATCGCCTATCTCTCAAATTCTGCCCTCGTGATCCAGTAGTTGTTTATCTCTCTTTTTTTCAGCTTCTTTATTCTCCATCATTTGGTCTTCTATGTCACGAGTTGTCTCTTCTGCCTCATTTATCCTAGAAGTTAGAGCCTCCATTTTTTATTGCACCTCATTAATAGCCTTTTTGATTTCAACCTGATTCGATTTTATTTCCTCAGAAAGGGATTCTCTAGTATCTTCTATCCTTTTTTTTTTTTTTTTTTTTTTTTTTTAGCCCAGCTAGTATCTTTATAATCGTCATTCTGAACTCTAGCTCTGACATCTTCCTAATGTCCATGTTGATTTGGTCCCTGGCGGTCGGTACTGCCTCTTGTTCTCTCTCTTTTTTTTTTTTTTGAGGTGAGTTTTCCCGTTTTGTCATTTTGTCCGGAGAAGAAGAGATGAACGAGAGAACAAAATACTAAAAGGGTAACAACGACCCCAGAGAAGTATACACTAAACAAATCAGATGAGATCCGAAACCGGGGACAGAAAGAAAAGAATATGATCAGGCTGGTGAACAGAACAGAACCACACACTAGATTCTGGGTGTGTTTTGGTCTGTGAGAAGACACTGAATCCCAAAATTTTAAAGAAAGAAAAACTTATGTATATACAAAGATAAGGGTAAACACAACGAAGGGATGGAATATGACTGTAAAAATGAAAATCAAAAAAGATTTCAGAAAAGGACTTGATACAAAATTGGTTGAAAAAGGAAAGAAGAAAATTTAAAAAATAAAGGAGAGAATGTGATCAGGCAGGTGAATAGAACAAAGCTGTACGCTAGATTTAGGGTATATTTTGGTCTGTTAGAAGAAGCTGCAACCCAAAATTATAAACAAAGAAAGACATATATATCTGTACGAAAAATAAGGTTAAATACAATGAAGGGGTAGAATATGACTGTAAAAACGAAAATTAAAAAAGATTTTTAAAAAGGAATTGATAAGAAGTTGGTTAAAAAGGCTAGGAAGAAACATCTAAAAAAATAGAAAAAAATGAATATTAAAAAAATGAACTTCAAAAGACTAAAGAATCATGGGGAAAAAAAGCCATGAATTCTATGGGCAGTATTCCACTAGCGCTGGAGTTTTGCCGGTCCCATTGGTCAGTAAACTTGGCCTTGGTTGTATGTTCTTGCTGATCTTCTGGGGGAGGGGCCTGCTGCATTGAGTCTCAAAAGTCTTTGACCCATTCGGAATTCCTCCGCCCTTGCCAGGGGCCAGATTAAGTAATCTGCTCCAACTTGCTGTATGTGGCTTTTGTTCCCTGAAGGCTTTCCACGCCGCTTTGGAGGATGAGAATGAAAATGGTGGCCTCCCCGTCTCTGGCCCCGGAGGAGCGGAGACCTGCGGCCTTACTCCTCAGTGAGCCCTCAGAGAAAAGCAGTCAACCACTCCTGTCTCCCCGGGCTCTGGCCGCACTCCATGGTCACCCAGCTTGTGACCCAGCCTGGATTTTGATGTCGGTTTCCTTCCCCAGATTAGGGAAGTTCTCTGTTATAATTTGCTCCAATATACCTTCTGCCCCTCTCTCTCTTCCTTCTTCTTCTGGGATCTCAATTATTCCAATATTGTTTCATCTTCTTGTATCACCTATCTCTCAAATTCTGCCCTCGTGATCCAGTAGTTGTTTATCTCTCTTTTTTTCAGCTTCTTTATTCTCCATCATTTGGTCTTCTATGTCACGAGTTGTCTCTTCTGCCTCATTTATCCTAGAAGTTAGAGCCTCCATTTTTTATTGCACCTCATTAATAGCCTTTTTTATTTCAACCTGATTCCATTTTATTTCCTCAGAAAGGGATTCTCTAGTATCTTCTATCCTTTTTTTTTTTTTTTTTTTTTAGCCCAGCTAGTATCTTTATAATCGTCATTCTGAACTCTAGCTCTGACATCTTCCTAATGTCCATGTTGATTTGGTCCCTGGCGGTCGGTACTGCCTCTTGTTCTCTCTCTTTTTTTTTTTTTGAGGTGAGTTTTCCCGTTTTGTCATTTTGTCCGGAGAAGAATAGATGAACGAGAGAACAAAATACTAAAAGGGTAACAACGACCCCAGAGAAGTATACACTAAACAAATCAGATGAGATCCGAAACCGGGGACAGAAAGAAAAGAATATGATCAGGCTGGTGAACAGAACAGAACCACACACTAGATTCTGGGTGTATTTTGGTCTGTGAGAAGACACTGAATCCCAAAATTTTAAAGAAAGAAAAACTTATGTATATACAAAGATAAGGGTAAATACAACGAAGGGATGGAATATGACTGTAAAAATGAAAATCAAAAAAGATTTCAGAAAAGGACTTGATACAAAATTGGTTGAAAAAGGAAAGAAGAAAATTTAAAAAATAAAGGAGAGATGTGATCAGGCAGGTGAATAGAACAAAGCTGTACGCTAGATTTAGGGTATATTTTGGTCTGTTAGAAGAAGCTGCAACCCAAAATTTTAAACAAAGAAAGACATATATATCTGTACGAAAAATAAGGTTAAATACAATGAAGGGGTAGAATATGACTGTAAAAACGAAAATTAAAAAAGATTTTTAAAAAGGAATTGATAAGAAGTTGGTTAAAAAGGCTAGGAAGAAACATCTAAAAAAATAGAAAAAAATGAATATTAAAAAAATGAACTTCAAAAGACTAAAGAATCATGGGGAAAAAAGCCATGAATTCTATGGGCAGTATTCCACTAGCGCTGGAGTTTTGCCCGTCCCATTGGTCAGTAAACTTGGCCTTGGTTGTATGTTCTTGCTGATCTTCTGGGGGAGGGGCCTGCTGCATTGAGTCTCAAAAGTCTTTGACCCATTCGGAATTCCTCCGCCCTTGCCAGGGGCCAGATTAAGTAATCTGCTCCAATTTGCTCTATGTGGCTTTTGTTCCCTGAAGGCTCTCCACGCCGCTTTGGAGAATGAGAATGAAAATGGTGGCCTCCCCGTCTCTGGCCCCGGAGGAGCGGAGACCTGCGGCCTTACTCCTCAGTGAGCCCTCAGAGAAAAGCAGTCAACCACTCCTGTCTCCCCGGGCTCTGGCCGCACTCCATGGTCACCCAGCTTGTGACCCAGCCTGGATTTTGATGTCGGTTTCCTTCCCCAGATTAGGGAAGTTCTCTGTTATAATTTGCTCCAATATACCTTCTGCCCCTCTCTCTCTTCCTTCTTCTTCTGCGATCTCAATTATTCCAATATTGTTTCATCTTCTTGTGTTGCCTATCTCTCAAATTCTGCCCTCGTGATCCAGTAGTTGTTTATCTCTCTTTTTTTCAGCTTCTTTATTCTCCATCATTTGGTCTTCTATGTCACGAGTTGTCTCTTCTGCCTCATTTATCCTAGAAGTTAGAGCCTCCATTTTTTATTGCACCTCATTAATAGCCTTTTTGATTTCAACCTGATTCGATTTTATTTCCTCAGAAAGGGATTCTCTAGTATCTTCTATCCTTTTTTTTTTTTTTTTTTTTTTTAGCCCATCTAGTATCTTTATAATCGTCATTCTGAACTCTAGCTCTGACATCTTCCTAATGTCCATGTTGATTTGGTCCCTGGCGGTCGGTACTGCCTCTTGTTCTCTCTCTTTTTTTTTTTTTTTTTGAGGTGAGTTTTCCCGTTTTGTCATTTTGTCCGGAGAAGAATAGATGAACGAGAGAACAAAATACTAAAAGGGTAACAACGACCCCAGAGAATTATACACTAAACAAATCAGATGAGTTCCGGAACCGGGGACAGAAAGAAAAGAATATGATCAGGCTGGTGAACAGAACAGAACCACACACTAGATTCTGGGTGCATTTTGGTCTGTGAGAAGACACTGAATCCCAAAATTTTAAAGAAAGAAAAACTTATGTATATACAAAGATAAGGGTAAATACAACGAAGGGATGGAATATGACTGTAAAAATGAAAATCAAAAAAGATTTCAGAAAAGGACTTGATACAAAATTGGTTGAAAAAGGAAAGAAGAAAATTTAAAAAATAAAGGAGAGAATGTGATCAGGCAGGTGAATAGAACAAAGCTGTACGCTAGATTTAGGGTATATTTTGGTCTGTTAGAAGAAGCTGCAACCCAAAATTTTAAACAAAGAAAGACATATATATGTGTACGAAAAATAAGGTTAAATACAATGAAGGGGTAGAATATGACTGTAAAAACGAAAATTAAAAAAGATTTTTAAAAAGGAATTGATAAGAAGTTGGTTAAAAAGGCTAGGAAGAAACATCTAAAAAAATAGAAAAAAATGAATATTAAAAAAATGAACTTCAAAAGACTAAAGAATCATGGGGAAAAAAGCCATGAATTCTATGGGCAGTATTCCACTAGCGCTGGAGTTTTGCCGGTCCCATTGGTCAGTAAACTTGGCCTTGGTTGTATGTTCTTGCTGATCTTCTGGGGGAGGGGCCTGCTGCATTGAGTCTCAAAAGTCTTTGACCCATTCGGAATTCCTCCGCCCTTGCCAGGGGCCAGATTAAGTAATCTGCTCCAATTTGCTCTATGTGGCTTTTGTTCCCTGAAGGCTCTCCACGCCGCTTTGGAGGATGAGAATGAAAATGGTGGCCTCCCCGTCTCTGGCCCCGGAGGAGCGGAGACCTGCGGCCTTACTCCTCAGTGAGCCCTCAGAGAAAAGCAGTCAACCACTCCTGTCTCCCCGGGCTCTGGCCGCACTCCATGGTCACCCAGCTTGTGACCCAGCCTGGATTTTGATGTCGGTTTCCTTCCCCAGATTAGGGAAGTTCTCTGTTATAATTTGCTCCAATATACCTTCTGCCCCTCTCTCTCTTCCTTCTTCTTCTGCGATCTCAATTATTCCAATATTGTTTCATCTTCTTGTATCGCCTATCTCTCAAATTCTGCCCTCGTGATCCAGTAGTTGTTTATCTCTCTTTTTTTCAGCTTCCTTATTCTCCATCATTTGGTCTTCTATGTCACGAGTTGTCTCTTCTGCCTCATTTATCCTAGAAGTTAGAGCCTCCATTTTTTATTGCACCTCATTAATAGCCTTTTTGATTTCAACCTGATTCGATTTTATTTCCTCAGAAAGGGATTCTCTAGTATCTTCTATCCTTTTTTTTTTTTTTTTTTTTTTTAGCCCAGCTAGTATCTTTATAATCGTCATTCTGAACTCTAGCTCTGACATCTTCCTAATGTCCATGTTGATTTGGTCCCTGGCGGTCGGTACTGCCTCTTGTTCTCTCTCTTTTTTTTTTTTTTTGAGGTGAGTTTTCCCGTTTTGTCATTTTGTCCGGAGAAGAATAGATGAACGAGAGAACAAAATACTAAAAGGGTAACAACGACCCCAGAGAAGTATACACTAAACAAATCAGATGAGATCCGGAACCGGGGACAGAAAGAAAAGAATATGATCAGGCTGGTGAACAGAACAGAACCACACACTAGATTCTGGGTGCATTTTGGTCTGTGAGAAGACACTGAATCCCAAAATTTTAAAGAAAGAAAAACTTATGTATATACAAAGATAAGGGTAAATACAACGAAGGGATGGAATATGACTGTAAAAATGAAAATCAAAAAAGATTTCAGAAAAGGACTTGATACAAAATTGGTTGAAAAAGGAAAGAAGAAAATTTAAAAAATAAAGGAGAGAATGTGATCAGGCAGGTGAATAGAACAAAGCTGTACGCTAGATTTAGGGTATATTTTGGTCTGTTAGAAGAAGCTGCAACCCAAAATTTTAAACAAAGAAAGACATATATATGTGTACGAAAAATAAGGTTAAATACAATGAAGGGGTAGAATATGACTGTAAAAACGAAAATTAAAAAAGATTTTTAAAAGGAATTGATAAGAAGTTGGTTAAAAAGGCTAGGAAGAAACATCTAAAAAAATAGAAAAAAATGAATATTAAAAAAATGAACTTCAAAAGACTAAAGAATCATGGGGAAAAAAGCCATGAATTCTATGGGCAGTATTCCACTAGCGCTGGAGTTTTGCCCGTCCCATTGGTCAGTAAACTTGGCCTTGGTTGTATGTTCTTGCTGATCTTCTGGGGGAGGGGCCTGCTGCATTGAGTCTCAAAAGTCTTTGACCCATTCGGAATTCCTCCGCCCTTGCCAGGGGCCAGATTAAGTAATCTGCTCCAATTTGCTCTATGTGGCTTTTGTTCCCTGAAGGCTCTCCACGCCGCTTTGGAGAATGAGAATGAAAATGGTGGCCTCCCCGTCTCTGGCCCCGGAGGAGCGGAGACCTGCGGCCTTACTCCTCAGTGAGCCCTCAGAGAAAAGCAGTCAACCACTCCTGTCTCCCCGGGCTCTGGCCGCACTCCATGGTCACCCAGCTTGTGACCCAGCCTGGATTTTGATGTCGGTTTCCTTCCCCAGATTAGGGAAGTTCTCTGTTATAATTTGCTCCAATATACCTTCTGCCCCTCTCTCTCTTCCTTCTTCTTCTGCGATCTCAATTATTCCAATATTGTTTCATCTTCTTGTATCGCCTATCTCTCAAATTCTGCCCTCGTGATCCAGTAGTTGTTTATCTCTCTTTTTTTCAGCTTCTTTATTCTCCATCATTTGGTCTTCTATGTCACGAGTTGTCTCTTCTGCCTCATTTATCCTAGAAGTTAGAGCCTCCATTTTTTATTGCACCTCATTAATAGCCTTTTTGATTTCAACCTGATTCGATTTTATTTCCTCAGAAAGGGATTCTCTAGTATCTTCTATCCTTTTTTTTTTTTTTTTTTTTAGCCCAGCTAGTATCTTTATAATCGTCATTCTGAACTCTAGCTCTGACATCTTCCAAATGTCCATGTTGATTTGGTCCCTGGCGGTCGGTACTGCCTCTTGTTCTCTCTCTTTTTTTTTTTTTTTTGAGGTGAGTTTTCCCGTTTTGTCATTTTGTCCGGAGAAGAATAGATGAACGAGAGAACAAAATACTAAAAGGGTAACAACGACCCCAGAGAAGTATACACTAAACAAATCAGATGAGATCCGAAACCGGGGACAGAAAGAAAAGAATATGATCAGGCTGGTGAACAGAACAGAACCACACACTAGATTCTGGGTGCATTTTGGTCTGTGAGAAGACACTGAATCCCAAAATTTTAAAGAAAGAAAAACTTATGTATATACAAAGATAAGGGTAAATACAACGAAGGGATGGAATATGACTGTAAAAATGAAAATCAAAAAAGATTTCAGAAAAGGACTTGATACAAAATTGGTTGAAAAAGGAAAGAAGAAAATTTAAAAAATAAAGGAGAGAATGTGATCAGGCAGGTGAATAGAACAAAGCTGTACGCTAGATTTAGGGTATATTTTGGTCTGTTAGAAGAAGCTGCAACCCAAAATTTTAAACAAAGAAAGACATATATATGTGTACGAAAAATAAGGTTAAATACAATGAAGGGGTAGAATATGAGTGTAAAAACGAAAATTAAAAAAGATTTCTAAAAAGGAATTGATAAGAAGTTGGTTAAAAAGGGAAAGAAGAAAAATCTAAAAAATACAAAAAATGAATATTAAAAAAATGAACTTCAAAAGACTAAAGAATCATGGGGAAAAAAGCCATGAATTCTATGGGCAGTATTCCACTAGCGCTGGAGTTTTGCCGGTCCCATTGGTCAGTAAACTTGGCCTTGGTTGTATGTTCTTGCTGATCTTCTGGGGGAGGGGCCTGCTGCATTGATTCTCAAAAGTCTTTGACCCATTCGGAATTCCTCCGCCCTTGCCAGGGGCCAGATTAAGTAATCTGCTCCAATTTGCTCTATGTGGCTTTTGTTCCCTGTAGGCTCTCCACGCCGCTTTGGAGAATGAGAATGAAAATGGTGGCCTCCCCGTCTCTGGCCCCGGAGGAGCGGAGACCTGCGGCCTTACTCCTCAGTGAGCCCTCAGAGAAAAGCAGTCAACCACTCCTGTCTCCCCGGGCTCTGGCCGCACTCCATGGTCACCCAGCTTGTGACCCAGCCTGGATTTTGATGTCGGTTTCCTTCCCCAGATTAGGGAAGTTCTCTGTTATAATTTGCTCCAATATACCTTCTGCCCCTCTCTCTCTTCCTTCTTCTTCTGCGATCTCAATTATTCCAATATTGTTTCATCTTCTTGTATCACCTATCTCTCAAATTCTGCCCTCGTGATCCAGTAGTTGTTTATCTCTCTTTTTTTCAGCTTCTTTATTCTCCATCATTTGGTCTTCTATGTCACGAGTTGTCTCTTCTGCCTCATTTATCCTAGGAGTTAGAGCCTCCATTTTTTTATTGCACCTCATTAATAGCCTTTTTGATTTCAACCGGATTCGATTTTATTTCCTCGGAAAGGGATTCTCTAGTATCTTCTATGCTTTTTTTTTTTTTTTTTTTTAGCCCATCTAGTATCTTTATAATCGTCATTCTGAACTCTAGCTCTGACATCTTTCTAATGTCCATGTTGATTTGGTCCCTGGCGGTCGGTACTGCCTCCTGTTCTTTTTTTTTTTTTTTTTGAGGTGAGTTTTCCCGTTTTCTCATTTTGTCCAGAGAAGAATAGATGAACGAGAGAACAAAATACTAAAAGGGTAACAACGACTCCAGGGAAGTATACACTAAACAAATCAGATGAGATCCGAAACCGGGGGCAGAAAGAAAAGAATATGATCAGGCTGGTGAATAGAATAGAACCACACACTAGATTCTGGGTGCATTTTGGTCTGTGAGAAGAAACTGAATCCCAAAATTTTAAAGAAAGAAAAACTTATGTATATACAAAGATAAGGGTAAATACAACGAAGGGATGGAATATGACTGTAAAAATGAAAATCAAAAAAGATTTCAGAAAAGGACTTGATACAAAATTGGTTGAAAAAGGAAAGAAGAAAATTTAAAAAATAAAGGAGAGAATGTGATCAGGCAGGTGAATAGAACAAAGCTGTACGCTAGATTTAGGGTATATTTTGGTCTTTAGAAGAAGCTGCAACCCAAAATTTTAAACAAAGAGAAACATATATATCTATACGAAAAATAAGGTTAAATACAATGAAGGGGTAGTATATGAGTGTAAAAACGAAAATTAGAAAAGATTTTTAAAAGGAATTGATAAGAAGTTGGTTAAAAGGGGAAAGAAGAAAAATCTAAAAATAGAAAAAAATGAATATTAAAAAAATGAACTTCAAAAGACTAAAGAATCATGGGGAAAAAAGCCATGAATTCTATGGGCAGTATTCCACTAGCGCTGGAGTTTTGCCGGTCCCATTGGTCAGTAAACTTGGCCTTGGTTGTATGTTCTTGCTGATCTTCTGGGGGAGGGGCCTGCTGCATTGATTCTCAAAAGTCTTTGACCCATTCGGAATTCCTCCGCCCTTGCCAGGGGCCAGATTAAGTAATCTGCTCCAATTTGCTCTATGTGGCTTTTGTTCCCTGAAGGCATTCCACGCCGCTTTGCAGGATGAGAATGAAAATGGTGGCCTCCCCGTCTCTGGCCCCGGAGGAGTGGAGACCTGCGGCCTTACTCCTCAGTGAGCCCTCAGAGAAAAGTGGTCAATCACTCCTGTCTCCCCGGTCTCTGGCCACACTCCATGTTCACCCAGCTTGTGACCCAGCATTTGTATCTCAGGTGTACACCGCATTTTGAGTCTCCAAACCCAAGGGATTCCTGCGGTGCACTCCTGTAGTGCTCTTCCCCAGGGGAGGAAGAGGAGTCTCCCCAAATCTGCCGCTTGTTTGTTCTCTGCTCTAAGAGTAGCAGCCCAACTGTGCTGTGGATCATGGTTTATGGCAACCCCGAGCTGAGAGCCCACCCCTCAGCTCCGTCTCTTCAGCTGGCTTCCTCTCTCCAATACCTGGGAGCTCTGCCGCACTCAGGCTCCCCCGGTCTTTCTGTGACCCCAAGGGTCCTGAGACCACACTGTCCCAGTGAGGGTTCCACCCCCGCTTAGCCACTGGAGCGACGTCCCTCAGCGGAGCCGACTTCTAAAAGTTCTGAATTTGCCCTCCGCTGCTCTGTCACTTGCCAATAGTCCGCTGATGGAGGCTCCCCACCCCGCATGGTCTATCTTCCCATATATCGCCTTGGATTCACTTCTCCACACACCCTACCTTCTCTAGAAAGTGGTCGCTTCTGTTCATAGAATTGCCGCTATTTTCTTCAATCTCCTGTTGAGTTTGTAGGTGCTCAGAATGGTTTGATACTTATCTAGCTGAATTCCTGGGACCAGATGAAATTTACGTCTCTTTCTCCACCATCTTGCTAACCCTTCCTTCAAGTTTTTTGCCCATTTTTAAATCAAGTTTTTTCTTATTTTTTTCCAGCTTCATGGGATATGTTTGATATATGATGTACAAGTTCAAGATGTACAGCATGATGATTTGATATACATATATACTGCAAAATGATTACCACAATAAGGTTGGTTAACACATCCATCACCTCACACAGTTACCTTTGTGTGTGTGTGTGTGTGTGTGTGTGTGTGTGTGTATGGTTGAGAACATTTAAGATCTACTTTCTCAGCAACTCTCAGGTATACAATACAGTATTCTTGACTATAGTCACTATGGTGTACATTAATCCCCAAAACTTATTCACTTTACAACTGGATGAATTTCTTACCCTTGACTACCATTACCCATCTTTCCCCATCCTCCCACCAATCTACTTTCTGTTTCTATGAATTTGGTCTTTTTAGATTCCACATATAAGTGAGATCATACAGCATTTGTCTTTCTCTGTCTGACGTATTTCACTTAGAATAATGCCCTCAAGTCCATCCATATTGATGCAAATGGCAGGATTCCTCTTTTTGTGGCTGAATAATATTATATTTTGTATACCACATTTTTTATCCTTTCATCCATCAATATACACTTAGCTTATTTCCACATCTTGGTTATTGTGAATAATTCTGCAATGAACACTGGCATGCAGATATCTCTTCAGAGATAGTGATTTCATTTCCTCTGGATATATACCCGAAGTGGGATTGCTGGATCACATGGTAGTTTTATTTTTAATTTTTTGAGAAACCTCTATATTAGTTCCCATGGTGGCTGTACCAACTTACATTCCCACCAACATAGCACAAGGGTTTCCTCTTTCTCCACATCCTCACCAATGCTTGTTATGTCTTGTCTTTTTGATAACAGACATCCCAACAAGTGAAATAGTATCTCATTGTGGTTTTGATTTGCATTTCCCTGATGACTAGTAATGTTGAGCACCTGTTCACATACCTATTGGCCATTTGTATATCTTCTTTGGAAAAAATGTCTATTCAGGTCCTTTGCCCCATTTTTTAAATTGGATTATGTGGTTTTTTGCTCTCGAGTTGTAGTGAGTTCCTTATGTATTTTGGATAATAACCCCTTATCATATATATGGTTTACAATATTTTCTCCCATTCATTTTTTTCATTTTTGAGTTTTAAGAGTTCTCTGTATTTTTATTTTTTTTAAAGATTGATTTTAGAGATGGTGCTCACACATGTGTGAGCAGGGGGCAGAAACAGAGGGACAAGCAGACTCTGCACTGTGTGTGGGGCCTGAAGTGGGGCTCCATCTCATGACCCTGAGATCATGACCTGAGCCAAAATAAAGAGTCAGACATTTAACTGACTGAGCCACCAGGCGCCCCTGTGTATATTTTACATAATAGTCCTCTCTCAGATGTGTCTTTTGTAAACACTTCTTCCCAGTCTGTGGCTTGTCTTCCTCATTTTCTCGACAGTGTCTTCTACAGAGCATTAGTTTTTAATTTTAATAAAGTCCAGTTTATCCGTTATTTCTTTCATGGATCATGCCTTTGGTGATATAAATGCCATCACCAAACCTAATATCACCTAGATTTTCCATGTTATTTTCTAGGATTTTATAGTTTTGTATTTCACATTTATTTCTATAATCCATTTTAAGTTAATTTTTGTGAAGGGTCTAAGATCTGTGTCTAGATTTTTTTTTTTTTTTGGTATATTGATGTCCAGTTGTACCAACACCATTGTTTGAGAACTATCTTTTCTCCATTGTATGTCTTTGCTCCTCTGTCAAAGCCAGTAACTATATTTTGTGTGGGTCTATTTCTAGATTCTATAGTGTTCCATTGATCTAATTTGTCTATTATTTTGCAATACTACACTGTTATAATACTGTAGCTTTATAGTTAAGTCTTGAAATTGTGTTATTTATTAGTAGTATAACAAGAAATGTTCATCTTAAAAATCAGAAAATACAGATAAGCATTTTTAAAACATTAAAAAAAAATGCTTATCCTGTCCACCTAGAAGCGACCTCCTTTACTAGCACTCTGAGCTTTCTTCAAGATTCATGCATGTCTGTATAAACATATGTATATTTAAATGGAATAGCCTTAGTCTCATGGAGATCACAGTATGGAGGAAACACAGCCACTACACAATAGTCACAAGATACTGAGTTAAGCTTGAGTGTTAGGAAGAGATACAGGTTCTAGAGTGACCTGAGAGCCATGAAGGTTGTGTGGAGTTAGGTGAAAAAGGACCGAGGAGTGATAGCAAAATGGTTTCTGGAAGTGGAAGAGACTGCTAAAGGCACAGAAGTGAGAGAGACTTGGCTGTTATGAGGATCTGAAAGAAGTTCTGTAGGTCTGGAGCACAGAAACTAGTCAAAGGTTGGAGGAGTGGAAGGGGAGAATTTCAGGCAAGAAGAGTGAGGGATGGGGCTGGAGGGGCAAGAAGGAATAGCTCACAAAGGGCCTTGCAAGTTATGTTAAGGAGTTAGGCTTTATCTGAAGGCAGTGAACAACCAGGAGGTTGAACTGGCCATGGGAGAAAGGGAATTGGAGAGTGAGAAGACTGGATGTAGGAAGTAACCACTCATTCATTCCAGCAAATATTTATTGAATACCTACTATATGGCAGGCACTGTTCTACATGTCGGAAGTACAGTTGTGTACAAGCAAGAAAAAAGTGTCACTCTCATGGTCTTTATGTTTTAGTCCGAGAGAGAGATAACAAATAACTAACTTCAGAGAGAGAAATAGGTGCTGTGAAGAAACAAAAATCAGGTAATAGAGAGCAACTGACAAGGGTAGTAAGAGATAGGGTGCCACAGGGAGACAGGTCATGTGCAGTGTTAGAGAGCTGGAAGCAAAGATGTGGTTCATCCCTACATGGGGATGCAGTCTTGCTGGTACAGAATATGGTTAAGATTAGCAGACCCACTGTGTATAAAGATGCCCTTAAATGGAAGCATCTTGCTAGGAAGTCTTCTCACTTGCTGACATAAGTCTGAGTTTTAAAAAGCAGTGATTGTGGCAAGAATCTGGTCTTCCTTCTCAATTCTGGCAGGACCCTTCTCGTGCAGAGGGATCAGGGGGCAAGGTGAAAAAGTTGAGACAGATGGGATCTCCACTCTATAACTATATCACTTCCTACAAATCTTGTATCATAGACTAAATAAATTAGGAATTTAAAGTAGGAGTGTACATCTCTGTGCATGTGTGTGCTGTTTGTTCTCTTCTTGCCAATCTCTTATCTAATCTGGAACATTGTAGGAAGGCAAGGAAGACCTTTTTGACATAAGCACATTTATTTAAGCTAAGAACTGAATAAGAAGGAGCCACACTTATAAAATGTTGATAGGAGAGGCATTCCAAGAAGAGAGAACAAAAGGGTGGTGAATTTGGAGTGTTTGAGCTACAAAAAGAAACCGGGATATATAGTGACTGGAATTCCGCTGGAATATATAGTGACTGCATGGGAACCAGCTGTAAATGGGGTTTGAGAGGGAAGCAGTGCCCAGAACACTCAAGATCCTAAAAGTCTTGGCAAGTGTTTATATTTCAAGTACAGTGAGAAATGATTGAAGGGTTTCAAGTTGGGGAGAGGAATGATCTGAATTTTTTTAAAAAGATTACTTTGGCCTATGTGTAAAGAATGGATTGTAAAGGGGAAAGATTGGAAACATGGAGCCCAATTAGGAGACTATTGGAGAACTCCAAGCAGAAGGTAGAAGTGCTTTAATAGGGCAGAAGTGATGAAGATGTAGGGAAGTGGATAAATTCAAAATCTTCTGGAGGTATAATTAAGACCTATGAATGAATTGGATGTACCAGAGAAGGGGTGGTAGTGGTGGTGATGAAGGAATAAGAGAAATTGAGGAAGACTCCTGGCCTTTGGCTTATGAACTAGGTAGATAATGATACCATTTACCAAGATGGGGGAATAGAGCAGATGTAGGTTTGAAAAATCAAAAATTCCATTTTTTAAAGATTTATTTATTTTAGGGGGAGGGGCAGAGGAGAGGAAGAGAGAATCTCGAGCAGACTCCCTGCTGAGTGCAGAGCCCAAAGCGGCACTTGATCTGGGGCTCAAAATCATGATCTTGAGATCATGGCCTGAGCTGAAATCAAGAGTTGGATGCTAAACAGACTGAGCTACCCAGTGCCCCCCAAATTCCATTTCTAACATTCGGTTTGAAATACCTATTAGACATTCACATGGAGCTGTCAAATAGCTTTCATTATAAAGACTTTGTCTATCTCTTGTTTAAAATATATCCCTAAATATTTCACATATTTGCTGTTACTGTAAATAGTAGTTTTGAATTTCATTTTTCCATTTTTCCATTGCCAGTATATAAAAATACAATTGATTTTTTTAAAAAGATTATTTATTTATTTATTTGAGAGAGAGAGAGAACGAGCAGGGGGGAGGGGGCAGAGGGACAAGTGGACTCCCTGCTGAGGCAGGAGCTCGACATGGGGGTTAGATCTCAGGACCCTGAGATCATGACCTGAGCTGAAGTCAGATGCTTAACCAACTGAGCCACCCAGGTGCCCCCAAAACACAATTGATTTTTAGTATATTGACCATGTATCCTGTGATCTTACTGAATTACTAGTTCTAGTGGCAGGGTTTTTTGTTTTGTTTTGTTTTGCTTCTGCAGATTCCATAGAGTTTCCTGCATACACATCATCTTCTCTGTGAATAATAAGTTTCACTTTTTCCTTTTCAGTCTGTGTATCTTCATTTCTTTTTCTTGCCTATGCAACTGGCTTAGCTGTCCAGTACAATGATGAACAGAAGTAGTGAGAACAGACATTCTTTCTTTCTTTTTTATCTTATAGAGAGAGCATTTAGTCTTTCACCTTTAAGTATGATGTTAGCTTAGGTTTTTTTTATAGACGTCCTTTATCAGATTGAGGGAGTTCCTTTCTACTCCTAGGTTTTTGGGTGCTTCTATGATGGAGGGTGCTGAATTTTGTCAAATGCTTTTACTGGTATCTATTGTATAATTATCATTTGTTTTTTTCTCCTTTATTCTGATAATGTGTTGCATTGCATTGATTTTCAAATTTTAAGCCAGCTTTGGCATTCTTGAGATAAACTCCACTTCTTTTATTCTTTTTAATATATTACTGATTTGATTTCCTAATATTTTAATAGAAAAAAATTTTTTTAAAGATTTTATTTATTTATTTGAGAGAGAGAGGGAGAGAGAGAGAGCACATGAGAGGGGGAGGGTCAGAGGGAGAAGCAGAATCCCCGCTGAGGAGGGAGCCCGATGCGGGACTCGATCCAGGGACTCTAGGATCATGACCTGAGCCGAAGGCAGTTGCCCAACCAACTGAGCCACCCAGGCGCCCTAATAGAAAATTTTATGCCTATGTTTGTAAGAGATATTGGTCTGAAATTTCACCTTCTTGTAATGTCTTTGTCAGATCTTGGTCAGGGTTACACTGGCTTCATAAAATGAAATTCCCTTCTCTATTATTTGAGAACATTCATGTAATATTGCTATTACTTTTTCCTGAAACATTTGATAAACTTAACCAACGAAGAATCTGGGCTTAGAGTTTTATGAGAGGATTACAAATTTGATTTCTTTGATATGGGGATTTTTAGATTTTAAAATCTCTGATGTCAATTTTATTAAGTTGTGTATTTGATGGAATTTGTCCATTTTATTTAAGTTGTTCATTTATTAACAAAGTTATTCATAGTATTCCCTTATTATTTTTTAAGTATGTAAGATCTGTAGTAATGTCTCTTTTTTCATTTTAATTTTGGTAACTTGTGTTTTCTTTTTTCCTTCATCATTCTTAGTAAAGATTTATCAATTTTGTTTCATTTTTTCCCCAAAAAAACAATTTTTGCATTGGCTTTCTCTACTTGTATTTTATATTTCATTGATTTTATATTCTTTTCCAAAATAAGCATTTAAAGCTATTAATTTTCCTCTAAGCACTGCCTTAGATGTATCCCACAAATTTTGATATGTTGCATTTTCACTATCATTCAGATCAAAATATTTTCTAATTCCTTGTGATCTCTTTGACTTATGGGTTATCTGGTTATATGTTATTTTCACATATTTGGGGATTTTCTGGACATTTTATTGTAATCAACTCCTAATTTAACACTGTTGTGGTCAAAAAATATAATCTGTAAGATTTCAGTCCTTTGACAATTAGTGATATATTTATTTTGTGGCACAGCATATAGTCTATCTTGAGGAATGTTCAATGTGCTCTTGAAAAGAATGTGTATGTAGTAGTTCCATGCAATGTTTGATAAATGTCAATAGGTCAAGGTGGTTGATGGTATTGGTCAAATATTCTATGTCTTTACCAGTTTTTTTGTGTTCTATAAACTACTAGGGAAGTATTAAAACCTCCATCTACTATTATGGGTTTGCCTACTCCCTTGAGATCTGTCAATTTTTGCTTCATGTCTTTTAAAGCTCTGTTATTAAGTGCATATAAATTTTGGATTTTTTATTTCTTCTTTATGAATTGTTTATTAAGAAAATTCCTCTAGCAATACTCTTAATTTCACAGTCTATTTTATCTGATATCAATTAATATAGCCACTCCAGCTTTCTTATGATTAGAATTTGCATGGTATATCTTTTTCCACTCTTTTACTTATCTGTGTCAGTATATTCAAAATGCAACTCTTGTACATAACTGAGTGTTGCTCTTTTATTCAGTTTGATGATCTGGAATACATGGTCCATTTACATGTAGTGTAATTATTGATATGACTGATTTTTTAAAGATTTTTAAAATTTTTTATTTATTTGAGAGAGAGCACAAGAGGGGGTAGGGTCAGAGGGAGAAGCAGACTCCCTGCTGTGGAGGGATCCTGATGTGGGACTTGATCTCGGGACTCCGGGATCATGACCTGAGCCGAAGGCAGTTGCCCAACCAACTGAGTCACCCAGGCGCCCCTGATATGACTGATTTAAGTCTATCATTTTGCTATTTGTTTTCTCTTTGTCTCTTCTATATTTTGTTCCTTTACCCCTTTCTTCTTGCTTTTTTTTTTTTGTATTTCATTTTATCTCCTCCACTAGCTTTTTAGATATACTTCTTTCTTTTAAAGGTTGCTTCAAGAAATACAATATACATCCATAACTTAGCAGTCTATCATGAATTAATATTCTATCACATGTAAT
This sequence comes from Zalophus californianus, assembly GCF_009762305.2. Lineage (NCBI taxonomy): Eukaryota > Metazoa > Chordata > Mammalia > Carnivora > Otariidae > Zalophus > Zalophus californianus. The sequence goes on along the minus strand of NC_045605.1, from coordinate 103,651,479 downwards.
GCAAGAATCTTACATTATGTTTTAAACCTCACAATATAGTATTATATATATTTTTTCTTTAAACAGTTATCTTTTGAAAGAAACTTAATAAATGAGAAAAAAATTTTTTACCCACACATGCACCATTTCTGGTGCTTTACATTCCCTGGAATAAATCCCAATTTCCATCTTGCATCTTTTTCTTTCATCTTGAAGAACCTGCTTTACCATTTCATTTCTTGTAATGCAGTCCTACTGGTGAATTCTCTCAGCCTTTTTGTCTGCAAATATTTTTATTTTGCCTTCATTTTTTTTTAAGATTTTATTTATTTATTTGACAGAGAGAGAGACAGCAAGAGAGGGAACAAAAGCAGGGGGAGTGGGAGAGGGAGAAGCAGCCTACCCGCTGAGCAGGGAGCCCAATGAGGGGTTTGATCCCAGGACCCTGGGATCATGACCTGAGCCAAAAGCAGACGCTTAATGACTGAGCCACCCAGGCGCCCCTACCTTCAGTTTTTAATAGACTATTTGTAGAGTAGTTTTATGTTCACAGCAAAATTGAGTGAAATGTAGAGAGTTCCCTTATATCCCTTAAACAACCCTCAACCACCACCACTATTGGTCTTCATTTTTCAAAAATATTTTCACTGGATATAGATTCCTAGATTAACAGTATTTTTGCCAATGTCCTCTGGGTAGCATTATTTCTGGTGAAAAATCAGTGATAATTCTTATTGTTGTTCTCCTATCTGTAATGTATATTTTCTCCTCTAGGTACCTTCAGAATTTTATTTTTTACTTTTAGAAATTTGACTATGTTGTTGCCTGGGCGTGGTTTCCTTTGTACTTTTTCCTGCTCGGTGTTCATTGAGCTCGTAGGATCTGTGAATTGTTATTTTTCTTCAAATTTGGAAACATTTTAGCCATTATTTCTTTAACTGTTTTCTTCTACCTTAATCTTTTTCTCCTCTTATTCTAGGACTGCAATTATATATGTTAGACCATTGATACTGTCCAATGGTTATTGTCCTTTTTTCTTTTTCCTATTTTTCCCTCTGTGAGCATCACTCTGGATAATTCCTATGTTCCTATCTTCAATTTCACTGATCTTTCCTTCTGTAGTTTCTATCTGCTATTAATTCTACCCATTGAATTTATATTTCAGATGCTATTTTTCTCAGTTCCCAATTTTCTATTTCTTTTTTTTTTTATTGTTTCTATTTCTTTAGTAAGAGTTTCCATCTGTTTACCCAGTGCAGAAATCTTTTCCTTTAAGTCCTTAAGTATATTTATAGTAGCTGTTTAAAAGTTCTTGTCTTCTGTTTACAACATTTGTCATCTGTGGGTCAATTTCTATTGTCCTTTTTTTAAAAATTTTTTTCTGATTTTTTTCATATCCAGAAATTTTCCATTTTATGTTGGACATGGTGAATGCTAATTTTTTTTAAAAGATTTTATTTATTTATTCATGAGAGAGAGAGAGAGAGAGAGAAGCAGAGGGAGAAGCAGGCTTCCCCACTGAGCAGGGAGCCCAATGCGGGACTCGATCCCAGGAGCCTGGGATCATGACCTGAGCCGAAGGCAGACGCTTAACCATCTGAGCCACCCAGGCGCCCTGAATGCTAATTTTTTTTAGTGTCAGGATTTAGTTGCCTTCCTTTAAAAGATGTTGTGTCTTGCTCTTTTATTCTTTAATTTTTTTTCAGTAGGATCCATGCCCAACGTGGGGCTTGAACTCACAGTCACATG